>NC_048285.1:21821509-22151509 GCF_009762535.1 Notolabrus celidotus | reverse complement strand
AGGAAGGAAAAAAAGTAAAGTTTCAAACAAAGAGGAAACTAATCTGCTCCTTAACTTCATCACCTCATTACACACCTGCTGTTTGAATGATCTCAGCTGGGCATCCAGAGAAGTGACAAGTTCCAGGATCATGGCACAGGGCACTGCAGAGTCACTGGCCCCTAGAAACACCCTCTCAGGGGCCCGGGGATCTGGAGGCAGTGACTTAGAGTCATAGTGGCAGGCTAGAATCAACCTCCGAGGGGCCGATGGTTCCAGAGTGGTGACAATGTTCGTAAATGCAACCTGACCATGTGGAGTTGAAGACTGGAATGAGTCAAAGTCAATGGCCCAGCCGGCAGACAGCGAGGACAGAGTGGAGGTGATGTGCTGAAGGGAAACAGAGAAGGGGGGTTCAAAATGAGAGGGAGCCTTTTATTAATGAAGAGAAGGAACTATAGATATGTACACACACCTGCTGTACCGCCAGGCTGCCTTGTGTCCCTGGGAGCCTCTCAATTAGGATTGGTCTCAAGTGATTCTCCCATAGGCGGGTACCGTCCACCTGAGAGGCCAGGCGGCGGATTTGGGCAGGGGAGCACTTGCTGGGTTTGTGGGTTGACTGGATGATGGGGGGATAAGGAGAGATGATTAAATAGCAAAAAACAACAACAAAAATATTTAGCAGCAAGTTTGAACAAAAGCTCCGAACTCTATCCAGGTCACTGTGGTGAAGAGGGGGGTTTTAGTACAAGTAGCACAAATACTTGGCAGCACTCTAAAGTTGCTCTATGTTCATCACACATAGTTTTATTCATCTATATGTCCAACTATATTATTTCTATATGGTGCGTATCTTTCCAGTGTGGAGGAAGGACCCATCACTGTTGAGTTCCTCCCTTGTAGGTATTTAAAACCATCTAGGTGTACACCTGGACAACAAGTTGAACTGGTCCCTTAACACAGATACACTCTACAGGAAGGGGCAGAGCTGCCTCTTTTTCTTAAGGAGGCTTAGATCCTTAGACATCTGCAGAAAGATGCTGCAGATTTTTTATCAGTCTGTGGTGACAAGTGTGTTATTCTATGCTGCAGTCTGCTGGGGAAGCAGTATAAAACACAAGGATGCAAGGTGACTGGACAAACTAGTGAAAAGAGCTGGCTCTGTGATTGGAACTAGGTTGGACTCACTGGGGGCTGTGGTGGAGAAATGCACACAGAAGAAGCTAGAGGCCATTCTAAATTACACAGATCATCCACTTCACAACTTCTTTGTGGACCAGAGAAACAGCAGCAGTGGACGGCTCGTCTATCTGCATTGCAGGACTGAGAGATACAGAAAATAATTAATCCCTACAGCCATTACGCTTCATAACTCTCTAGCCAATGGGAGATGAGCTGACAGACACCTGAATTTCCCCCTTGGGGAATGAATAAAGTACATTCTATTCTATTCTATTCCATTCATTTTCCCAAGAAAGGTCATTTTCTTAGTCCTTATTTAAAATGAAAGTTTGAAATTTGAGGAAAATCAGATAAATCTGATCAATTAAATTAATGTTGGAGAAAGCATGCAAACTAATACTGCTTTCATTGTGGATCATTTATCTACCTGGTATTTTCTTGATTGTTCTGGGTACCATGTGGTCATCAATAAAGTAATAAATAGATTGGTGCATCATTTTTATTGAAGTTCCCTATTGTGCAAAATGATGGAATAGCACTGCTTGATCTGTTTGAGTAACACTTCCCCCTCCAGTCCAAACTGTACTTGGCTTCTTCTTCTTTGGAACTTTTGCATGTTTAAGCTTCACTGTGCTGAGTTTGACAACTGAAGGCTGTTTTCTGTTTTGCAAGCAAGGGGGAGTTATCTTTGTCTTGAACAGCGCTTGTTGAGAACAGCACAAGCTGTGACATTCCTTGTAGGTTGGAAACCAGTTGTGGATAATGAATGAAGTTCACACAAGACTGATGCAGAATCATAAAACTGGTCGCATACCTGTGTTTAAAATTGACATTTATTCAGCATTTAAATATCTAAAAATGAAATAGAGTTAAAATGCATTGGTTTTTTTTACACTGACAATGAGTTTTAAGAGTTTTTCTTCCAGGTTATAGATGAAAAAAAGTATATACTACAAAAAAAAATATGTTGAACTCTTATTAAAAATAGTTATAAAATATATCTAGATCAGGATCTTTGACATAAAAAAAAAATCCTCCTGAATGATGTCATCCTGAATTTATACTCTACATATTTGTCTGTAATTCTGTTATCCTAGGAGTACAAAATGTAACTTGACCATGTGTCTATTCTGTGCACACTACATGTATTCATGTCTGTCTCACCAGGGAAAGCCATCCCTCTTCTGTGTATCATCCAAAAGTTTCTTTCACATTTTTCCACGTCACAGTTTTTAAAAGAAGTTTGTCACTTTCTTAAATCAATATGAAACTGAGGGTTGCATGTGCTGTTCAGATTACACATGCAAATATGTGGTGGTGGACTTGTAAACAAATCACATTCATTACTTCACTATGGACTGAAATAGAGTAAAAGAAGCAAATAGTCATGGTTAGGGTGTGATCATTTTTGGCATTTTGACTGACAGATGATGAATCCCCTATAAATAAGCAGCTGGCCTTCCACGTATAAATCTATCAATGATGCATGTCTGGCCCATATAATCAAAAAGGTAAACCCGAAACTGAGGAGATGTTACAGAAAATAACAGCTTTTGTCCTGATGTCTGATGATACAGTGGGAAAAAAACCTGACACGTCCTAAAACAGACGGAACAACACCATCTGTTACTGGTTATTATATTTCAGTTAACACTTTGAGGCCCAAACTTGTCCCTGCACACACTGGGGCAAAGTTTCAGAGATTGTGGACCTGCCATTTATCACTCTTACCCTGTCTCTGCTCAGATCTGCTGCTGCAATGCGGTTCACCTGTCCAGTGGTGCTGGTCTCGTTGGACAGGTAGACTCCCAGCACCCCAGCCAGCACCAGAAACCCGAGGAGACAGAGCAGCAGTACCCGGGCTCGGGGCAGCCGGACGCGGTCACAGCCGGGGAGAGAGCCGCTGCTGCCGCTCTGCTGCAGAGGCTTGTACCGCCGACTGGACCTGGACATGTCTTTGGAGATACAGTGTTATCGTTCAGTCCTTACTGCTACGTGTACAAGCCGACTTGGGGAGCATGTAGGAGGGAAATCCTCACAGGAAGTGGAGTAGTACGCTGGCTCCGATTTGAAGCAGACTCGATACCAGTCTGTTGGTTTCACCGTCATACTCCATCCCCCGTGTGTAGCAGTCTGTCTTTTGTGGTCCTGATCCTCGTTGCCAGTGTAGTAGCCCGGGTCTTTGAAGGCATGGTTGACTGAAGGGCTGCTTTGATCAGGTTAATCCACTAAACATTATAATGAACAGAAGCAGATCGAGTCTGCGTATTAGTGTCTGCAGCAGTTTAACTCTCTACTGTGTCTACTTACACACAGTAATGGAAAACGGTGACAAATTCCTCATGAGCAAACTTGTCATAAGTCCTTAGGAGCAAAATACTGAATAAATATGAACATTTTTCTCCTTCACACTACAGTTGATCTTTGGGCTTCTAACTCTTCTTCGTGCTGCTTTAAGGCCGTCAGTGAAAAGCGTTCTGGTGTTATAGCGACACCAACTGGAGGTTAGTGTAATTACACCTTCTACAATATTCCCAAGGGACAGAGGTTTGGGAACAACTTCGTGGTGTGCGGTCCCCTCCTGCTGGAGAACAGATGCATCGACAGTAAATTAGATTTCTCAGAAATACTGATGCAAGTTGCCTTGTGCTTAATTCGGTTACTCCCATTTCCCTTTGTTGTATCTTGACCGCCCGTGATGTGTAGATGCAGATGGAATCTTTGTGACACTGGCTTGCTTGCATAGTAATACGTTTATTACAAGAAAACAATACCAGTATCGAACAAGCACCCGGAATGCTTGGGAGAACAGCTTTGCAAATCTGCTGACTCCCAGAATGCTGTTGACCAGCACCTTTTATAGGTCTTTGAGCCAATGACATAGCCTACTGCAAAGCCCAAACTTATCTTGATCTCTAGTTATCTACTATACCCTCCTGGGCTCTGCTAGCCTAATGGTTACAAAACTTGTCCATGCATGTCACTAAATTGGAAGGGGGTCTCAATCTAATTTCCTTGAAAGTCTGGGAGAACATAGGTTTCTCCTTGACTTGTTTTACGTCAGTTACTTATTAACTATCAGATACTTCACCTTAAAATCAGAAAAAAAATGTTGTTTTTACTGTGTTTTATTAAAACAATTATTAATTACTCATTTGGCACACTACCTCTGCTACTCACCACTGCACTATTATCATATTATTTTAGTCTGTACATATTAGTCATGCCTATTGTTGTTCTTTTGTATTTATAGCTGATGTTATTGTTATTATATTTTTATTTTGTATGTCTTATTCTTTAGCCTAGTACAAAGAGAGCACAGTTTACCAAGTCAAATTCCTTGTCTGTTCAAGCATACCTGGCCAATAAAGCTGATTCTGATTCTGATTCTAAAAATGTGGTCAGAATTTAAATAGGCTCTTGATAGGCATTTTGATGCATAATACATACAGTGGGTAGCAAAAGTCTACACACCCCTGTTAAAATGCAAGGTTTTGTGATGCTAAAATAAAATCTTTATTGGGATTAATCAAAGTCACTTTAGATTATGACAGGTGTATACTGACTACTACTTGTCATGAGTTTGAATGTGTTTGGTTAATTCTGAACACAGACACATCACTAGATATAAGAGGGTGTGTACACTTGTGCAACCACATTATTAAAAAAAAAAAAAGTATTCCTCCCCCTAAAAGATTTTTTTTTTTTTTATTTCAATTGTATTGTGCATGTTATAAGTCACATTAAAGATGAAAAAAGTTCTGACATGATTTATCTTGGTCTCAATTTTTTTACATAAAAAAAACTTAGCATTTTAACAGGAGTGTGTAGACTTTTGCTATCCACTGTACATAATAATGATAATAAGATAAGATAAGATAAGATACTCCTTTATTCTTCCCACAATGGGGAAATTCATGGAGTTACAGCAGCAAACAAGAAGGTGTACAGTACAAGAATTTCAACAAGAATATATATAGAAAAAAATGTTCATCAAAGATGACAGATTGGCCATGATTCTCCCGTCAGCCACCACCTCCACAGGGTCCAGGACTGAGCTGGCCTTCTTCACCAGTTAGTTCAGTCTAGCTCTCCTGTATCCTGTCCGCCCACAGCAGATACAATATGAATACATAATACATGTATTTATATTATTTAAAGTGCTCTACAAGATAAACAAATAATACAGAAAATAAAAGATACAAGAGAATGGGAGGAGGACAATGACGAAAAATATAGATAACAGGTGACTGAAAATGTGTTTATTATCAAACAATGATAATAGGAAAGATTTTTGTCCTGACCTTCAAACAGCAGTTAGGAAAATAATCTCCTTCACACCATCAATTTACAAGCTGTTTTGCATGGGGTTGTATTGTGGGTACACGCCACAATAGCAGTATCATCTGAGTATTTCTGGATGTGACAGGAGTTATTTTTTTATTTGTTGACTTTATTTCGAACATGTAAAAGTAAAAATACAAAATAAAAGCATACAAGTAGAAAAGAAGAAAGAGTTATACAAACATACAAGAAAAAAACAAACAATTATACAAAAGAAACAAAATCAATATTAGCAAGCAGTGAAACAATTTACTTTACATGTGCGAAAAGGAGTAGGAACTTAGAAGAAGTTAAAACTTATCTAATCCTACCCCTCTATTCACTATTTTCTGCCTTTATACGAGTGCAATCCCACACGTCAAATCTTCTTATATTATTATCTTAATATTTACACCAACAAACAAAAGTGAACCCCTCGTGATTCTCAGCACTAGTCTTCCTCCTTGTACCTCATGAAAGAATAAGGAAGGAATAGGAAAGAATAATCTTTGAATATTTCCTGGAAGGAGATTTTTCCTTGCCTTAAACACAATTTGTGCAGTTTTAAAATCCACAAGGTCAAATAATTTCAATATTTTTGATTTGAGGAACAATGATTTTGTGTGTTCACGAAAATCAACATTGTGAACTGTTCTGATTGCTCTTTTCTGTAGGACTGACAGTGGTGCAGGGAACTTTTATAGGTGTTTCCCTAAACCTCAGCAACCTTCCTTGTATTTGAAGTCCGCTGTGTACAGTGTGAACAGGTATGAAGTCCAGTCATGTAAAGACTACGGTAAAAAAAAAGAAGTGCTGACTGCCTTGAAATCACATATTGAATAAGAACAAGCCGCGACTTGTTTTATGACCTACTTCTCTCTGTCCCGCCAAATTTTCGTCGGAGAAACAGGAAACTGGCTTCTTAGAGAGCTGATTGGTCCTCAGACATGCAGGCCCGCGCGTGTCTTGTCCCCTGATTGGTCAAGATGCCGTGACGCCGTGACGATGTCAGTGACGCCTTCCGTACAAATACAACATTTGCGCGACTTCGAGCAATTCGCGCTTTCTCTTCTCTGGCTGGAGGAAGTGTGTTTCTGTGTGTTACTGTGTGTTACATACTTTGTCACCGAGCAGAGGATAAACTTGATAAACTTCCTCGACACCTAACTTCACACTCCAGCGCCAGCATGCACGTGATCAAGCGAGGTGAGCTGGTCCCTTCTGTTGTCATTGTTTAATCCCAGGGTAGCTTGTTTTACTGTCAGTAACTAGGATTCACCTGCTGCCTCAGACTTACAGCTGACTTATTTCATCACATAATCGAAACTTAAGCACCATGTAGGAGTAGTTAGCTGCGCGTTTGCCTGTAACCATCAGTTACTTAATGTAGCTAGCTAGCTAGCTGATGAACCGGTTTTACACTGTGAGCCTCAAACAGTCTGTCCGCCTTTAATTAAGCTAATACGAGACTCTGGCATCATGACAAGCAGAGAATACAAGTGGGTGTTGTCATTAATGTACCAGACTTTCATATCCCCTCCAGGTTTAGGTTTAGTCTGTTGTTTATTAACTTATCTGTAAGCCTTTGTCTTAGTTGGCGCCAAAAGTCCAAGTTAGAAAGGCCAACCTGCCTGGAGGTCTGGACCCTCGTGTGGTTCTGATCCAAAGAAAAGCTAGTTAACTGAAGATAAGATAAGATATTACTTTATTGATCCCCCGGGGGGAATTAAGTTGTTACAGCAACCCAGACATAAGTACAATTAAGAAGAAGTTTCAATAAGTGAAATAAAATAGGATAAGTAAAATAAAAATACATAAATAAAGCTAGAATACAATTTAGATATATACAATGTTACAATGGAATTTAGATTGAATAGCAGTAATTACAGGCAGTATTAAAAATGTTTCAGTAGTGACAGGTTGACATTGTGTGATTATGGTTGGTAATGACAAATTAAGCAATAAATAATAAATATGGGTATGTAATATGACCATGAGTTGTAGTTACAATAATAATGTAATATAACATAATTTAATATGGCAAGGAGAATTATAATACAGTATATTATGCATTATAATGCCAGCAGCAGTCAAGAGAGTCAACTTGCTTAAGATGTTTTAAAGGAGGAGGAAAATCTGTCTTCAAGGTTATATTAAAAACAATGGTGTCCAAAATGTTTTGAAAGAAGGCCTCATTTGGTGTTTTCAGAATACCTCAGGGCCACTTAGATCCTACTGAGACTCAGATAGATATTCTTTATTTCAGACTCATAGGTCCACATCAGCACAAGAGTAATATAAAAGACTAAAAATAAGTAAAATACATGTCCAACAAGAAATAAAGAGATCATATGACCACAGTTTACACATTCATTTTGATCAGAGCATAAAAAGGCATATGTTCCAGTGTTTCCAAAAGCAAAAAAAACCAAAACCTTGTGTATACACTTAATGTAGGCTGAGTGAGCTCCCTTAAAATTTCATTTTCTGAATCAGCTAAGCGACACATAAATTTAAACATCAAATTTCTCACTACAGCATGAAACGGAGGGACATTGTTTGATACAAATATAAAACCTGCACTAGTCCATCTTGGTAGTTTGAGGAAAATTCGATATGGAATCATGAAAGTTATACATGAAATCTCTATTTGATTATTTTACATTTTTCTCAATAAATCAGTAACTAGGTAGTCCTCAGTTCTCCAAAATCCACATATACACTAGCAAACTTTATCTTCTTCTGGAGGAACATGGTCGGGCAATGTGGGAAAAATATTGTCTCATTATTTTTCTATGGCAGGATCACGATCTGGATTTCATCACACTTCTTTTTCATGTTGTTTTTAAGACTTCTCTGACCAGCAGACAACATTTTAAGAACTAAATAATTATTTTCCTGCGTTCAGAAGTTTAATGCACCAAATTTAGCCTTTTCTGCACAATTTCATAATTTTGAGTTTGTCTTGTCCTCTTTTGTGTCTTCTGAACTTTTAGTGTTCATCAAGAACATTTTTACATCATGATAAAAACATTAATTTGAAAACCTATCAATGATGCTGTCTATTTTCAAGGTTTTGTTTAATGATGGGGTGCTGGGTGGGTCCAGGAGGGAGTAAGGGTGATGGAGAGCTGTTTGTGTATTTGTGTATTTGTTGTGCTTTACTGTTTCATGTGTATTAGTTTGCTTTGTGTTTTGTTGGGACCCCCTTGAAAACGAGATGCTGCATCTCAAGGGGCTATCCTATAATAAATTAATTCCAATCATTAACATTAATCTCTTTGTACCTGGTATAATCCAATCTCCTTCCATTTATAGTAAATGTGTTTTCACACCTGAATATTAACGTTCTACCAGCTACAACAAAACCTTTTCCCCAATATGTTAACGTTTACAACTTTATAAAGCTGTAAAAATGCACAAACGTTTCAAATACTAACTGGTTCACAGAAATCTCACATATAACTACAAAAAAAAAGTACAATTAAATGTAGTGTCTGTAAAAGTTGGTCACTGCAACACCCTAAATTGATGATGATACTGTAATTGGGGAACATTTTAAGGTTCTTTTATGTTACTCTGATTTCATGTGATCTCAGGAGAAGAGCTAGCCAATAATTACTACCTACAACATCAAAGTTACACATAATGCATCAGTGACTATTATAACTATTATTTTATTAAGAGGATTCTGAAATAGTCCATTCTGCATCATTGGCTCTGTTACCTTTTAGAGTAATGATCAATCAATTCATCTTTATTTTTATAGCGCCAAATCACAAAGTTATCTCAAGACGCCTTTACGAACAGAGCAGGTCTAGACCGTACTCTGTTAAATTATTAACAAAGATCCAACATCAAGACAGGATAAGATCCAGTCCCCTCTTGCTGACAGGACTCAAACTTATCTCATCTTAATCCACCATGAGCAATCATTATGTTAATTATGTTAATGTTAATCATTAAGCTTAATGTTCTGAATACTTCACTATAATATCTCATCATGACTAATACTTAAATACCAGGACGCATTACCCTCTTAGGTTCTTGTTAGTTTTAACATTCAAAAGAGTGACAAAGAATGTGTTAGCAATTCCATCAAATGCCTTCATTTGATCTTCATATCTGAAAGAAATACTCAAATGCTGATGTTTTAGAAAATGTGGTTAACAATTTCTGTTTTTTTTTCTCTCTCTGTCAGATGGACGCCAGGAGCGCGTCATGTTCGACAAAATCACCTCTCGCATCCAAAAGCTGTGCTATGGCCTCAACTCTGATTTTGTGGACCCAGCTCAGATCACCATGAAGGTGATCCAAGGTTTGTACAGTGGAGTCACCACAGTGGAGCTCGACACACTGGCTGCTGAGATCACTGCCACTCTCACAACCAGACATCCCGACTATGCCATCCTCGCTGCACGTATCGCCGTCTCCAACCTGCACAAAGAGACCAAGAAGGTGTTCAGTGACGTGATGGAAGACCTGTACAGCTATGTCAACCCCCTGAACAGACGCCACTCGCCCATGATCTCAAAGGAGACGCTTGATCTAGTGCTTGAGAACAAAGACCGTCTCAACTCTGCCATCATTTTCGATCGTGACTTCTCCTACAACTTCTTTGGCTTCAAGACGCTGGAGCGCTCCTACCTGCTGAAAATCAACGGCAAAGTGGCGGAGCGGCCACAGCACATGCTGATGAGAGTTTCTGTAGGAATCCATAAATCAGATATAGATGCAGCCATCGAGACTTACAACCTGCTGTCAGAGAAGTGGTTCACACACGCCTCCCCTACACTCTTCAATGCAGGAACCAACAGGCCACAGCTGTCCAGCTGCTTCCTGCTCGCCATGAAAGACGACAGCATTGAGGGCATTTATGACACACTGAAGCAGTGTGCCCTTATCTCCAAATCAGCTGGAGGAATCGGCGTGGCGGTCAGCTGCATCAGATCAACAGGGAGCTACATTGCCGGCACCAACGGCAACTCCAACGGGCTTGTCCCCATGCTCAGAGTCTACAACAACACGGCTCGTTATGTTGACCAGGGCGGCAACAAGAGGCCCGGAGCTTTCGCCATGTACCTGGAGCCCTGGCACTTTGATGTGTTTGATTTTCTGGAGCTGAAGAAGAACACAGGAAAAGAGGAACAGAGAGCCAGAGACCTCTTCTACGCCATGTGGATCCCCGACCTGTTCATGAAGAGAGTGGAGAGCAACCAGGACTGGTCTCTGATGTGTCCCAATGAGTGCCCCGGCCTGGATGAATGCTGGGGGGAGGAGTTTGAGAAGCTGTACACCTCCTACGAAAAGGAGGGGAGGGTGAAGCGTGTGGTTAAGGCTCAGCAAGTGTGGCACGCCATCATCGAGTCCCAGACAGAAACGGGTACACCATACATGCTGTACAAAGACGCCTGCAACAGGAAGACCAACCATCAGAATCTGGGCACCATCAAGAGCAGCAACCTCTGTACGGAGATAGTCGAATACACCAGCCATGACGAAGTCGCCGTCTGCAATCTAGCCTCCATTGCGCTTAACATGTACGTCACCCCCGAACGGACCTTTGACTTTAAAAAACTAGCCCAGGTGACCAAAGTGATCGTGAAGAACCTGAATAAGATCATTGAGATCAATTACTATCCGGTGCCTGAGGCAGAGAAGTCCAACAAGCGCCACAGGCCGATTGGAATCGGTGTCCAGGGTTTGGCCGATGCCTTCATCCTCATGCGGTACCCGTTTGAAAGCCCTGAAGCTCAGCTGCTGAACATCCAGATCTTTGAAACAATATACTACGCTGCCCTGGAGGCCAGCTGCGAGCTAGCTGCCGAACTCGGCCCCTACGAAACGTATGAAGGCTCCCCTGTCAGCAAGGGCATCCTGCAGTACGACATGTGGGAGAAGACGCCAACAAACCTCCAGGACTGGAAGCTGCTGAAGGAGAAGATCGCCAAACACGGCGTGAGAAACAGCCTGCTGCTCGCCCCAATGCCCACCGCCTCCACCGCACAGATCCTGGGCAACAACGAGTCCATCGAAGCCTACACCAGCAACATCTACACCCGCAGGGTCCTCTCTGGAGAGTTCCAGATCGTCAACCCTCATCTGCTCAAAGACCTGACGGAGAGGGGGCTGTGGAGTGAGGAGATGAAGAACCAGCTGATCGCTCAGAACGGCTCCATTCAGGTAAAGATCAATCAGGAAATAAACCGGCAGGCTTTTTCAAGTTGCACATTTCATTGTTTACTCATTTTAGATTATCACGAGTCAAAACACAACTTAGACAGTAGTAGTGAATGAAGTCCCCAAGATTCCATGTTGTTTTTTGTTTGATATTTAATGAGACCTTTTTCTTCTTTAGGGCATTGATGAGATTCCAGATGACCTGAAGCAGCTGTACAAAACTGTGTGGGAAATCTCCCAGAAGACCGTGCTCAAGATGGCAGCCGACCGTGGCGCCTTCATCGACCAGAGCCAGTCCCTGAACATCCACATCGCTGAGCCAAACTATGGCAAACTGACCAGCATGCACTTCTTTGGCTGGAAACAGGTGAGTGAGACAAACCAGAACAGACAATCAGTGACATCTTACTATGACTATATGATGATGATGATGATGATGATGATGATGTGCTAAATTGTCTTGCTTCTTTGCCACAGGGTCTGAAGACAGGCATGTATTACCTGCGGACGAAGCCTGCCGCTAACCCCATCCAGTTCACCCTGAACAAGGAGAAGCTGAAGGAGGCGCAGGAGCCGGAGAAAGCTACAGAGGAGGAGATCAAAGAGAGAAACATGGCCGCCATGGTGTGTTCTCTGGAGAACAGAGATGATTGCCTCATGTGTGGATCTTGAACTCGTGCTGTCTGTTTGTTTGTCGTCTTACTTTTTGAGAGCCGCTGTGTTACAGTGACTTGAAGCTTTGGGTGGAGAGCCTCCTGTTACACACTGTAACATTTCTACTTAACAACATGGGCATGTTTCACTGATCAAAACAAAGTGCACTGCTGTGGGTGGGTCAGAATTTAAAGAGTTAATTTTATTAAAAATAAATTGTTCCTGTCAATTCAAGTACTTTAATAGGCACTGTATTATTTTATGTGTGAAATAAAAAGCTTTGTTATACGAAATAAAGCGTGTGAGAGTTTGAACTTTTAAATTAACCATCCAAATGAAGTGAGTCAGTGCTGCTGCTGATTTTTATATTCAACTTGTTCTAATAAGGATGTGTGGTATCTCAATATCTGTCCCCTAAAGGACTTACAGCTAAGTGTCAGCACTGACACCAGATGAGCATTTAAGATGAACATGAAGCCCTTTACTCAACTTATTTTAGGGCCATTTTTGCCTTTATTGGTAGGACAGCTGAAGAGAGCACAGATGATGAGACAATGACTAGAGCCTCTGTACATAGGGTGCATGCTTAAACCCACCAGGCCTTTATCCACTTATATAATAAGTGACATTCTGCACCTTAAGATGCATTTGGAATGAACTGTGTAAGCTAGTCTAAATTTAATTTGAAATGCCAATCCCAATAGACATATGTCAATTCCACCATGGGAGGAGCTTGATTGAGAAGGGAATCATTGTTGGTATATATATGAAATAGTTGTGAAATCAAATGTGCATCCTCAAAATCACCTCCAGCTCAATGCAGGAAAGACCAAAGAGCTGGTGGTGGATTTCAGAAGATGCAAGTCCACCCAGTGAACATCCAGGGAACGGACATTGAGATTGTGAAATCTTACAAGTACCTGGGTGTTCACCTGAACAATAAACTGAACTTGTCGGATGACTCTACCGCACTGTACAAGAAGGGACAAAGCACACTTTTTCTGCTCAGGAGACTCAGGTCTTTTTGTGTGGAGGGGGCTCTTCTGAAGTCCTTTGACTGTGCAGCTTTATGTCCATCAGCCATTTTCTTTGGAGTGGTCTGCTGGGGAAGTAGCATCTCTGCTGCTGACAGGAAGAAGCTGAACAGACTGGTGAAGAAGGCCAGCTCTGTCCTGGGCTGCCTGCTGGACCCTGTGGAGGTGGTGGCTGACAGGAGGACGACAGCAAAGCTATCTTCTCTGATGGACAACACCTCACCCCCCCTCCAGGAGACCATAACAACACTAAGTAGCTTGTTCAGTGACAGACTTCTTCACCCGCGGTGTCTCACGGAGAGATACCGCAGGTCTTTTCTTCCTGCAGCGGTCAGACTAATTTTTTACCTCTTTAATTTTAATTGCTAATAACTTTTTAATAATTGTTACTTTATAGGCTCTTGTTTGCTTTATATTTTTTTTCTTTTTTTGCACTGTCTACTTTGTTAGTGACACTTGAATTTCCCCATTGTGGGACGAGTAAAGGACTATCTTATCTTATCTTAAAATATAAACTCAACTGAGGACATCATTTATTCAGAGCGTTATACTCAGTGTCATGAGTTTAGGAATAATGTCCAATTTTGTATATAATGAGGAAATAGTTTTCTTAAATGTTAAATAGATTTTCAACAATTCTTAAACACCTAGTGTACGACCACTTGTAAAATCTTAGAGATGTGGAGAAAAATAATGTTTAAAAAAACAAAGTCAGTCAATGTCGAGATAGTTATTTTTAATATATTTTTTTTATAAAATAATGAAAACATAATTTACAGTTTTAAATGTACAAGTTATTATTACAACCCAAAGAAAACATTTTGAATCAAACCTTTTCGTCCGTGTGTGCTGTACCTCTGCAACATGCAGGAAGCACCGACGCACAGAGAGGAACAACGCCAGAGAATAGAAAACAACGAGGGATCATACAAATCAGTTTTTGTACAGAGGATCAGAAGAAAAACCGCATACACAAATAAAACACAGTACCCTCTTATCTTCACTATTGTCTGCAACAGTGGGAATGTGTTAAAAATAAATTATCAAAATATTTAACATCTAAAAAAAACAAACCTAAGCATACAATATTACTGTTAGCCATAATGCAATATTCATTTGTTCAACAGGGATCCTGGTGTACGCTATAAATAGCTTACAGTACACATAACATGAACAAAATTTATATATATATATATATGTATAAAAACCTTGCCCATTTTACAAAAGCAAACTGTTGAGACTGGCTGATACTAAAATCACAGCGACACCCGCAAAGCTGCACCAAGAGGAGTCGCTCTGAGCACGAGTTGAACCTCACTGTAGCCTGAATTTGTTCACGACAGACGCTGAAAGGTGAAAAACGGCTCAGGTTTAAATCTTACAGGTTTAAAAGTTCATGTGACTAGCTGCAGGAGAATAAAGGAGGTGAAAACGTAAAAGCAGACGCAACTTTTTTCTGTTTCTTTAAAGATCTGAGGAGAAGGAGGAGGAGCGGGAAAGAGAGGACTCTTTGTTTCACTATCTCAACTACATACAGAAAGGTTGTTTTCTACTTATAAGGAGAGAGTGTTGTAGCTGAGAAACGGGCACATACATTTACGTCAAGGTGATAAAACATCAGTTGATTAACTGTTCAGTCTAATCCAGCAAATTAAATACTCATAAATCAAGGTATTAAATTAGAAAAGTTCAATAGCGATTTAAAACATTACTACTAATCGACTTGCAGCTCCCAACAATAAGCTAATATGCATACCAGTTAATATTTAAAGGGAAAATTACAATGACAAAATATCCACCTCCAACTCCAACGTCAACATGGTTAGTGTCTTTAACAGCATCTCTTTAAACCTGAGTGAGGGAGGGTGAAAAGTCAACAGTTCCAGTCAAACCAGGAAGAATCAGCTGATCCACAGAGCAGAGCAGGAGATGATCACTTAGTACAATTTATCAGAAACATCAGCACTGACACAAAAGATAAGATCCATCCTCCACAGGGATGATGTGTCCTGTCAGTACCAGCATCCATATAACTTCCACATTAGTTCTGTATGAAAAATAGATATAGTAGACAATATCAGACAGCAAGCTAGCTGCTTAAATAGTGTAGTTTGTGTTCATTTGGGTTCTATCACAGAACACAGGGACAAGTCCTCTCTCTCACACACACACACGCACACACACAGACACACACACACACAAAGACAGAGCAGTTCTGATATGAAGGAGCTTCAGTGTTGTCCAGTGAGTTTCATGTGCAGCTTTATGTCCATCAGACGGCTATGCAAAGAGTAGCAGTAATAATGATAGTTTGACTTTTGTAGGAAACAACATTTAGATTTCAGAGGGAAGACTGATGAAAAGGTCGACATCACTCTCATGTTTGTAGAATATGAGGCTATAAAGGGTTAGCTTAGCATAAAGACTGGACACACACAGGGGGAATAGCTAGCTTGATTCTGTCATTCAGACACAAATTGTACCTCCCAGCACCTCTAAAGCTCACTCTTTACTGGTTCAATCTGTCTTCCTTTTATATCAGAATGCTTAGAGATCAACATATTTAGTTACAAACTTTAAAAGCAGGCAAAAAAAATTACAGGATTAAAGGAACAGTACGAAAAACTAGACTATAGTGTCTGCATATGAAGGATGCGCCTTAACCACTGAGCTAGACTGGCACCCGCTGAGGTCAGAGGTTTTACTAGGGTTGCAGATGTTAGTGTGACTAAGGGACCCATTATCAAGGGAGCTATGGAGGCTTTCAGAAATCACTACAGAAGTCAGTGTATTTAGGAACGGCTCTCTTTAAAAGGTGGACTTTTGTTTGGTAACAACCATAGATTGTATAAAATATGGACGTAGTATCAGTGATGTCACACATCTGTTTCTGAAGCACTGTTTTGAGGCCAGGCGGCGGCGGCAGCCATAGTTCTGCTGTCGAGCAATTGTGACATAAAGAGGCGGGCTTTGAGCCTCCTCGCCAACAGCTACAGTGTTCCCGCCTGTCAATCAAGTCAGCTGTGCCTCTCAGTGGTAGACTCGTAATCTCAATATCTTCCAAATTGCAGCGTTATGAAATAATTCACCCCCACTACAGTGTGTGTCGATCGAGAAATGAGATGTCCAGACTACAATTGTCTTTTGTACCAGGCTGTAAACATGTTCATTTCTGCTGTAAAGAGAGTTCTTTTTTGAATTGGTGTGTATGTGGTTTCCGGTACTTCCGGAGCCAGCCTCAAGCGGATCCTCAATGAACTGCAGTTTTAAGCACTTCTGCATTGGACTCATATTTTTAGACCGGAGGTTGCCGCTTGGTAACAACCAAAGAGATGTTATATGTTCCTTAGTTAGAGGTTTCGTAAAGCTGATCTTACTCAGGTAGGGTAGAGCTTTCCAGTCTTTATGCTAAGCTAGGCAACTTCACATTGAACTGAAAGATGTCGGTCTCACTCTGCAATCCATGCACTTGACTTCAAATGTCAAACTACTGTTTTAAATATCAGAGTAAAAACATCACAAGGTTAAAATCATCATGATCAGAGATGATGCAGCGCTGCTTTAAACAGCGATACTCAAATGAAAACAAAGCACTACATTAAAGATATGATTCAGTTCTATCGCTGAGCTTCATGACATGGACTGTTTACACTCGCTCATTTCACTGATGGCTTGTTTCACATCTCAGGGCCGACGCACATCCATGTTAACGGAGGAAGAAATTAACGAGGCCCGAAAGTTTCATAAAACAGTAAACTACATTTTGATCAGACGTCCAGCACATCCAGCCTCTCTCTCTCTCTCACACACACTCTGCAGAGACCAGCACAGACACTGTTGTGCTGTAATGTTTCTGAGTACCATCTGTACACACACACACACGCACACACACATCTTTAGTACAACTGTTATACAATATCAGTACAATATAAGTAATATTGATACATGAGAATTGTACCACATCTATCTACAGTACCATGTCTGTAGAGCCTCCATGACTTCTAGTGCATTCTGGGAGATGCAGTCTGTAGTGAGTCTTTTTTGTTTTTGGCTGATTTGCTGCAGGAACAGTATTAGGCCTCTCCAGGTGATGTAGTGTCTCTTAAACAGTCGGTTTCTCCTCCTCCACTCGCTCCTCCGGCATAGTAGCAGTATTTCTATATAGGACAGGTATATAAAGATGTTTTGACTTCAGTTTATAAAAATAAACAGGCTCAGAGTTACCGAGGGAGGGTCTCTGCTGTGTGTGAGCAGGCTCTGAGAGACTCTGGGAGCGTTTCACTTTAAAAATCGTGTTTTTTTTCCTCTCTTCAGTTTAAGGCAGTCCTGTGGAAGCTGTGTGAGGTTACATCATTGCAACCTCTGCCACCCCTGTGTGCAAGGAATCATGGGCCCTCCCTCTGTGGCCTGAATCTCTCACTCTCCTTCCTTACTAACAGGTGCTGGTGTCACTCCCTCTTTGAGTCGTGTTTGTGTGTTAAGGAGTGAGCCTCGGACTCGCCCTCGCTCCTGGGGTTTGGGAAGAGATGGCTGAACTGTCGGAGCTGCTGGCTGGCTGTCACACTCTCCTCCTGCAGCCGCTGGTTGTTCTCTCTCAGGTTGGCCATCTCTGCGAGCAGGACCACTTTATCCTTCTTCTCCTGGTGGGAGAGAGAGACACAGCAGAATGAGGTGAGAGGAGCAGAAGTGATGATTCAATTGCGATTGGATAAAGGATGAAGAAGCAATTTTCTCCATCATTAAAAAAAGAGTAATTTGTATCTCTGCAACACTATTATTTTCTTCCTTTATGATGTCTATATCTGCATACGGTGGCTAGTTAGCTTAGCTTAGCACAAATACTGGAAACAAAGGGAGACAACTAGCCTTATTTGCTTATGAGAAACACATTTCCTGCAACAAACTATATACATATTTTATTTTGTGCAAGAAATGTGCTTTACAAAAAGAGGGTGACCAAATGATAATCGACAGAATAACACGTAGACAAGGCATGAATGTGAACAACATAAAAAAGCAGACAAACAAAGAAGTTATAATAATAATAATTATAAGAGTCTAAATCCAAGGCAAAAACAAAAAAAAACAATCAAATAAAACAATTAATGTTTATAAAAAATAGAACAGAAATAACCTATGAAAAGAAAGCAGTGACAAAAGGAAAAATAAATTGGACAGTAAATAAATATATTATATTAATAATGATAAAGAAACAGATGAGGCTGACAGTTTCCAAATGATTAATTTCAAACATATAATGTTTAGAGTACAGTGAGGGAGTGTGAGTGCAAGTAGGGGACATAAATGGAGAGGGATGTGCGTGTGTGCGCAGGCATGTGAAGTTAAATAGGTGAAGTTGGTCTATGCATTCGAGTTAGTACTGTTGATTGGGATCCAGGCAATAACAGAGGTTAGTGTATTGATGAATATAGACCAGGTTTTGGAGAAGTCCGCTGATTTGTGATTGAGTGAGGCAGAACGTTTTCTAGGGATATATGTTCTATGGGAAGATTCTTCGATTGAGCAATATTGATGTGCTTTTTTTAAATTTCCAGTTTAGGAGGATTGTTTTCTTAGTGATTGCTAGAGCTGGGAGTAGTGCACTAGATGTAGGGTTTTGTGTTAGTGTCACCTAAGATGCAGAGCTAGGGGCATAAAGGGATGTAGCTGCCAATCGATTTAACTTTATCGAAGTTTTGATTTGAATTAATTATCAGTTCTGGTAACTAAATTTTTCCGACCAATTTATTCCTTAAAATTACAGCATCATCCAAAACAAGAGTTTCTGTGCATTCAGCTCATTAGAATGCTGATGAGTCAGCAAGTATCAAATAACAAAAGAGTGGTAATCCAAGAAGGTGCATTACACCTCACAGTCATACCGTTAGTTCAAATTCAGCCTGACCCAGGAGGTTTTATTTATGTATAATTATTCTATTTTGGGGTTTTCTGCATTTATCCAGAGAGGATAGGATAGTGGATAGAGAAGGAGGCAGGAAGAGAGGGGGGAGTGGCATGCAGGAAAGGGGCCACAGGTGGGAATCAAACCCTGGCTCCCTACTTGAGGACTACAGCCCCAGCACATGGGGTGCACAGCTTAACTACTAGGCCAAACTGGCATCCCAGCAGTTATTATTTTAGTAATAAAAAAAAAGAAAATAGTGAAAACAAACAGATGCTCACCCTCTCCAGATCATTATTGAGCTGTTTTAACATGACTTCCAGGTGGTAGAGCCGACCAGACAAGTCGTTGGGCACCTCATCGCTGTAAACACACACAGACACACACAAAGCAGCGATGAGTTTGCAGTCAGTAATATCTCACTTCTGCTTCTGTTTGATACTAAAAAAATTATTTCTTGAACAAAAATGTCAGAATAAATTCAAACAACCAGCTGATGAATTTAAGAAAACTGACAGGGGTTAACAAATAACACAATTAGTTTAAAGACTGACGTTACATTTTACTACCACAAGGGGGCAGTGTTGACAAAATTAAGACAAAAACACAATGAGCTTTTTTGAGTTCTTCCCTCTGATGATCTACTTTATAACAAAGATAAAGGAGTTGTAGTTACGCACCAGCTGAAGGTGGGCGTGGTCCTGGGTGTCTGAGGAGTGTGAAACTGGACCGGACTGATGACAGGTCTCATGTCTGGACCTCCGACCTGAGGCTCATTCAGTGAGAAGAGGGAAACTGCTCTTTGTGCTGCAACAGACACACACAACGGGACTTTCAAAGCGCTGCATAAAAAAAGACTTCTTTTTTTCTACCCTTGAGATTCCTGATACAATCACACTTGCACACAGGAGGAGCTGGCAGCAGGTAAAGCCTCGGATCGAGTGTTAGCTGAGTGTTTGTTTGTGCTGTGGTGGTCTTTGTGATCTTGTATGAGACGTGAGTGAACAATAAGATCGCTCTTTCATTCCCAGGACTTCAAGTGACAGAAAAGGACTGAGACAGAGTGGACCTGACATCTTCCAAGGTTTTAACATTTCCCACTGGTTAATTCATTTTAATGCATCCTGATTTTTTCATTATTTCCAAACAGCAAGGTAGCTGTATTTTAAGAGGGACTGCTTTCCATTCAGCATTAAATAAAAACCTCTATAAATCTGTTTTTATTCAACCAGGATCTTGTGTTATCTGCAAAGGTAGTTAACACAAGCAGTGCCCTTAATCAGTGCAACTTAAACCTCCAAACAAACCTCCACCAAATATTACATGAAGTTGATCGTACCTAATCCTGATGAGTCTCCTCCCTCACCTTCATAGGCCTTAGCAGCGTTGACCAAACTGTTCCACTCCAGTCCACAGGCTGTGTCAGGGAGAGGCATCAGCCCGGGATCCAGCCTCCTCAGAGGGGGAACTTTGTCTCTGATTTCAGTGAGAGACAGCTCCGAGGCTGACAAAGGCACTGAGGGAAAGAGAAGATGAAAGATGCAGAAGTCATGAATGCAATCAATAATAACTTGGCAGCTAATACAAGAGCAGTGTCTGTAGATTCAACTCACCCTTCTTGCCCTGCATGTGGTTGGAGGAGGTGGCATGTCTGCGTGTAGGCAGCGTGCAGGTGAACAGTACATCAGCGGGAGCCGTCTGGTTCTCAGAGTTGGCAAAGCTGGCTTCTCTGCGCCCGCTGCAGAGAGACTCGTCTGAAAAGGTGCGCTGCAACGTCCGTCTGGGAGACTGCAGGGGGGAAAAGTGAGGTCAGAGCGAGTAATGAAAGAAAGACTGTCGGCTGAAGCCTCATGGATATGGTTAGTAGAAACTCTCAAGTGTGTTCCTCACTGGATCTCTTGGTGGAGACTCTCCTGGGTTGTCCATGATGATCAGTTTCTTTAAGTCGTCCTCAATGGTGCTTTTGTATGTCCGCCGAGGAGAACGCAGGTCCCTCAGTGATGCTCGGAGTCTGGGTTGTCCAAAGACGTTCTTTGAGTTCATATCCACCTGCCTGATGACACAAGATGTGAGTGTGGCTGTGCAAAAATATGGATACAGCACGCTATCACAGTATTTGTTTTCATGATAATATATCAAATTTCCTGTCCCTAACATGCATACAGGCTGCTTATGAAAGCAACGCAGTTAAACAAGAACATACAATGTTATTTTCTGATAGTTTCTCTTATTTTTTTAATGATTTACTAAATAAAACCCTTCCAAGCTCAAAGCACTTTGTTTGAATGGATCACTAGCTGCAGAATAATGAAGCACATGTACATGTAATGAATGTACTTGCACTTATGCATGCTTTGTAAAGGAAGAACTAGCTAGGTAACTCCATTTCAAAGACCATGAGGATTTCAGGTTTTACATAAAGACGCAGCATCATGATCTGATCTGCAGCCCTGAGATGAAGACACAAACGAGGGATGATCATTAGAAGTTCTCCGTCATGAACTCACTTCTTGCTGTTGTTGCTGTCAGAGCTTGGTGTTATAGTAACATTTGAAGGCAACGGACTGTTGTCGTCGCCCTGCCATGCGGTTGGTCTGCTCTTCATATAGGAAGAGGACTTGGGGGCGGAGCTTGACAGAGGGGTTGAGCTCAAGTGAGCGGAAGTTGGTGTTGCGGTAGCTGCTCGGATGGGACGAGATTTTTCTGCTGTCGGGGTCTTGTAACCCTGCGGCGTGTAGGCCCTGACAAGAGAGAGAAGATACATCAATATACACGTGTTTAATTTATCCAAACAAGCACAGATACAGTGACGCTGCAAAATGTAAGACTGTTGTTGTCACATAGGTGAACAGGTATGCAGATGTGTTACAGTTTGAATTGCCAACACTGATGAGGCTGAACGCGGTTTGTTCTTACAGGACATGCAAAGCTGAACACTGAGACAAATGAAGAACAGGTGTGAACAACTTTAATGTTTAATGTCCGAGAAAAGATGAGTTTACTCGTTGACCCCCTTTTTTCACAGATAGCTTGAGATGCACGATGATGTAAGCTAACAAAGCTAACACAGGAAGAAGTGAGAGAGGGAAATCTGATTCCCAAACCAAACAAGAGATTAACAATTTCTACTGGAATTTGTGGTTTTCATGATTTCCCAATCTCTAAACTGTTGCTCACTGAATAATTAGCCAGCATTTCATCAGTGAAAATTAAAGGAACAGTTCAACCTTTTTCAAAACATGCCGTCAGCCTTACAGCGTCCCTTAAGTGTTTTAACCCTCCTGTTATGTTGCGGGTCAAATGTACCTTTTTTAAAGTTCAAAAATTGTTTAAAGAATTTTTACGGTATAAAACTTCTTCGGCTTGGCTTAATTAGCCTGAACAACATATCAAATGAAAATGGTTGATTTCACATATTTGCAACCCCCCCTCCATGTTTATAGATATACTGTTTGTGGGTCAATTTGACCCGGCAGTCAAAGTGGAGGCTTAAAGGGGTCAGAAGTGTCAAATACTCATTCTTTCTTTGCAACTGTGTGACATATTTCACCCCACTCATACACACGCACACGCACACACACACACACACACACACACACACACACACACACACACACCCTTGTAACATGAGTTGTCATAAAAAACAAGTGAGATAATTAAGCCATGATCTGTTATAATTAAAGAACACCATTGCACTAAAGACTGATTTAAGTGGTTAGTAATGGAGTTAATAATGAGATTAAAAAAATGTTTATTGGGATTTTTTTGGGTTCTGACACTTTTGGATAATTAAATATGCCCCACGTTAAATTGACCCAGGAACAATATTGCTGTTCCTGAGAAACGAACGCAACAGGAGGGTTAAACTAAAACTCTACTATATTCATATAACATCTTTCATATATACAAGCATGCAGCCCCAAGTGCAAAAGAACAGAGACACAAAACTACAGAAATTGTTAAAAATAGAGTACAATCTTTACATTAAAATCAATTAAACAAGTAAGGGTTGAAAGCAAAATAAATAATGAGTTAAAGTTAAAAATATCAGATAAGAAATAAATACATAACTAGATTAACTAATGAATTAGATGTTGTGGAGCTGGAAGAGGATGTTTTTTAACACTTGAGCTTGCTGATGTCCTGTTTCCAGTCTTTATCCTACACTAAGCTAACTACCAGCTGGTCTAACCCTGAAACTAAAGCCACAGATATGAAACCAGTATTGATCTCCTCACTCAAGTGAATACACATATTCCCCCCAAAACTAAACCCAAGTCGAACTGATTTACTTTAGCTTCTTTATGATTTTGTGTTGGCAAAATTGATTCCTGTAGCAAACATTTTCTGTTACTCATCTTTATTAATCAGGCAATGATGATAGTCTTATACGGCAGGTTCAATGCACAGCTGAAATAACACTGATGAAAAGTGGCCTGAGATATCTTTGATTCACCAGATGATTTCTTAACTCTGCAAAACGAGAAAACTAAAACTCCAAGTGTGAGCGTTCAACCTCACAACACTGTGTGCACTACCTGTGATGAATCATCCTCTGTCCTACAGCCAGCAGATTTAAATGTATCTCCCTGTTTTGATGATTGTGCAACACATCTCTGGCATAGGCAGCGTCATCAGAGTCTTCAGCATTGCAGATTGTTTTGACCCAACATATTGTGGTTGAAACTCTGTGCATGTTTCTGGGTCTTATCCCTGTATCTTGTCACGAATGGGGGGGGGGGGGGGGGGGGGGGGGGGGGGTAGTGACATGTCAAGCAGCCAATGAGATCTCATGATGATCTGTATGTTTCACAAGGATTAAAGCTACTGTAATCCTGAATGTCCTGCTTGAAGATACATTTTGATGCAACATGCTACAGTCTTAAAGAGCTACAGAACATCAGAGATTCCTCAAAACTTCTTCAAAGTTACTGAAACGTACTTCCTCTGTCAAGCAAGCAGCATTACACTATAAGATATGTGCATGAAACTCTCACTCCACATAATTATACTCCAGTAGATAGAGTACAGTGAGCTGGATCCAGTCTGCCACTGTCTGAGGTTAATGTGAGTTATTATGAGCTTCATAAGAAATGCCATAAAAAATACATCTCATCATCTCTCACCTGGGTTGAAAGCATCCATTTTATCAGTACTGGAGCCAGGAGGTGGGAATGTCCTCGTCATGTACCCTTTGTTCTGATTGGCCGCCGGTGGTATGATTGGCGAGGACTCTCTTCTCCTCCCGTCTCTCTCCCCGCTGCTCCTCCCCACAGACAGCTCCTGCATGCCGCTGTAGGTGGCGAATGAGTGCACGGGCTTGTGCGACTGGCTGTTCGACATGTTCCCGTGGCGAGAGTTGTTGTAGTGCGTGGAGGCGTCGATCCCGCTGTCGTTAGACCCCCCCTTGAGAAGGTCAGGGTCAGGGTCAGCTGGGTCAATGAGGCAGCCACCTCCTCCTCGCTCTCCCCCTGGTCCTCCCTCGAACCAGCGCTCGTCGCTGTGGCCGCTGGAGGCGTTGCTAGACAGAGTGTTGCTGCTGGAGTGACTGGAGTACTGAGTCTCCCCCCTGCAAGAGGACACGAGAGCAACATTCAGATTCTGAGAGGAAACAAGAAAGTCAACATATAACACGTGGTGGTGGTGACAATGCTGACCTTCGAGTGTCTGTTTGGAGAGTCTTTCCCTGGGACATCCTGTCTGGGTAGCCTCCTCTGCCCCCCTCCACCGCCTGGACCCCGAGAAGACGGCGCTGGGACGTGCCAGAGGGGCTCTAGACAGAAACGCACACAGACACTCACAGGATTAAAGCAAATTACACTGAACCTCCATGGTCGGCAAAGAGGATTAAATACTTATAGCACATTTAAACACTGACCTCAACCCACCAAGCAACCCACAAAATCGCACTGTGTTGTCTTAACTCCACTGTGCAGCACACACACCTAAAAATACTATAGTGACAATTGCTGTAATTTAAACATTACACTAACCCCAAACTCAAAAATAAATGACATCACGTCTTTAAATGACTCTTGTTAAGATTGATAAGACACAGTGCTGCATTATTTTTGGAGTCATAATTTTGACCATATAATGAGTTTAAGGCCAACACTGACTATGTTTTATCTCTATTTTTGGTCTCCACCATCTCCGGTGAAAAATACCAGACTTGTTAGAAGCATAATATTTCTGTCATCTGTTTGGTGATGAGAAGGTGGTGTACAGGTTTTTAACAGCTCTATAGAAGGAAAAATGCAGCTGAAAGCGCTGATCGGAGCTTTGGAGGAAAAAACCAAAAGCCTTAATTCACAAAGTGATGATCTGAATAAAGCTGTAGAATCAACTCAAAGTTTCATGTAGTCTCATTACTATAAACAAAAATGTTTAATATAGATACTTCAAAGTAATGCAGCTAGTACACTCCTTGTTGCATATGACTTGTACCTGTTTTGCAGCGCTCCATGGTGCTTTCCTGACTGGTGAAGCCTGAGGAAGACTCTCCACTGGAGGTGATGTCCACACTGAGGTGGGGCTCATAGGGCATCAGGGGGCGCTGTCCTGGTCCGTATCTACCAAGATAAATCATAGGAAGGCAAGGGATTTGATTAAGAAATGCATTCATTGAGATGAACACAGAGAGGATACAGTTAATTTAAACAGATATTCATCCTGAAATAAATCTCCAAAGCAAGCCCTTTGAACGCACAGTTTACATTTCATAGAGCAGAGGAGGAATTCAGTTTTGTTTTACATCCTGATGGTGGTGAATAAAACATTTTTTTTTTGGTTGGGTGAGATGTTATCAACCTCCACACTGTGAGGAAGAGCCACCCACACAACAGATCCTTCCTCTAGGAGACAGAGTGTTCATACACGTCTAAATTCAGACCTGGATGTGCAACATTATTCAGCCTGTCTCCAGAAAAGATGTGATACCAAACTAGCACAAGAAACAGTTATGAGTAACATCTGATGTTTAATCGAGATTAAATAGTGAAGAAGGAGAGCTAAGGACCACAGACATACACAAACACACACGCACACACCTGTCGGGTGAGGGTTTGTAGCGTACGAAGGGGCCTGGTGTGATCCCAGGCGGCCCCATTGTGGCAAGGCTGATCAGTCCTGAGGAGGGGGAGGAGAAACTGGCTGAGGGGTTTCTGTAGGGCAGCAATCTGTCGCCCCCAACAGGAGACAGACTGTAGTGGTTCTCTGGGTAGCTCACAGGCCTGGAGGACAAACAAAGAGGCTGATGGTTAACCAGGAGAAAAACAAACACACACAGAGGTGAGATATGAGTCAGGCTGGAGCTTGAAATACAGCCATTATTCTGAATGACTACAACCACACATTAGGCGATCATTAATTTAAAATCTACTTAACCAAGACTAACTGGTAAATTGTAAATGGACTGCATTAATGTAGCATCTATGTAGTCGTCTGATCACTCAGATCTGTTTTGGCTCTACAGTCTGAACCACATCTGCCCTCAGGGGACCACGCCTTGCCATTAAAAACACGCTTTTGCAAGTAAAATAAAAATATTAAATATGAAAAAATCTGTGTTGGTTAAAAGAACAATTCTTAAGAGAAAATAATTTCCTGTCATACAAGTTTCCAAATGTGTTTAATTAAAGGTTGAGTGGCCTTTTAATAATCAGCAACCTGAGTCTTTCTGGAAATGATTTGTTATTATTTGCCTCAGGGTTCACAAAGGGAAGATGTCGACTCTGTTCTTAATCTAAATGTGAGATTAAGAACAAAGACGTCTGATTTTAATCACTGATGTAATCAGTTATGTGGGTGGTGAGTCAGAAGTCTTGAGCCAGGCATGCTACAGGACAAATGTGTAAATATATGATAATATCTGTAGCAGGGCTATTTTGTGTTTCTCTGTTATCATCATTTTCAGAATGTTGTCTTCCTTGTAATGACAGTGATATTTGTTTACTTGGCTAATTTAACCCAACAATGTTAATTAAGATGTCATTATCAATAGTAGTGTAAAAAAAAACATTATTAATGGGGTCTCAACACAAAAAAATCAGTGTAATTACTGCTATCAATATTATCTGAAGCTTAAAAAATAAAAACAACACTGAAGCTGGGTCTCACCTCTTAGAGTTGAGGAGTTGGGGGTCCCTGTACGGAACAGGTATCAGGGCTTTGTGGCGTGCCAGTGAGGAGGTGGGGGACCCATGGGGGCCCAGCGCTGTGGGTTAGGGGCACTGTGGAGCCCCAGAGGAATGGGGGGGCTGTCCCACCTCCACGTGGGTCGAGGCGAGGGTCTGTTAGCCTGCAGCCAAGAGGCTCAGGTTCTGGCTTCTGCTCCATGGTCTTCATCTCGTACTCCTCTGTGCAGCCCCTGAACAGACAGACAGACGGGGAAAGATCTGTTAGATAGAAGTGGGTGGAATGATGCAACGTGACCCCAGCTCCCCCCAACTCTCACAGCGCACAGTCTCATACCAGCCTCTACTGTATATCCAGCACATATCTCTTACACATCATCACTATTTCATTCAAACAGGCTATTACAGCAGGGGCAGGACGCATCAAATATGCATGGAGGATGTGTCCAAGACAAGACGAATGCCAAGAGGAAGAGAGAAAGCGGGGACAACGGCGAAGGAGGGATGTTGAAAATGAAATCAGTGTTGTTTAATAAACGGATGATTGTGTGGCGTACCAAAAAAACAAACGACCAAACCAACAACAACGTCAGGAAGTAATGACACAGTTTGAAGACGTCATGTGACTTCTTTAACGATGTTGCACATGATCATTTTAACAGCTGTTTAAACCCCAAAGGTAATCATTCACTTACAAAGAACAAGTTAAAATAGAAATATCTTCAAGGTTTGCATTTTTAAGGATAGACAATAACTATATAAACCTGTTAGAAGCAGAATATATTCAAATAAATTAACCTCAGCTTTATTACGATGGAAGCTTGTTTAACTTAAAATCGAGATAAACAACACCACAATAATCTCCATGGGTGTCTCTTGAGTGTTAAAAATCTCAATTACTGCAAGTGTGGTCACATAGAGACCTTACCTGTGAGTTAAATAGTGGGAGGGACACAACAGTAACGTGTCAATATGAATACTACAAGAAAACAGATGACAGCGAGATTAACAGAAGTACACAACACAATCATAAACATGAATACGACACGCGCCAGGACAAACTGATCATAAAACAATATATTACTAACATTATCTGTGGCAGTTGCACTATAGTAGCACATGCACAGATCCTACACACACACACACACACACACAAACACGCACGCACACGCACGCACACGCACGCACACACACACACATACACACACACACATCTACTCACATCTACTCACATCTACTCACATCTACTCACGCAACAAAAGGCAAGAACAGACCTCAGAGCCTCGACATGATTGGTGGCAGTGTTCCTTCCATTGCAGTAGCGTGTTCACACACAGCTGGAGCACACACACACACACCTCGCCAAACACACTAGAGCATTACACCTCTCCTCCGCTGTATGCGTCCATCTTGCATGTGCGCGGTTGATTCAGAACAGCCAAAGAAAAGCATTTCCAACTCTCTCCTCTTCCTCTCTCTCCATCTCTATTCCACCCACTTCTCTCTCTCTCTCTCTCTCTTGTTCAAACACATCCTCCTCACCAATCGTCTCTCTGCTCTTAGCTAAACACACTCATCCCCTGCCCTCTCTCTATCTCTTTATCCCTCCCTCTTTTCATTCCTTTTCATTTGCATAGGGCATGCATTTTTAATTAATCACTTCCACATTCTTTCTTTCTTTATTTATGTGCTTTTTTTTTTTTTTTCCTCCTTCCTGCAGATTTCAGGCCTTAATCTCGTGCAATCTGCTTGCCTGGCACACAAACGAGTCAGAGAGAGAGAGAAAGAGGAGGTGGGGGGGTGAAATACAAGACTCTAATTATCAGCTGCTATTTGTGTGAGAGAGGAGAGAGGAGAGAGAGAGAGAGAGAGAGAGAGAGAGAGAGAGGAGAGAGAGAAGAGAGAGAGAGAGAGAGAGAGAGAGAGAGAGAGAGAGAACGTGTGTGTGTTTTCATGAGTGTGTGCATGTCAAAGGGATTTAACTTGGTGTAATTAATCTGCCTCCACCATTAAAGACATCTAACCGCTGTGCGATCGCACAGTCAGCCACAATTACTGTATTTAGGAGCCCGGGTTTCAGTCAGAGAGACGCACACACTGTGGTTATTTCTTCACCTCTGTAAACGTTCTGTGACACCAAATCAGTGTCTCATAAGGCCTCGTTATTCTGTTTTCTGTCAAGGCCGTTGGTTTGCAGATAAAAGGTTGGAGAAGGATGACGGCAGGGAGAAGAAATGGATTGTGGGAGGAGGGAAACAATGCAACGGTGAGCTGAACGAGGTGACAAGACAAGATGAATTAGAATTTAAACAATTCAACTTTCTTTTTGTCTCATTCCTTGTTTTGCCTTTTTCCACCTAAACCACACACCATTCCTTCCCTCTGTTCACTCGCTTCCTCTTTTCACACACTCCCACACAGAATCCTCTCAGAACATTGGAGTCTAGCCACTCTCTCTCTCTCTCTCTCATGCCTTTTGTTCATTCCAGTGAGAAGCATCCTGTGCTCGCTCTTGTCCTTCCACTCCTGCCCGCTCTCCCTCTGTGCCCACCTGTGCCATCACCTCCTGCCTCAAATCTGTAACCAAATCCAACCTCTCTCATTAATTCAGCTTCAAAGACACGCTGCACGCCGACTTTAACCACACCTGCGAGGCCCTCCCTCTTCGTACGGAGGTATGATGACAACTTTGACTGTGACCGACGTCCTCAGCAGGTCGATCATCTGCTCGTGTGTTAGCGTCACCGCAGCCACCTTGCAGATCTCCACCAAGCGGCTGCCCTGTCTCAGTCCCGCCTGCCAGGCAAAGCCGTACTCTTCCCCTGCGAGACAAAACCAAAAGAAAGTCTTCAAACAGGGCAGTTATGTGCGCCCAAGAATCTTCATAGAGAGGTATTTCACTGTGAGATCTAATGTGGCAGATGGTCCCGAGTAGTTACCTCGGCCACAGTGCCGTCCAGGCGAACATGGAAGCCCAGCTGTCCAGTCCATTTCTTCTTAGAGTCATATCCACAGTCTCACACCCAACCGTCAACGACTGGCAAGGAGAGGGAATGATAGGAATAAAGAGACATGAAATTATTTTGTTTGAAGGTGTGCACTTGAACAGTCCCTTAGGTATTTTCTACAACCACCATCAAACTGCGTGACCAAACAGAGCTCTCTAAAACTGAAATCTATCAATGGTGTCATCAATATGAACATGAGTCACCATGCCATCCACAGTAACAGTTCCAATTAGCTTTCTGCCACTATGTAAGTATGGATGTTTGGTTATTTTTAGAAAGAAAGATGAACTCATTTCTTTCTTTCTTTTTTTTTTTTTTTTCATCAGATGGATTAAAAAAAGAGCTCACTGGAGTCCAGAAAATCTCCTCCTCCAAGCATTTAATTCATCACATTTGACGAGGATTATCACAATATTAAATCTCTCATCAGCCAGTGGCCTGTTGCATAACTTCATAGAAAAAAAGGGAAGTCGAAGGGTCACACAGAAATCTGCATGTGTTTATTTAGTGAAAAACTTAATCAGCATGGATTAGAGTGTAAAAGTTTATTAGTGTCGTTTTCCAGGCCACCCAGAACACTATTTCTACTTATGTCTTCACAGCTGCTCATGTCAGCTTGAGAGGAAGACAGGTCTCTTGCAAATCCAAATTTTCAAGGATGCTTAGGAAGTTTTCAAGGAATGGAGGGGAGTATGAGTGAGATCCCTAAGTAGTACAAAGACACATTTCTGAGTTACAAGGCCAGACTTTGTCATAAAGAAAGAAAAAAATGCAAGCTAGTAAATAAAAAAGGTAAACAGGATGTGTGGGATGTATTTTGGAATAGACATATTTTTCAGAGTGCTTTCAGAGATGTGACTAATCATATTTACAGAATCAGCTTTGTAATTTAAAGAAATGTGCAGGCCTCAATAAGAGACACAATGTGTTTAGTTGAGAAAAATGGATGATAATATTTATAAGAAAACTCAAAAACTCCAATGTCCAGTTCTCACATTTGGACCTAAATACGACCAAACCTCTGTCTTGGAGGCCACAAAGATTTTAGCTTTCTTGTCCAGTTGACACTATCTTTCCATATTTGTGACAGAAGATCTCACCTTTAACCTCTGTACCATCTCCCTGATGTCCTGAGCACAGCCCTCTGGTACCCGCACTGCGATGTGGTCTCCTCTGCCGTAAAGATCTTCAGCGCCAGCCGCTCCGGTGTCCACCCGATGACGTCGGCACCAGAAACAGTTGAACACCACCTCTTTGGTCGAACAGTCCAAAAGAAGGATGTATTCAGCCGACAATCCCAAAGCACAGAGGATTTCTGTCCCGCCTCCGCTGAAGTCCTGGGCATGGACCCTCCAGGCAACAGCTCCAGCAGCGCCCAGCTCTGCTCCTCTCTGGCTTTGGAGCGCTCACGTTTCTTAGAGGCGAGGGAGATGAGGTTGTTGAGATCTTGCGGCGGAGTCCAGAGGCGTGTGGTGACGCAGTTCTCGGCCAGTCACGCAGGTACTCCTTGCCGTCGTCCGCGTTCGCCATAGTGTTGAAACTTCTCGACTTGTGCGCTGAGCTTTTCGCGTTGATACTTTGGCTAGGAGGAGGGAAGTTGCGAAAGGTTTCTGGGTCACGGAAGGTGACACTGTTAGGGAGGGAGGACCAAAGGGAGGCACATCCTCTCATTCTCGTCACAGCAACACTGAAGGAAAAGGGTTGTGCGTGAGTATCATTTTCTATCATGTTGTGTGCTTCTGAACATGTGCCTGTTGTTTTCAACTTTACCCTGTAGCAGGTGTTTTCAGAGCAGGGGTTGTGCACCACGCACAATGACAAAGACGTGCTGGAACTGTGAGCGAATGTCTGAGGGGTGAAAGGCAGCGCTCCGGGCTCCTGAAAGATTATGGTGACGATTGTCGTTCCCTATGTGCCTCTTTCTGAGGAGCTGAGAGGACAGAGGAGAGACAAAACGACAGATAATAAATGACATCACCAGTCCCAACACGCAATCTAGCAAGTCTGCAAGGAAAAAGAGAGATTGAGACATTCAGCTGACACCAACAACAGCTCTTTATGTAACTTGTTTCTGTGAGATCTGTTGTGGGCTATCTGTGTCTGTGTGCGCGCCTGGTTTGTCCGTCTCTCTGTGTTTGTGTAGGAGACATGGTGCAGAGTCCAAGCTGTGTGTCTGTGGTGTGGTGCTGCCAATTCCCTCTTCATCTGCAGGGAGAAGTGGTGAAAGTAGCATTTATGTAATCCAGCCCACTGTTTGGCTGATACACTCTGCAGCATGGTGCCACAGGAGCCTCCTGTGGACCTGTACTGAGACTGCACTTTTTATACTTAGATTTATTATAACGCTGAAAACATCAAGTGTATCTAGTTAGAACAGGTATTCACAAGAAACATGTGAAATCTGACATTGAAATTTCATTGTTATTTGAGCATCCATCCAAAATACTTCATATGGAAGATTCTTCAATGACTGACTGAACATTTCCTCACTGCTCACCCAGGAGCATCAGTTTTAGACTTCAGGGTGTCAATATTTCTTCTTCCGTCAACCCTGCTGCCTCCTTTCATCCACTGCATGTTGTTTCTTATGTCAGATGCTGCACCTCTAGAGGTTCATCTGAGCAAGTAACCCTTCCTGCTGCTGCACTCTCTAACCTCTGGATGGAGATATTGTGCAACTTCTGATCGTGAACTCTGTGGTTTAAGAGCTGATAATGATGTCCAGGAAAAACTTCTTGTGTTTCTTGTTTGCTCGCCGTTTACAAGACGTTAAACAAAATGATGCAACTGTCGAAAAGCTTTCATAATAATACCAACAAAAGACTGCTGTTAGAAGAATAATAAAAGTTACAAACGCAATCATATGGCTTTAAGGAGAAGCAAATGTCTCCTCTATAGCGTGCATGGTTCTGTGATGATAGGCTGACACATTTCAAAGTGTGTACAATAACCCGGAGCACCAACAGGGCCCATCTGAACAAACGTGTTCAACCGTCCAAGGCCTCTAACTCCAACACTTACGCAAACTATAAAAGAAAGAACCCACATGAAGAATGTATTGTACACATAGGTCAGTCACACGATGCAGCCCACGCTGCAAACACACAGCACTCGAGGAGAATGTGTGGGAAGGCTGCTTTATTTAAAGAAGTTTGAAAAAAGAGGAGAAAATAAAGAAACTACTCACTACTGAACCCCACCCAGCTCTGATCCAGTTCAAGAATGAGAGGCAGAGAGCAGAGAGAGGAGACGGCAGAGAGAGGAGAGAGAGAGAGAGCGAGATGGCAGAGAGAGAGAGAGAAGGAGGAGAGAGGAGAGAGGAGAGGAGAGGAGATGAAGAGAGGGACGAGAGAGAGGGGAGCGAGAGAGAGAGAGGCAGAGAGAGAGAGAGAAGGCGAGAGAGAGAGACGAGGAGAGAGTGAGAGAGAGAGATGAGAGAAAGAGAGAGCAAAGGAAAGGCACACGAGAGAGAACAGAAGAGTCAAAACAAAGACGATAATGAATAAAGAGGAGGAAAAGAATCGAAATGAAGAGAGAGACACAAGTCAAGAGTTTCCACTTGATGAATTCTTGCCGTGGTTTAAGACTGGCAGCAAACTGGAAAGTTCTGAAGCAACAACCCAGTCAGACTTTGACTGGATAGATGTGGATGTATTTCCCAGCGCGCAGACAAAACTCAAGGCTGAGGTGAGGTGCCGGACGTGGCGTGTGTTGAGGGGCTTGAAAGCTCTTACCTGCTGGGGGTTGCTGGGCATGTAGGGCAGCATGGTGGACACGTGGAACATGACCTCGTAGCCCTGGTAGGCAGTGTATAGGGAGTGGGTGCCCGTAGAGTCCGCTGGAGACAAAGTAGATGATATTTAATGTAATGATGAACTGAGAGTACAAACACCTCCTGGTTCAAACAGATGGGTTTTTATTCTAGGGATCATGATACTTAAAACTGGGATTAAGAAACTCAGCTTGGGTCTATTTCTGAGAGGGAAAATATGTGGCTTCATCTATAGGTTTTGTACTGTCGGTATCTTTTACGGAGAGCTTCCTTGCAGCTTTATTCAGGCATGAAAGGAGCATTAAGGTAATGATGTGAAGGACGGAGAGAGCGTTCACTGCTCCCTCAGAGACTGCATCAGCTGAGAATTTAAATATGTAGAAATATAAATTGTCCTGCTTCTCTCGACTGAAAAATCTATTTCTTTATCAGTTTCCTCTGATAGAAATGTTGCGTGTTTTATAATCTGACAGAGCAAAGAGATGTAAACAAGATATTTAATTCGGCATCTTATTTAATTCACGTTTCTTTTCACATGACTCATCTTGCTGTATATTCTTGGAGCTAACTGCCTCACTCACGTGGTTTTTAATTCACTGAACTGATTTGATTTTCTCCAAGCACAGGAGATGATAATACATTTATAATATTAAACCAAGAATAGGAGCACTTTTTTTTCTACCTTGTGATTCTGCAGCCTTAATAAAAATCTAACAGAATCAGTTAGGACATGTGTCACCAGGATTATCACAGTGACTCAGGTGCTTAATCACACGTGACCTACACTGCTAACACACAAGCATGTCCCTAAAGGGAGCTGTCCAGGTCTTACTCTTTGTGTCCAGCTGTGCGGCGTATTTGGTGAATCCTTTGAGGAGCACTTGTTCCCCCAGCAGCTCCAGGAAGGCGGAGAAGGCAGGCGACGCCTCCTCGTTGTTGTACATCTCCTCCTCGGTGCTTTGGCCTGCACGGCACAACAGAACGCCCACCTTGTGCTTCTGACTTAACTGCGAGGCAGGAGAGAGATCATGCTTTTATTACACGCATGGCTGAAACACCACATTCAGACAGAGGTGACTGTGCTTTTGATGCAACTTAATGATGAAGTGAATGTTACAGATAAGAATGTATATCTGGATGCACTTAAACCGCCTACACAAACAAAAACAAACCCACTGCTGGTGGAACGCAGCTGCCTTTCACTTCATCCTCCATTAAATGAAAACATAAGATAATGCAGCTAATCATTAAAGCTTTTATGGTTGTACACTCATGCTCAAACACACCACACCCTTCCTGCTTCACTCAGCTTTCTGCCCTCAGTCCAACTTTTTGTCCTTTGTTCCATCTCTAAAAAGTCATGCAGATAAGAAGACTATCTTCGCATACCAAACGCCATCGTGCTACTTTATGAGCTGTCATTTCTGCTGACCACTCATTTCAAACCAGCCTGCCTTATCCTCTCTGACTGAGCAGACATTTTCAAGTATTTTACTGCTGGAATCAACTGCTGATCGTTCCAACACAGACACAACACTCACCCCCTGTTCGTCCAGTTTGAGGAGCTGCTCGGTGACTTTCGGTGCACTGACTGCCAGTCTCAAACAGGAGACGCTGAGCTCAGGGACGACCTGCTCCAGGACCTCCTTGAGCGGAAGACCCCGCACTGTGCCCGTGCCTCCCCGTGGAGGCAACTGTATCTTCTAATATGGAGCCTCGCAGGGTCACAAGCTGAAAGTGGGGAGAGGAGAAAAAGTTGTAAAACTGGAAACAGTGCTTAACTGAACATTTTAAAAACTCAAAGTGTCAATGAATAAGTGCATTGTTGGTGCAAAATTGCAAGGTTGTTTGGATAACAGATTTAGATCCTTCAAGATGAACTGAAAACTGAAATAGAGTTATTATTTATCAGTTTACTTCTTTCCTATTTGGGGACAAATATGCACTGCCCCTTTAACAAGCACCAACTTCCACCTTTTTCCTTTTCTTCTCATATTAAACTCAAAGTTTTTCCCTTTATATAATAAATGTTTATTCATAAGTTTTCATTATGACCTATTTCTGTTCCTCTGTGGATAAAAATCTTTTTGCTGTAGCACATATATTCCACATTTTGCTTTGTGTCACACATCCAGTGTGTGTTTCCGTATTCTACCTTTTCAAACACAATGGAAACACTATTCAGAAGACATATAAAGTAATACTATCGATCAGGTCAAAGGTGTTGCTCGGCTATAGAACCACGCATGAGGAAATGGAAGGGAGAATGATTCGTAGCCTGGGAGCTTAATGTGGGTCCATTAGATGAGGGATGGTCTCACCACTCATAACAGTGCCCTGCAGCCCTGAAGCTACGCTCTCTCTCTCTCTCTCTCTCTCTCTCTCTCTCTCTCTCTCTCTCTTCTCTCTACTCTCTCTCTCTCTCTCTCTCTCTCTCTCTCTCTCTCTCTCGCTCTCTCTCTCTCTCTCTCTCCTCTCTCTCTCTTCTCTCTCTCTCTCTCTCTCTCTCTCTCTCTCTCTCTCTCTCTCTCTCTCTCTCTCTCTCAAAGAGGGGGGGGGGGGCTCTGTGTGTAGGATTTGAAGTCGAGCGGTATTGTGAATTAATATTCAGCTCAGTATTGTGCCGCCACAGAGTGCTGCTCCCCGGTGAGAGGAAATTGACCTGCTTCAAAACAGAGAGACTGTAATAACCTGAGATACAGTGAGAGAGGAGCAGGCTGTACCTTCTCACTGCACACACACACACACACACACACACACACACACACACACACACACACACACACACACACACACACACACACACACACACACACACACACACACACACACACACACACACACACACACACATTAAAAATGCATGGCAGACTCTGGTGCTGGCAGGGGCCAGAGAGACAGATGAACCTCAGAGACTCGGGTGTGTCTCAGAGATATGAAGCCTGATTGACAAGAGGCTGAAAATTATGGAGCTGTCGTCTCTGCTCATCAGCTTCAGTGCGACAGAGGAGGTAGCGACTGTGACATGCAGTGCAGGAATGTGTGATGGAGGGGGAAGAAGAGGAGAAAGAGGAAGTCCCTCCACCTTGCTGTGTCAGCACCACTGCACAGAACTAAATGATGTACTTTGAAGGGGGGGTTGGATATTTGAGAGCAGCTGCGGCTCGAATGGGAGAGAATAAGTCTGCAATCAATCTCTTTTTTTTTTATATTCTGTGTGGGAACAGCGGGCCCGGGTGTGCTGGCTGTGTGTATTAGCTGAGCTCTGTGTACTTAGATGGCAGAGAGGCTCCATTGTTGTTGCAGAGCTAAGGTGATGAGGCCAGGCAGCCATGTAATCCTGCTAAAAACAACACAGCAGCAGCAGCAGTAGAGAGCAAGACACTGCATGTACACAAAGAACAGCAGCAAACTTGACTGTTTGTTTAAGTAGGGACTTTGACAATGATGGACATGTGTTACAGAAGTGGGTCAAACTGACTGTGACCTCCTTTACACAGCTCTAGGAAAAGAAACAGAACTTTAATTAAGTAAATGATTCATCTAGTTATTATCCGTAAAGTGTCATAAGCAATTAGTTCAAATCATACAAGACAAAGAACTGCCTTGCGTTTAAGAAGTAAGGAAAAGGGAACATCTGGCAGTTTTCCTCAACTAAATATTCATCTATCCCATCAGGAAAAAGGTCTGGCGCTCTGAAAGTTAAAGATCATGAATCACTTTTTTGTAGTCAAGTCTTTGAACAGAACTTAGAGAGACTGCAGAGATTGTTAACTGATTCTCCATGAACACCAATCCATCACTTAATGCATTAAGAGCATTTGATCCATCAGAGTGGAAAAGTGGTTGGGTGTGCTCCCTCTGAGAGCCGGCCAAACGCTTTGGGCAGAGAGCAGCCAGTGTTTGGTTTGGCTTTTCTGTGCTAAGACCGGGCAGGTGGAATTTTCCACTGGCAGAGAGCGGGTGAGGGGGTGAGGAGGGGAGGTTAGCATCGGGGTAGAGAGAGGGCGAGGAGAGCCACAGGTAGGCTGGGTAAAAACGAAAGTAGATGATGAATGAAGTTGAGTAAGCACACTCACACTGACTCATCAGTCCTCAAACAAAAACACACACACACAGATTCGTTCATACCTCGCTGGTTCTGACGATGAGCCGGTACTGGTACTGGTCTTTCAGGTCTTTGGTGTCATCCAGTTTCTCCCTGCGGATGCTCACGGCCACAGCGCCCATCTTATCGTCTGTTCCAAAGTAGTTTGAGTGCTCTGGTGAAGGACGAAGAAAGACAGAAGTTTAAAGTTTGTCATTCATTCTTTTGTGTATAAACAGGCTTGTGTTCAATCGATAGTTTGATTCATCAACATGAGAGAGGATGGGTTTATGGGATTTATGGACATGAAGGGAGGAGGTTGGGATTTTCTTTTACTGCTTCCAATATGAAGGCTGACTTTGATTTTTAGAGCTGGTTACTCGATCAACAGGATGTTAATCTGAAATCTGATAACTGCTCAAAACTGTCATTTACAGAGTGAACACTTGTTGTTTTATGACAATATAATAATAAAGTATATTTTAGCTTCTGGCTACTTGTTTAGCTTAATAACCAATAATGAATCAATATGTTAAATGTCTGACACATTGAAGAATATTCCTTCTACACGTATTTAACCAGGCATCAGGAAACAATGGTGAGCACTTCTGCCTCTTTTCTAAAACAACTACTTACGTTGACGTCAAATGGATAATAAATGCATAAAAATTTCAAATGGTGTTTAAGGAAGCTTTCAAAATCAAATCCATCCAGGTTTTTGATCTCAACTGTGTTTTTTTTTTGCCACTTGGTCAGGAATGAAACGTCAGACACGAGAGAAGACGGCATAGATGTAGGACAAAAAGATAAGGGGAGTTTGGAAGACACTATCCCAGTTAGTTGATGTGCAGTGAGCAGGAGTGACAGAGGAGGGACGCTAAGTCAAGGACAAGACTGAGACAATGACGTGTTATCTAGTAATCAATACGCACATAATTACAAAATCAATTTAGCTGACACAAGGTATAACCATGCGAAGAAGATAACGAGTACTAATGAAAGGTAAGAATGAAAAGACTAGATGTAAAGCTCAGCTATATGTTTAAAACTGTACAGTCAACAGTCTTGATTAATAAAAGAACAGAAGAAAATGTCATGTGAAGATAAACATGGCTGCAGAGAAATCAGAAGGTTTTTAATGTTTGTATTAAAGCTGATTGAGGGGTAAGTTTAAATTTTGTGTGAGTGAGTGTAAGGAATTTTAACTACAGAGAAAGAAATCTGCCAATATTATAATGAAAACCATCAAACTGTGCACGAGTGATTTTGTTATTCCAATCAGAGGGAGGCATTATTTGTAAACGAGATGCATCTCTGAAGAACATCCATTGTTTGTTTGGTTTCTTTGGTTGTAATCTAGCGATGGCATTGTTTCTAAATACTGTTTTATTTCTGCATACCTCCAGATCACGGTCCTGAGAAATAGAATTACAATGAAATCAATGAAAACAATCCTCAAAGAATTTTGCCTGTTCATATCTTAAGCTCCAAAGCTAAGCAGAAGTAATGTGAACGCTGCAGGCGGAGTGAGAGTAGAGAGACAAATTCTCCAAACACTCAGGGAGGAATCTAGCTTGACAAGTATTCCTCCTCAATCCCCCACCCGGTCGATGAACACGTTAGGAGACCCAAGCCTGCTCAGTTTCCACACCACGTCCTGTGGTGCAAATGTCAGCTTTTTGATGAGGCTTTCTGATGCACGCACACACACACACACACACACACACACACACGAACACACAATCACAGTAAGTTCTGGGGGATGGCTAAGCTGGAAACGAGTGAGCAGATGAACATATTTTTGGAACGATAACCTTTATCTGTGTGGCTGCAGGCCTCTCTCTCACACACACGCTCACTTGTACACATGTGCTCCACAGCAGCTGTCATTAATTAGGGTGCAGCCAGATGATGCTCCGCCGAGGGCGAGTTTCATCCACACTGTCTGAAGAGGTGATGTTGACAAAAAAAATGCCCACATGCACAGACAGACTGACACATCGCTCGCTCACACCATCTCTCTGAGGTTAGGTGTTACATCCGACAATAAAACCAGATGTAAGACAAAGCTTCTGGCGGACCTTGTTAAGCGGTACTGCGGCACGGCAGGTGGTGTACCATCAGCTCAAAGTTTGAAAACAGTCCAGTGGCAGGTACATGTGTAATAAAAACTCTGGGAGCGTCGCCAGCTTGGCCCCCTCGCTCTGATCCAGCCCAGCAGGATACTAACAGCCGCAGGGTGAACTGTGGGAAATGACACTGAGGAGGCGACTTTCACGTTGTCTAATTCACACGGACAGTTAACAGCGAGGGGCTCTAATCAGAGTTTAAAATGGGATCAGTGTATACACTGTAGTGCAAGCTAAGGGGGGATTATTTCTAGCATCAGTTTCTCTGCTTCTGAGTTTTTGATGAATGCTTGGTTTGCAAAATGTGCAAAAGAATCTCTGCCACCAGCTCCCAGAGACCCAGAGTTCCATGTTCAGATCAGTGTTTTAATTTGAGAAACAGTCCAGAATCAGAAGTTGTTACAACCATAATGAGAAGAGTTGTTTCATACAAGAATCAGAGGCCTCCAGTACTGCCTTGAATCCAGAATACTTATTTGTGAGTATGTATCAAACTTACAGCTAACCTATTGCCCCCCAAATCAACAGATTTCTGGTTAATAAAAAGAATCACCTAACCAGAACAAAGCAGCCCTGCTCATAAAAAATGTTGCATTAGTCAAAGCAATCGAAATGTCTTCAGCGTTTTTCCACCAATGATCTGTGATTGTGCATCTTATATAATCAATTAAAATTAACTTGTTTTAGAAAGGTGCCAAGCAAATTAAATCCTGAATCGCCTCCCTGAAGTATTGTACAAGTCTCTATAACATTTGTTGCAGCTTTTGCTTGTGCTTAATTTTCTTTAAATACATTCAAAGCTGTAATCCTCATACAAATACATCTGGCATCAACATCACAGAGAAATACTGTTGTAAAGTGATATCTGATGCACAGCAAATGTGTCACACTGTTACCTTTTCCATGGAAGTAGTCTCTGTAGTACCTGGCCCCCTGGTCCACATGCTCTATGCTGTACAGTTTCAGTCGCTCCAGTCTCGTAACCTGCTGTTCAATCGGTACCTCTAGCACGGAGACACTGGCGTTACTCTTCCTCAGCCAACTCCTCAGCCCGTCTCCTCCATCTCCTCCTCGCTCAGCTGACGAGCTGAGGAAGCTGATGTTGCGCTCTCCGTGGCCCCCGGTCTCATTGAGAAAGTGGGGGCAGCAGAGGAGTAGAGGGCTAGAGCTGTGGGCTCCAGGAGGCCCCTCAAGGGGGTCCATGCTGAGGCAGGGTGTAGAAGATCCGGGGTCGAGGCTCAGTGTCAGGTCTTCTATGCTGGAGTAAACTGGGTCATTCACAGCTGAGGATCTGGAGACAGACAGGGATACTGAAGCAGCTGACGCCCCAGTGGCGGTGTTCCTCCTCTGGGCGGCGTAGCCTCGCTGAGCTGCCGCCTCGTGGAGGTCAAACAGGATGCTCTGAGCATCAAAGTGGACAAAGCTCTTAGGGCAAATCCACGGTTTGTAAGAAGTCCCGTCATCATTAGTCTCTCCTTTACCCCCGTCCAGCTCGCCACGACTTGAGCTCCTAAGTTTCCTGAACAAAGAAGAGGTGCCCAGTGACGACTCTGTCCCTCCACTTTTCTTCCTCACTCTCTCAGCGCCCTCCTTCCTCCCTGTCCCCCTGTCATCCCCACCCATGGGACCAGGTGAGGGAGCCGAGGGGAGGGGTGTGTTGGAGTCTGGAGCGCGCAGCAGCTCTCTGAGGTGTACGGGTGCTGAGCTGCGCTGGTCGGGCCTCTCCTGGTGGAACTGGCTGATCATGTCAAAGAAACTCTGCTCAGGAATGCCCTGGATGTCGATGGAGGAAGTGCTGCCGTACTCTCTGAACAGGGTCCCCATCCCGCCACCTCCACGGATCTCCACCTTTAAGCATAGAGGCAGAATAGATTAGTTTGGACGGTGAAACTTTTTTTTATATTTTGAGAGTGAACTTTTGATGTTCCATGATGCCCTCATACATACTGAAGTAAAAGGACCACACTTTATCCTTCTACAGCTGTGACAGTGACTGAATATTAAAGACTCACCTCGTTCTCATCCTGCTCGCTCAGCGTCACCTCGCTGTTAGAGCGCTGTCTCAACGGAGGAAACACTCTGAGGCTGAAAGGTGTTGCTCTTTCCCCACCAAACACTCTGAACTCGACATCCTTGGATCGTCGTCTTGGCAGCCTTGCAACTCCTCCGCGCACCAACCCCATGTCAGATGACAATAGCGATGAGGATATTGTGTCTCCGTGGCGGTTGTTCCCCATTTGGCCATTTTCAAGCAGCGACTCCCTGGACTGCGCGCGGCGCGGTGGCCATTCTGCGATTCGTGCTCGGACGCCCATTTTGGGCACAGAGATGCGTGGCTGGAGGACCAGGTCTGTGAAACCAGGAGCCGGGTGGCCATTGGGGGTGTGGCGAAATGGAGTTTGCTGGGGCAACCCTCCTCCTCCTCCCCCTCCTCCATCTAGGAGGTCTGAGGAGGTGCAAGTGACCCCTCTGTCTCTGTAGCTGTTCATAACACCCCAGGAGAGCTCAGGGTAGGGAGGCTGGGGGCTGGCATCCCATGTCAGGAGGGGTGCTGGGAAAGAGAGAGAGGAGGGGCCCCACACACACTCTGCTGACGGTGCTACGTCCTCCAGCTCCCAAAAACATTGCTTATAACTGTCAGGCTGACAGACTTCACTGGTCCATCCAGGACCAGTTTGAGTCAGGACCGGTCCCTCTTCTTCTTCTTCTACTTCTTTTAGTCTGATGCAGATCTGAGAAGACACAAGACAAAGAAAAAACTATCATTACAAACAGATCAGCTTCAGATCATCACCACTAGAATTAGAAAACTCAAACTGACTAGATTTGAAACATTTTTCTTTATCATCCAAAATGATGTGACCCAGATTTTCTCCACAGGTGTAAAGAACAGCTGAGCAGTGAATTCAGAAAAGAGCGAGTAAGTCGACAATGAATCACACCGTAAGGCTGATGAGACAGAGAGAGAGGGAAAATAAGGTAAGGGGATGTGACGGAGGATTTCTCCTGTTGAAGCTAATCTTCAGGAGGCTGACAAGGGATATTATTATCACACACATAAGCATGTGTGTCCTCACACAAACACTCAAACACCCACAGGACAGGAAACGCTGTGGCCGCTCTGCTGCAGATTAAAACCAGCGACACACTTCAGCTCATATCATCAGTTGACTCTAGAAGATAAACATAAGGACAATTTAAACACTCCTCTCTGCTCTCTGATACAGGAGACGTTTTTTTTCTTCTACTTTTTCCACAGAATGAAGCTCAGTGACTTTTTAAACGTAGAGACGAATATGGGCTTCTTGAGGGGCAGAGATGGGCACAGAGTGAACCGAAAGGAGGGGTGAAGTGGGGTAAATCCAGAAATGGAGAAGTTGGGTATAGTCAAGAAACAGCCATGAGGAGAGCGAAGGATTGCTCAGTGAATCATGGCAACGTGCGTTTCACTGTTTGATCAGAAACAGAAGTTTGATTTAATGATTGTTTCAGAAGCATACATTTCCGTTACCACTTAGTTCATACATTAGTTTCCACCCCTAGATTTATAGTGACTCTCTGTTTAGTGACCTACGAGCAGAACTTGCATTAGTGTTGGACTTGTTTTAAGCTCCAGGTCATAGTTGTATATTTTTTTGTAATAGCTGGGCATCAATAATCTCAGTGGTTACAAGTACTGTGTGGTCAGGACTCATCTGTAGGACCATCATGAACACAGGGAGATATGACAATATGCTCGACAATATGTGGGACATCTGCTGTGTGTGCATCAAACACACTGTAGCCTGTGTTGTCTGCTGCTGTGTAGCTCCTGATGTCTGGGTTTTATTGTGTTTATGACAAAGAAAGTAAAGTTATTTAACAATGTTTCTGTTACTTACAACTGCTAGCAAATGCTGACCCAAAATCAGGTTGATTGTATTTTGCGTTGGAGCTTTTCATACTGAATCTGATTTCCCATTACTTTTATTGTTAAGCCCTTTTATGGAGAATTTATCTATGTACATATTTTGGTTGAAAGTCAATGTGTTGTGTTTTTTATTTGGCAGAAGACTATAAATTCAATACATCATCCCTGTTAAAAAGAAAGTACAGAGAGGAAATATAAGTTTCAGAGGTGCTGCGGTAAAAGGGTATTAAGATCTTAAAATTGCTGCCAGTGATATAAAAAAAATTAAATGCATGTCCTGTGCCCTGTTTTCCCAAAACTAGAAGAAACCCCTGATCAGCTATTTCTTGATGTTTCATTGATCTGTTCATTCACAGATGCTAACAGGTGTGTCAGCATATCTTTTGAGCTGATGTTGCAGAAGTAACAGCAACAATAGGTTTTCTTCTGTGGCATCTGTTTGCAAAGAATTTAGAAGAGAATCCTAATTTAGAAGAAGCTTATATGTAAGGAGAATTTAAGCATTTTAGAGCGGAGTAAATGTACCTTCTTAGGGAAACAAACTGTGTCAGTATAAGAAGACCTTTGTCTGTGCTGATTAAAAACCTAACTGCAGATTACACAAACAAAATGTAAGCAATAAAACCATAATACTCTGTATATAAAAATCTGAATTAATATCTGTTCCAAAACCGAGGGTTTGAGATATTCCGCCTCCAGCTAATCGTCTACAATGTGCTCATTCCATCCGTCTCTGCTGTGGCCAAACTGCTCGGTTTTTGTGAATTTCCTTTTCCATTCTCCAGTTTCCGTCTAATCCCATTCTTTATTTAGGTCTCCATTTCTGGATTTAAGCTCCTTTATTTTCATAAGTCTCCCTTTAAATGGCCAAAGACGTTCAGAAATATGCACCAAATTTGGGCTTTCAATCCTGCGCCTTTATTTGGATTCCTTCACCACTGATTTATGAAACCTTACTATCGTTCTTATTGTGTACCGCAACATGTGATTAACTCCTCCACAGGTTCAGTTGTTATTCAGGCCACCACATTTCTTCAGATGTCAGAGTTGAGAGCTGTATTTGGTGGTTTGGAGCGCTCACGTTTCAACTCCAACAATAGCTTTTTGTAAATTATTTTCATATTGAACCACAAGCATTAAGCTGTTAAATCATTTAGACTCACATCCACATTAAATTCAGGCACAGATACTGCTGCTGCACATGGAACCACTGAGGTTTCAAATCTGGAGCCTCACTCCTTTGAGAAGAAAGCTCAACATTTGACTATTTGGTGTAAGTTTTACTGTGTGCCGTCAGTGCACATGATGAGCATTTATGTTGGGAGAACAAATTTTTGCTCGTCTTTCTCCAGCTGCCGGAGTTTCTCTGAGTTTTACAAACGTTGCCTCCTGGGGTGACTATCTCTTTATGAGGTCCAATTTGCATAGAGTCGAGCTTCTCATTGTGTCAGGCAGCTCAGAGTGGTTTGTGTGTGTTTTATGATACACAGCGCCCTTTTATGAGTCCTTGCTGAATTCATTTTTGGCTACAAGACTGCATTACTCATTCACTTATACACGCACATGAGCGCCATCAACAGAACTCATTCACAGCAAACAGAATCCCCCTATAGTCACACAGATGTGGATATGTATTACGTCTTTGTTTTAGGACAACCAAAGACACTTCCAGGCAAATGGCTCCTGCTCTAATCGTGCTCTCTGACAGAGTCTGTCCTCATCCTTGGGGCTGTCCTGTGATCCACTATCAGGCCCAATCCCAGATTATCCGGCCCCAGCTGCAGGAGTGGTAGAATGGCTTCATTATGTGTCTGATGAAGGAGGCGATGGAAAGAGAGCGGTCTGAGCGAGTGACTTCTCCTATCAGAGTCGTCTGCAGCCCACAGCTTATCAGTGAGAAATATGACAGGCTACGTTTGATAGACAGTCTAGAGTCTCTGGAGTTCTCCCTGTAAGAGGTTGCTGGCCTTAACGACACCAATTCAACAAGACAAAAAGTCAGCGGCTATGTTAGCTGTGTGGCTGTAGGCTGAGAGCTCAAAGTTTATGTCAACATGCTATCATGGCATGCACATTTCCCAGTCGTGTTTTGATCATTGGCTTGGAGAGCTTACAGGGTGCATGCAGAGCTATTATCCACAAGACTGCTGTTCAAGTCCCACAAATAATATTTTATACCTTTACTTAACCCAAAGCAGCAGTGCTGGTGCCTCAAACTAACCTTGTGAGGGGTTTATGTTTGGAAACAGTGCCCATTAGGGATGTAACGTACCAGATTTTGGTGGTACGTTTATAATCTGAGAAATAATCACGGTTTCATGATCAACGATTCATACATTTCATAACTTTTTTTGAGGGTCCTTCCCCAGAAAATTTGGAGAGCCGAACATTATTTGTATTCTGGAGTATTCTTATGCACCAATTTGTCATCAGAAATATTTCATTAAAATAATGAATGTTTAATACTTGCTGGATGAAGGTCAAATTTTCTAGAAGAATGAAAGTGTCAACATCCACATGTTAGTCTGATGCTTATAAAGACAAAGGGAAGATTGATGTTCAGCTTAACTGTACAGTACCTCATTTTACAGAATTAAGACTGATCCAGATTTTAACACAATAGTCCATTCCAGTTGGAAAAATATTTTGAGTTTATCCAATATGGAGCTTATTATGTATTTTTCAATACCATCGTCATGTCTGGAAAACAGTTATCAATGTCAAGCTATTGGTTGGGCTTATACTTTGGACAAAAACAGCAGGTTCAAGCATTCCCTGGTACCAGAAAGTCCTAAAGGCAAACTTTGAGGAAACTATCCAATCACATGAGAGGAGGGCAGGATTTTGCAAAGGTCTTTGCATGCCAACATTCTCATATTAGCTCTAATAAATAGTGCTAAAGCTAACAGGATGTTTTGCAGGAATTCATACATAAACCAAAGGATTTAACATTGCTTCCCGTGTAAGATATACTGTAATAGCCTCCTACAAGCTGAAGACACAGATGGATCAGTCTGGCTCTCCTACAGTAGCTGTTCTTGTGTGGTAACATTAACCATACCTCAAAAGTTCATCCTTAGCTTTCTGTGTATCCTCCTTTCATACACAGAAATGATAACGATAAGACTGCAGGGGTGTGCATCCCTTGTGACCGAGTAAGAAATTAAACACATCACACTGCCCTCAGCTATTTGTCACAAATTCCAGAGTTACAAGTTATTACAAGCAACTGATAATGTTAACAGGGGGAAATGGATTGAATATGATTACAAGCCTGCCAAGATGTGTGTAATGGATCAGAGTGATGTATTTGTTGTCTAACTTAGAAAATTCATTTGAGCACTGGAGTTCAGTCTCAGCGTTTGGATCAGTGTGCGAGACGAAATAGTCTCAACTCAAAGTTCAACCTCTTCTGAAGCTTCAAAGCAAATCTAAGAGTCACCTAGGAACATGGGAATTGCCCATGATAACACACATTACATACAATATGAGTGAAAATTTATAACAACTGAAATCTAAAAAAAAAAAAAAACCTGAGTTCCATTTTTGAATGTTTTTAAATCTGTACACTCTGTATGTTAGAGGTCAACGACCTTAACAACAGGTAAATATCCAAACAACTGTGGCAGAGTTTGCTCCTTCTGTGAGGTAAAGGGCTGTCATTTTTATAAGTAGTATAAAAAATTAAAAGAGTAGTTTGAAAATTTTAATCCAGGGAAAATCCCTCCAATTAATGGAGATTAATTTTCCTTCTCACGTAACACCTGAGCAGACACACACACAACTTTGGCACAGACTTCAGAGGATAAAGTGCAGACATTTAATGCCTTTTAATTACTCATCTCACATATAGTAATTAGTCAGCTGTGGGATATACCTCCCATGTTTTGACTCTCCCCGTCTCTCCCATTCATGATCCCTCCCTCCTTTTCTCCCTCCACACACGCTCACATCAGGTTTGCATGACGCAGGCTTGGCCCGTGCACCACAAAACACACACAGAGCTGGTAATTACACTGGTTAGATGGTAGTAATGACAGAGTTAGCGGAGGAGTGCAGCTTCCAGAGGAATGCGTGTGCTTGATGTGGAGGAGGTGCCTGCTGATGATTCTGCTGCATGCTGGTACGTCAGAACCAGTGCAGGCAGACCTGAGATCAGTGAGGAGCTGTAGCAAACGTACAAGGGCTCAGAGAGACCTGGAGAGTGAGGAGAGAGAGACCTGCCATATGTTTAAGGCTCTGCAGTTGCCAGAACAGAAAGCGGTTTAATTACACTGAAGATTAAAGGAGGGATGTGAATCAGCAGGCAAAAGTCAAAGAACAAGACGCACACTCAAAACAAAAGGCTTCTGAAAATCTACGACGACGCTGGAAAAAAACACAGACTTTTACTGCCTACAATATGTGGAGGCAGCTCAGATGGATTTTAAAACATGTTGTAAAACCTCCCAAAATGAAAAGGAATCAAAATCCACATCCGTATAAAAACATCAGCAGCAGTTACTAAGTGTTTAAATTAAGCAGCAATGCCAGAGCGCTTGCTAGATTATGGGCTGGCTTGACGAACAGATGGTGGTACATATGACTGGCAGATGGCAGACAGGAGCACGACACTGTAATACAGCACAATACAACACTGGCAGCACTAACGGCACCCTGTCTCTTCTGAAGGAGAGGACAGACCATGTGGGGCTGCCATCGGGTCAGCCTTGACCCCGAGCTCAACCTGAACAAACTCAATCTGAGGTCACCGAAGTCAGAACAACAAACATCTCAAAGGTTATTAGAGGTTATAAACGGAAGACAGAAGCTTACATAAAAATACCCTCAGGTCATGTGAGATTGTTTGTAAGGTGGGTTCCGTTGGCACTCAACGTGTACTTTTTTTTTTTTTTTTACACTTTTTGTCATCAAGAGGAAATGAAAAACAAAGCTGTGGATTTCTGATTTGGCCGGAGTCACACTAAAAACTTCAAACTTGAATTGCTTGCGCCACAAAGGAAAAATCAAACACGCCTTGAGCTTTAACACAATATCATCTTCAAACAGTGCAAAATAAACAAAACATAGTCCGAAGCCTTTAGTTACACAAGTTTAATATTAAAGCACAAGGCCCAACACATTCAAAGGACTTGATCTGAACTGAGAAACTAAACTCTCAAGAGCTTTATGAAGAATCAAATGCTGAGTTCAAGCCCACAGGGGAAGCTTTTCACAGAGGGGTGACTGCAGTGACCACTCAAAGTATTCAAAGGGTTGGAGTTAAATATAAGATGCTGATTGAAATTCAGTGTTAATGGACCTAAAGGACTGGACCCAAGAAGACTCAAAACTGTTCTAAAAGATGTGTATAATCAGTGCAGTGAGCTGTCTCGCACACTCAGTGAAGTTCAGGTTCATTTTTGCTGAGGAGAGCAGATGAAGATCCTTTCAATGAGAGCTTCCAGGATGACCGCAGGTGTCTCTCTGCATTTTTCTGATGTGATTATAAAACCAATCTGCTTTCTCTTCGACAAGAACAGATTTGATAGACAAATTTGTTGAACTGGTGTCAAACATGCCAAATGAAAAATGCTTGAAAAGCAGTATAAAAGAACAAAATGCCTTTTGCTACAACAATGCAAGCAAGGATATCAGTCAGATCAGCAAGCTCATGTTTGTTTGCTCTGGCTGCTGCATCTGGTCCTCTCTCTGCTCAGACAGATTTAAATCAGGCCTGATTTGGGTCCGGCCAATCCAGACCCATTTATCTAATTTGAAGTGGGCTTGAGAGCTAATGGGCATTTTTGTTTTTGTTGCTATTCATGTGGAACAGTCATATGCTAAAATATAGGTATAAAAAACAGAGAGACAAGTTAAAGCTGCTGTTGGTAGTCACAGAGTAAACATCTGTTCAGAGAGAGGGACTTCAAATGTCAACACTATCCCTCCCAACCAGATTTCCTCTTAGCCCCCCAACACAGATCAGCATGTGCAGTCATGAAAGGGCCGGACTCATAACCAATTGGAGGACGTTGTAGGAGCCGCCCCTTAACCAATCAAGACAGAGGATTGGAGATTAGATATGATTGGTCCATCATAACGGGAACAAGGGGAATAATAACATTGCTTGATACAAAGGTATTGGAAAACGCAGAGATTTCACAATAGTCTCAAATAACTCCACTTACTGATGAGTACTGATGGGCATTAAGACCTCTTCTCCAAACCCAGCAGAAAAAAAGCAACGTTTTTTTACACCATTCCTACCAGCAGCAGCTTTAAGTCTAGTACTTGATATTAAATCCTGTCAAAAAACTGTGTGACAAGGCCAGGAATGGGTTCATGATGCAGTTTTTCCATTTTTTTTTTTTAATTCTCTGAGTTCATTTTCAACCCTAAGAGAGGAGCTTGCCTCATGTTTTTAACAACAGATATGCTTTTATTTTGAAAGGACACAAAAGGTACCTCGGCCAAATCGTAAAGATACACTAGTGAATTTTAACAGCTAAAACAATGATATCGATTAACAGTTAAAGAGATGTTGGATGCATCAGCACCCCCTGAAGAGGCATAAACTTTTATGTCGTCGTATAGTCCCCTCTCTTTCTCTCTCTCTCTCCCTCTCTCCCCCTCTTCAGCAGAGTAGGTTTTAAGACACTACTTGCGACACGTGAGGAGTAGAGAAAAAGAGCGAGAGATGTGCAGGGAAAGCTAGGAGTGCATCCTTAACTGCAACATTTCATCTTCTGCCGCCCTGTCTTTTGCTACTGATGTGAGAAATGTCACAACATCAAGGAGGATAGTGCCCTCTGCTGATGAAAAGGGGTATTGTAGTTTTCATCTCACCAATTTGAAACGTCTCGTATGTGTGATTATTTTCAACTACTCCAAAGTGTTGTTACACATCCCAAGAAAGGGTAGAAAATGTAAGTCTGGAGTCTCATGGACAAACTCCACTCATCAAGTCTCCAACACATCCATGAACAACAAAACTCCACAGGAAACTCTGAAGACAACACTGACATATCAGAACACTTGGCTGGAAGGAAATGCACAGAAGCCTGTGACTCTGGTCTAAATTGGGCTTACAGTCTTTCTGCCTTATCTGGAGGCGACATCTCCCCCTCAGACCGGAGTTTTACTTAGCCACTGCTCTCCCCCATCACCCTGCCTTCCTTCCCTCTCACTCTTCTCCCCCGGCTGCTTCCTCAAGACTCTCCCAACCCGGCTGTCATTGTCTCCACTGATTTCCGTCGACATTGTTATGCTGAATTGCGCTGATGTTGCTAGTGTCACTTCCATCTGCCTGTCCATCCATCAGACTACTGTCCCCCGACACTGACGCAGCTAGTGAGGAGGAGGAAGTAGAAGAAGAAGAAGAGGAGGAGAAGGAGGAGGAAGACGAGGGTTTGGGATGAAGAGAGCAGAACGTGTTTAACAAGTTGAGATTGAAACACCACAAACGCACTACACGACATGAACAAGCGGAGGCTTCCATGTGACGAGCTGAGTGTTTTGCATCTAGTTGGAGGAGCACAGATCATGCAGCCCACATCAACATTCATCATTATTCACTTGTTTGGCTGCGGGAGATAAAGCAGAGGGAGGGTGGTGAGAAAACAAGGAGGAGTTGAGGAGAAACTGACGCCAGGTTTTGATGAGTAAACATTTTTTTGTACTGCAGCTCTTGGTATGATGTTCAGAACTGACAGGTTTGCCAGATAATGCTACATAATCAAATTCATGCCAGAAGAGAAGTTGTCTTCCCATCACGACTCTCATCAGTGCTGCTGAAGGATTTTTCAACCAGGTGGAGACTTGTCAACCAAGGGCTGAAGAAGTTTTGAGGTCTGTAATACAGTAATACTTGAAAAATATCTTCAATAGATCTCTCTGTATGTCACAGTTTTTGGATGAGACGACACAGGATGAATTTGATTTTGGGATACTACATTATTTTTTACAGATCTTATTATATATAGAGAAAGAAGTTGGTTTGTTGTTGCTGTAGAAGTGGACAGTTCATTAGTAAATGAATAGTTTATGAGTATGAAGATGTAGTTTTGGTGAATCCAACAAATAAAAAGTGCCCAAAAACTGAAGATACTTCATCATCTTGTGGCAGAGGCTGTACTACATTAAAATACCAAAACAGGTGGCAACTATCTTACATTGTACCTGCTTTATCTCTAATAAGGTTTTTAATCTGTATTTAAAATCTTACTTTCAGGTTTCTAAAATGAAAGTGTTTTCATACCTGAATCTGTGAGAAGGAAACTCTTATGGACAAATAAGAAAAACAGATATATTCCTAGAAACATTAAAAACAAGTATTTCATCAATTACCGCTAGTATCTTAGTTACAGGTGTGATGGCCCCTGCTTGTTTGTATAAGCTGGTGCTGTTCTCATTTGCATAATGTTTCCTCGAGGTGCCAGGAGTGCTGCTGATTGGCTGCATCCTCTCAGATTTGGCGCACCTGGGCCCGGTGTGCCATCCCTGATAAACGGCCGGCTTCCTGCTACCTCGCACTCTTTCTCACTCCCCCCATGCCAGACCAACTCACACTGTCTGATTACACCATATTCACACACCCACATGCACCCTACTGATGTTACAGATTCTACCTTTAAAAGCACCGAATTCGGTACCCATCCCCACACGTAACGTTAGCACACACAGACAGCTGAAAGTCAGGCTGAAGTACCTCCTCAAACCAAACAACTGTCATTTAAATAATAAGAGGCTTCTGATGACAACAAGTTCAAGACAACAACCAGAAAGAATGTGGACAAAGTACAGGAAATCTGTTATAGTAGAGAAAAAGAACATGATCCTCAGACCATCCATCATGGGACTCCTGGAGCTGGATCCTGTCTGGAGTCAAATTGTCCTTTATAGACCATACTTTACAGAAAGACAGGATTTGATGCTGGGCCATTACCTTGTGTTTCAAGGGGCCCATGTAAATGCATATAGGTGGTAATAGTTGCTCATGCTCAACCTCCTCTACAATGTGAAAAACACTTTCCTACATCATATTGTGGATTTTAATTCCATCTTTGTATTCGAGAGGACCTCAGGGGCCATAAAGCTTCACGCACTGTAAGCCTCTCAGCAAGCAAGAACGTATTTATATTCCTGCATGAAACAGCAAAAGAGGGATTGAACACTCCTTGTAGTCCATATTCCAGACTCATGTCAGTACCATCCTTCTGCCTTGCATCTTCCATTGACCTAATAACGTTTATACTCAATGTCAAGAACAAGCTGGAACAAGAGACTTAAGAGACACATTTGGCAGTCTTTGTGTTTGGATTGGGTGGGTACAGCAGCTCTCCATCATGAAAGAGGGTGTACAACAAGTGACCTGCTTTCCATTATCAGCACTAAATGCAGACAAGGAAGTGCTTTATCTGCTAAATAGAGGAGCAGACAGCTCACCCCATCCAAAGCAGAGAAATATCCAGGTCATCAAGTCTATTAACCTCTTATCAAGTCTTTGGACCTCAGTGAAAAGCCTGACGCTTCAAGTTAAAATGACCAGACAAAGAACGGACACATTTAGAAAGACTGGGACAAAGAAAGTTTCTTAGATAGATTAACCACTAAGTTGAACGCACAAAACTAGAAAAGCAGACTCTCAGGTGAAAGAATGACAACGTCAGAGCAGCCTGCAGATTACAGTGACAGTGACAAGAGAAGTTATAAAAGTAATAGCATTAAGAACCTTTAGCACAAGTTGATGACACCGCCCTGAGACTTATCTTTGGTTTTAAGTAAGGCAGTTAGAGCCTGCCAAAAACCACATGATAAGACCTCAGATTAGAATGAGCTAAATATAAGCTTCTACTTAATTATCTCACACACGCACACCTACACACACACATCTGCAACATGGAATGCACTAAATGTACCTTGCCTCCAGCTGTGCAGTAAGCAGGCGAAGCAGGTGTTTGACGTCACGGTGCAGGAGGTGAAGGCTCAGTGTTTCCCTCTGTGGGAGAAAGGAAGAGAAATGGACATCTTGTTAAACTGGTCACATTTTTTTTCTCTATTTTTATTAGTTATTCATTTTTTTCTTTGCTCTATACATAAAGTGTTTTTTATAGTTTAATTAATATTGCATATTTAGGATATTAAATATGTCTATTGGTGAACATGAAGGGATGCTTTTTATTGCATTGTTTTTTTCTAGATTAACTGTGTGTGTTGGTAATAACAGAGCAGCTGTACTCATTTCCACGCTCATCGGGTCATCCTCACAGACATGTCTATTGTTTGTCAGGAGTCTGAACAGAGATGCCCAGGGCAGTCTTACTGCAGCGCTTCTGTAGTATAAACACAGTTGAAAACACACGCTGGCACACACACACAGACTGGCTTGCACATAAAACAGAGTATAACACAAATCTTGTGCAGGAATTTATTAATCTGCAAAACCTGCGTTGTTTCAGTATTAGCCCATGTTTTAAAACAGAACCTAAATTTGTGTGCCTATTTATAAAGAGAAGTGCACACACTGATTTTGTTTCAGTCCTGCCTCAACATGACAACCTGAATGGAATACGGGAGGAAGAGTGGAGGTAAAATAAAGAAGGCTGTGCTGTTTGATTAGAGGTCATGGGGCCTAAGAACAGAAAGGGGGGTGGGGGTATAAGTAGGGCATGCAGAGGGGTGAAGTGAGGCCAAAGGAAGGGGGGAGCAGTGGGAATCAGCAGACATGATATCCTGAGGGGGAAGCCAATTACTGTCTGACAAATACAGTTCCAATCAATACGGATCAATCAGGGTCTACTTACCCTGCAACAGTAAGCATACTAACTATATGTCTTTGGCGTTTGGAGGGAAAGTGGGGGGTTGGGGTAATACGGGTCAGAGATAGAGTGAGTCTCTACACACCAAAAGCAGCATGTCAGTGCTTAACAAATTAGCAGCGTCAGCGTGGATTTAAAGCTCAGGCTTCACTTCGCTACCCCGAGGCTGAAATTAAAAATGTAAGTGAAAACTTCCGAAGCATGGCCGACTTTGAGCTACAGACCCCGGCTCTAAAGTGATAATAATGTGCAGTACAGCTATTTGTCTGTTTGCATTATCTCACATGCATACTTAAAATCGAGGACACATTTTGCTACGGTGAAATCCAATCAAACAAACACAAACATACATAAAACATCTCTCGAGAGCCGCAGCGATAAAAGCGTCCGACTGCAGTTAAATCAAGTTGACAATAAGCGAGAAGCATGTGACAGGTGAGGAGCATTTAGTGGTACAGATAAGAGTTGGTTTAATATTTTACATCAGATTGAACACTAAAGAAAGCACACTGTTTACTAGTTCAGATGTAGGAAAAAGTTGACTCAAAATGCTGTTCGTCAGTACTCCTGCTCTTCTTCTGTAAGTTATGATCTTGATGCTGGGGAGCACTTCACCCATTGGTCACATTTAAGGCGTTTTTCCACCGCAGGAACTTCACCCCGGAACTACGTGCATTTCGACCAGAGGAACCAGGGTCTAAATTTAGTTCAGGGGTAGATAATCTCCCCCCTTAAACGCCCCTGCTTGGGGGGTAGTACTTTTCAAACGTCCTGGGACTTTCAGTTGAACGTAATGGTGTTTGTGGAGTTTACACAGTTGTTGAAACACAGAGGGAGTTCCAGGGAATGCATACTAGTTAAATTTTTTATTAAGATTTCAAATTATTATTCAATATAATTTTTTTTCTCCATACGTCACTGGCCTGATTTGCACAATCTACCCGGGACTTCAGCCTGCGGTCGAAACGCAGACAACAATGGGGGCACAGGAACCTTTTAGTTCCGGGGAAAGAAGTTCTGGGGGCTAAAACACCTTTACAAACAAAGCAAGCTAAGTGGTTGGAAGCTAAACACCAGGAAAGAAAGGAATCCTACAGACATTGCTTGTAAACCACATTGACACGCCACAAAAACACTGCCTCAGAGTTAAATCATCACCTTTGTGACACAGGCTCCACTGGAAATGTTTGGTGTGAGGATCAGAGAGCTGGTATTTTTGGTCTAGCACCCGTACTGGTAGACTAAATCTCACTTATTTCTATTTTAAATGTCAGTAAAACTTGAAGGGAGAGATGCTGGATCTGTAACAGTACATAAACAAGGGTCTACTGGTTCTGATGATTGCCTGATATTGCAGTTAAGGTCTCCAGACACACGGCAGACCAAGTCCGACAAAGTATTCATGAGCGCCAGGATGAAGACAAATGACCTCTGCGGCCTCAAACATCAGCACATCTGAACATCGCTGCACCTTTAGGTGAAACAGCATGAAGCGAGCTCAGACCAGAGCCGGGCTCAGAGCAGATGTCTACACGTGCCCGTCTGTGGAGAAACTTCGCAGTAAATTTAGTCGTGGAGTCGCTCTCTGTGGCTCTGACTCCTGCCAGACAGAATAACTGTCACACAGCCAAAACACAGTTGGCTTACTCCTCGTGTGTGCGTGTGTGAGCGTGTGTGTGCAGGGTTTGCTTTCAGGACAGCAGGTCTGAGAGTTTAGCGTTAATATTTCTATAAATAAATCAAATTGTCTGCTAGAAGAGACATGCAAATCAAAGACAACCACTCCTGATGGGATAAAGGGAGACGTCTGCTTCTTCACCATCACTGGCTTCATATTGTGATTACGATGGGATTACTGTCACAACTCTGACGCATGAATATTTCACAGCATTTGCTGAGTCAGGACTCCTCCTGAGTTCAGCCTGCTAAAGTTTTACACACACGCTGAGATGAAAAAGACTGTGCTCTTATCAACAAGGCTGAAAAGTTGTTACAATTCCCCTGCAACAGAGTAATGTGTTTGAGAGATTCATCACATGAAATCCGTGCCTGTAATTCAGCCAAAGGAGGCAGATTTTTAATAATGGTTAGTTAAAGCAATGACTTAACTTTTTATTTCATCTTGCAACATTATCTCCCTCATGCTTTCCAGCTTGGCAGAGAAACTGTGCAGCCTAAAAACGTCCAGAAGATACAAAAATGCTCCCTTCTTTACTGCAAGCCTCTCACTCAGACACTGCTCTCAACCGTACATGTCAAAGATGCAGCTTGATTTAAGCAGCAGTCACTGCACTCTTCTTTAATGTAGTGTGTTTATGCACACCTTCTCTGCTGTTGTCTGTAGCACACATGCTGCATTAGAGGGAGGAAACCCCCTGCAGAGAGGGGTGGGCAGCCCCATTCACACTCCAACACTGGGAGGTGGGGACTGCCACGCTTTCATCCTCACACATATCTTGTTCTCCTGCACGCCCCTCTGTTCTCTCCTTTGCTTCTTGCCGTCTTATCCAATTTGAATTCAAATGAAGTAATTAGGATGTTCCTTTGACATGCTGCTCTGAAGCTCTATTAGGACGGAGGTGGATGTAGTCAGGAATGATGGAGGAAAAGCGACTGAAAAAGCAGAATAAAGCCATATTTAGAATCAATTTTAAAGGGGACATATCATGCTTTTTTCATCAATATATATTGGTCTAAGAGGTCCCAAAAACATGTATTTAAAGTTTATGCTCAAAAAAACACTTTGAAATCAGATTTTGGCATGCCTGAAAAGTCCTTTTCTTCATTCCTCATCAGAACACTCTGTTTTCCCTCTGACCACGCCCCCTCCGGAAGTGGATGTGCCTCGGCTCTCCAGCACGTTGATCTAATGTTTACATGTTGGCTGAATATACACGGCTGCTCAGAGATCGCGTTACTTCAACCCTCTGAATCTGATCCTGACGGAGAGGCGCCTGTAGCAGGACCTTTCTGAAGGATTGGTCATAGATTTAGTGTTTCTTGTTGTTTTATTTATCAGTATGTAGACGTGTGTCTTGGTACACAGCTACGAGCATGTAGCTATGTGGCTATGCTAACTAGCGCTAGCACTTATCCATGATAAATCATCCACTAGATCTTCAAATCTGCAGACGTGGGGAGTAAACCCGACCTCTGCCAGAAAGGCAGCAGGACCTTTTATGAAGGATTGGTCACAGATTTAGTGTTTCTTGTTGTTTTATTTGTCAGTATGTCGACGTGTGTCTTGGTACACAGCTACAGCTACAGCTACAGCTATGAACATATAGCTATGTGGCTATGCTAATTAGCGCTAGCACTTATCCATGACAAATAAAAATCATCCACTATATCTTCAAATCTGCAGACGTGGGGAGTAAAACCGACCTTTGCGTTTATTAAGAAAGCCTACAACTAGCATGCCTCCCTCCTAAGCTCCTTGTTGGCACATATTTGTGCAGGTAATGAAAAACGGGGGAGGGATTCAGTATTATTTTATACAGTCTATGGGCTGAACAAGCTCCGAGCTCTGACTCCGTGACAGACCGGATATTGTTGTTACGTAACAAAAACACGGAAGTCTGAAACGGCTCGTTTCACACACATTTACAGAAAGGTGTAGAAATCAAAACAGGGGCAGAATGGATTTTTTTCATTCTTGGGGGGTTTGTAGACATGCCAGGGACACATATTTCAGGTAAAGAACCATTAAAAAGTCAATTTTGCATGATATGTCACCTTTAAGATTTTAATGTTCGTTTTTAAGTCACAAAATGGTCTGGCACCTCAGGACATCTCTGACCTCATACACATCTACGCCCCGTCCAGAGCACTGAGGTCTGCTGATCAGATGCGTCTCGTCGTACCAAAAGACGAGGGGTGACCAAGCTTTTCAGTGGTAGCTCCTAAACTGTGGAATGAGCTACATACCCAAGTAAAAATGGCCCCCACCCTGGATACTTTTAACTCACTTCTTTAAACTCATTTTCACTCCTTGGCTTTTAAAACAGCATGATAGTTTATGTTGGTCTCTGTTTGTCTTTTAATTTACTGTTTTTTAAATGTTACTATTATTTATTTCTACTGTTTTGCACTTTGGTAAAATTGTTGTTTTTAAAATGTGCTATATAAATAAAATGGATTGGATTGGAAGTATCCATGTGTGCACCACAAGTTCCCCTGAGAAATCAGAAGCTGACTAATAAGTGATGATTTATCCTCAGATTGAAGATATTCAAAAATCAAAAAAGGTAAGGGTTCATTGTTTACAATATCGATAAGTGTCATGCAGTGATAATTAATTCTTACATCAAGTAACTGATCACCATATTTCTGCCATCCGTCCGAAACGTCTTCAGGCTGTAATTATCTGCTCAAAGCGTTTTTGAAAACAATCTCAAACTGTGCGTAGGCGTTCCTCCAACTCTAATTTATCAATGATGACATTTTTTTAACAATAACTTGCCAAGAAACTGATGATTATATACGCAAACAAGCCAAATTAACTAACCTCACATGTCTCTGTTTTTTAAAGGAGGGAGTAAAGCTCCCTGACCAGCTGTGTTCTTTAAACCCTGAGGGCGACATAAGATGGAAATATAGTGATGAAGTCATATGCAACACACAGAGCTCCTTTCACCAAAACCACTAGGACACGCTGCTGTAGCTGTTTGATCACTATGCTGCTGCTGGTTGCCATAGGAACGAGAAAGGTGCACTGGCAAAAAGGGAAGGAAAAAAAAAAAGGTCTGGTGTAGGCGGTGGGCCACAGGCAATCAGGACGCACAACCTGAGAGTGGAGGAGCGCTAAATGATATAAACGCAGTAATCACCATAACACCGCCATCAGCTGGTCACTGTGCAGTGTGATGTCGCTGCAGCACTCTGCAGCAGACCTCACACTCACGCACGCACAGCAAAGACAGAGTGAGCTTTACTACATGACTTTGCTCTCTTTATCCGTTTTTCTTTAACTTCTGTCTTAAAAAACGTTCAACCAGCTGCCCTTAGATCTGCTCAGTCTCCCTCTGTGGTTAAATCAGTCTGTCCCTGTCCCCACGCTCACTCGCTCTCTCTCTCTCTCCCTCCCTCCCTCCCTCCCTCCCTCCCTCTCTCTCTGCACCCACGACCGAGCACCACACGAGCATCAAAGCATGTTAGAATCGCCACTAAACTCTCAGAGACATGAAAAAAAAGCTCAGGGCTGTAAAAGTGCACTCATCAGCAGACTTCCAGCATCTGTTCCTTGTTTTTGTTTCCAGACCATAATCCCATTTAGCAAATTCCTCGTGTTTTCTATACATGGTTGTCTTATCTCACTATCTATGGTGAATTAACCGGCCATATGCCAAGCTCCAGAGCCGACCATGTGGACAGGCTTTTCAATTACATCTGCAGGGCTTGAACCTGGCGACAAGGTAAATAAGAAGGATTAGGAGAGGATTGAACGACAGGAAAACGTTACTGTGGGACTCGAAGTTTATGGGTTCAGCAACTACAAATCACCCTCTGCCCTTCTGATACAGCAACTTTACAAGTATCTAAAAATAGGCCTTTAACCTCGAGCTGTTCACTCGGAAATTTTTAAGCATAGCTGACTGAGCTCGAATAGCTGCAGCAAATAATAACAACTTCTTTGAGAGTTCAAGTCTGCATGTTTACCAGGTTCTATAAAAGGGGAATCTGACCCCATAGAGTTGTCTACGGTGGCCCTGAAGGACAAAACGAATTTGCAAAAGATGAAACACTTACAAATTTGGAGACAAATTTACATATTGGAAAACATTTTTACATTTTATAGAACAAAATTACATCAGCAAAACACTTTTACCAAGGCCAAAACAAATTAAAAAAATTAAAGAAACACATTTACAAGTGGTAAGACAATTTTTACAAACGACAGAACACTTACCATTTCTGAAACTAATTTTAGGGATGCACAATATTGGATTTTTTGCCGATATCCGATATGCTGATTTTTATTGCCGGTATTTTTTTCTGCACACCTAATTGCAGAGCTCATTAATTCTCTTCTGTATTGGAATTAGCGTACAGTATTATGGTGATACTCTTATCCCAATTTTTATGTAATGTTAATTTCTTGTGCAAAATAAGAAAAATACTTAATACTTAAAACTACATATTTATTTATGAGATTTGCTTTCAAACAAAATTCATACAAAAAGATACATCCTACTTAAAACTTGGATGATGCTCTCCCTGAGACAGTCATAACGATACCCACAACCAGGGCAATTTTGGTCAATTTCACATTTGACATAGTAAGTAAACCTAACCTCTGTTCACAGGGAACATGTGAAAAGTGCAACTGTACAGCAATTAAACCCAAATTAAATAAAATGGTTTACTCTTTGACAGTAAATGTGCCTAAATTAGTCAGCTACATGTACCTTACAGACTGCTGCTTCAATTCAACTTAAAACACGAGCCCAACATGTGTGCAACAGCCCATTATTTTATATCTGCGGATATCGGCGTGTTGGTCGATATCTGATAGTTCATTTTAAAGCCAATATCAGCCGATACCGATAATGTGCCGATAATATCGTGCATCCCTAACTAATTTACATTCAGTTTTAACGGAAAGGGAATGTGCCAAATAACGGAAGTGATCCGGTACCAAACGGAGTACCAGTACCAAATGTCTCTCCGTTTGGTTTCTCTCCATCCAAACAAACCAAACGACCCCTCACTCAATCTCTCCCGGATCACTTTCCGTATCTGATACATTCCCTCTCCGTTAAAAAAGAAATGTAAATTTGTTTCAGAAATGATAAAAGTGTTCCACTGTTTGTAAAATTGTCTAACCGCTTGTAAAAGCGTTTTGATTTTGTAGTTTTGTTTTCCAAAATGTACATTTTTCTCCAACATTGTAAAAGCGTTTTGATTTTGTAGTTTTGTTTTCCAAAATGTACATTTTTCTCCAACATTGTAAAAGTGTTTCATCTTTTGTGAATTTGTTTTGTCCTTCAGGGCCACCGTAGTCATCCACTCAACATACAGTCTTTCTCCTGGCTCATCAGGGCATATCAGCTGGCGTCAGGTGGCTGTAGGAGCGCAGATTACCATCTAGATGTTTGTCAGCTAGCTACCTGTTGAGGCTGCAGACAGTCTAGGCAGCATTTTATGTGACTGTATAACACGCTGCCAGACGCATTCCTGAGCAGTGACGAGCAGGTCAGACACAAGACCAGTCGACACCTTTTTACTGAAATGAACACACAATTTTTTTGATCCAAACTCAGGCCAGAGGGCAAATTCCTGACACGAGTTACATGAGTGGAGACTAAACACTCATGCACCATGTTTTCATACCTTTAGGTTTAATGTGGTTAGAAAGTGAATGAAACAAAGACATCTTTATGTTGTTTAAAAGGACTTCCAAGCATCTTAAAGACTGCAAATACTTCAGAAATATAAGAACAAAGACACAATGATAGATTAGACTATATTAAAGACCGTTGGCTTGCCGATCACAATGTAGAAATAAAAGCAAGAAAGACAACAGGAAGCTACCAGACCTCAGCTCCTGCTCTTGGCTTCAGCCCATATCCCCATGGGCGTGTGTGGTGAGACTGGGTGTGTTGTGAGTGTGAGTGTGTGTGCGTGCAGCAGCAGCAGTAGCAACGGGTCCTCGGGGTGACCTACGCCGTCACAGCTGTTGCTGCTCCCACAGAGACGTCTCAGGGGAGAGCAGCGGGCAACTGCTGCTCCACATTAACCCGAGGGGCGTGCACATGGGCCGTCGAGGAAACAATTTTTCACTTGCACACATTAGCACACGGATGTGGGCAGGGCTGCGTGTTTACCACAGCACTTAACACATTATTGATTGGCTTAAGATTTACAGTAAATAATTTAGTGGTACTCATCTTCCGAAGCAAAACACAATGTCCAAGGATTTCATAGAGAATGTTTTTACAGTTTTTGAACAAAATATGTAATTTGTTGTCTTTCTCCTATCAATTTAGTGTAGTGTCAAAGTAATATAGGGCACCTGAACAAATCCTAATCCAGTTTTCAAAATAAAATATGCCTGTTTTCCTCCTGTTCTTTTGTATGTGTGGTTGTATATTATTACACTTTCATATTACCTCTACATATTCAACCTATAATAGAAAATAATGCATATTTAAATTTGGATATATAGTTAAGATATAGATGGATATTCTTTATTTTGAAATAAGAAAAAAACTTCAAAAAAGGAACAATCAGCTTTTAATCTGTCTGCTTCCTTCTGGCCGGCTAACCACAGACATCACCGCCATGAGTACTCGTCACAAACAAAACTATGCAAAATATGACTTTGCTTTGTGGAGAGACAGCTGGGTAAACACACCTGCCGGTATCAGATACACGTCCTCTTTTAATCGGGGTATAACGTTAGATTCTAGTTTGCTCACCTGTCAAGGGGCTGACAGCTCTGATAGCAGTTCAGCTACAGTAAATACATCTGTCCCTTTCAATCTGCCTGACATCAAAGTGACGAGCTGCTGATGGTTACCATTCATGCTCTACAAGTCCAGCCTGGCAGAGTAGGAGCAGGCAGGCAAATGTTTGGTGCAGCAGATTAGATTAGTGTTCCTCATGACTACATTACAAACAGACAGGAGAGATGAGAAATATGTTGATGATGAGGCTTTAAGTTGATCACACTCTGAGGGTTAGGTACAAGCTGCCGTTCATCAAGCGTCTGATTGAGGCTGGAATTAAATACAAACCAATTTAAAAAAGACGATATTTGCAGTAATAATAAACATGTTTACAGCCTGGTTCAAAAAACGGCTTCAGTCTGAAGAGCGAATTTCTCTATCGGCACACACTGAACAAGGGGTGAATTTTTTTATAACTCGACGGTTCAGTTCTGACTTGACTGACAGGCAGGAATACTGTAGCTGCTGGCGAAGAGGCTCAAAGCCCGCCTCTTTACCTCACACTAGTTCGACAGAAGTTATGTTGAGTTTTCAGCATTACCAATATGGCTGCCGCCAATGATTGGCTTCAAAACAGCGCTCAGGAACAGACAGATGGGTGACGTCACGGATACTATGTCCATTATTCATACAGTCAATGTTTAGGTTTCACTGGTGTGCGATCATATTGTCACAAATTTCTCACAGACACACTTAAATGAGCCCCAAGATCAAGAGGGCTGGCACAGATAGGCATATTTGAAGCTCTGCAGGTCATTGACCTGAGGTTTCCTGCACTGCTGTGTTTGTGTGAATTTATATTCTATGAGCAGATTCTGAAAATCTAAGCTGTTTGCAATAAAGGAAAAGGTATTTCTCAGCAGTGTAACCACAAAAGTAAACCCATAAGTTTGAGAACCTTAGATGTTTTAAATGTTCCTCGTGTGTCTCACACAAGCGCCAGCCAGAGAGCTTTCTGTTTTTACACCCCTAAGCTGTGGAACTCTCTGCCTCGGGACATTAAAACGGCAAGCTCTCTGGGTGTTTTTAAAAGCAAACTTAAGACTTACCTTTTTAATCTAGCTTTTAATTTGGAGTCATTTATTTTTAGCCCTGGACTGCATTATTATTAGTACTATTTTTAGTATTATTTTAACCATAATTATTTGAATCATTGCTTTAACATATATTTATCTTATTTATTTATCTTATTTATTTACCTATTTATTTCTTGTATTCACTTGATCTTGTTAACACTACCTTATTTTTAACTTTTCTTTCCACTATTACTTATTTCATTAATTGTATTGTATTGATTTTATTTTATTTATAATCCTGCCTTTTATAATGTTACCACTGCTGTTGTTTTCTGTCTCTCTGTTATTCTGTGAAGCACATTGGGCTGCATGTTTTTATGTATGAAAGGTGCTATATAAATAAAGTCGAGTTAGGTTGAGATGATCTTGCTGAATAGAAAAGATTTTTAAGAAAATCATGTATAGGATACATATAGTGGGATCTCTCTCTCAGGTAATGATTTGTTATAAAGCCTTCCATGCAGGAAGCAGAGACTAGAGTTTGCCCGTGTGTTAGCCTGTGAATATTTCAAGGTTCTTCCTGTAACCGAATCAGAGCAGTGACAGACTAATGAGGCTAAATGATGATGAGGCTCCAAGAAGTGAAGGCCTCCAGCCGGGAGGAGAGAAGATGTGTCAAACAGCTGGGAGGGAGTCAGGGCTTTTCTCCGGAAGCTTTACTTTTATAGAAACTCTATATCTGGCAGAAGCGAGCTGGTCTTTGCATCTACAATAATCCACTGGGAGCCATGGTTAGAGCTCTGCAACAGAAAATGTCTCAGAGTGGAGTAATAATTATCATAGATATATGATTGACCCTCATGTGGATACTTCCTGCTTTAAAGTGGGGTCAGAGGTCAGAGTTAACTGCCTGGTCTCACAAGTCTGCATCTTTCAGCTCAAGATATATAGACACTGTGCTGCTGCAGTCCACAGATGTCAACAGATGTGCGCTCTCATTCAGCAGCACCGCGAACAGAGTGGTGGCCAAGCTACAGACTTACAAGTCCATCTCACCACTTCCAGTGACCGGATCAGAAGGGGTTCAAGTTCGGGGTAAGCCTCAATCAGAAAATTCCTAAAGCGCATTCCTCCATGCACCTCGCTAAAAACAGATTATTTAATCAGTGCATGCAGAGAAATGAGCCAAAAATGGGATTTTGGGCTAAGACCGGGATCCAAACACATTCAAGACCAGCTCAAGGAGAAAACACACTTCAACACAGCAGTCAAAAGACTTCACATAGACAAAACAGAGGAAGTGATCGTGCTGTATTGAGAATGTACTCTGATATCTACACATAAGGTTAGCCAAAGTGCCTTGTTCAGTTACACTTAAGCAATAAGAACAGCCCCTCTCACACCCTGAATTGCCTTTCAAACATTAGCTCACTGTGAGAGATCAGTTTAACTCTCACACCCTTGAAATACTCTATTTGATCAAGGTGAAGGAAGTTAATGTAAAGTACGCAGCAGGAGAAGAGAGAAGGAAGAGTGTTGTGGTGACTGTTTCTGTGAGTATCAACACAACATGTGAAAGTTTGTTCTGTGTTCTTGCAATGGAAATTCAAGAGGAGAAATCTTAGCAGACACAACACAGGTGTAGTTAAGAGTTCAACATGAACGACGCCCACTCGCTCCCGGTGAATACTCCAGACTGTTACCTGCTGGATCCATTTTTTATAAAGAAGATTTAGTGGAGGGCTGGCAAGAAGAAGTCTGGATAAAGTTGGGGTGACCAGACACAGTTAGACCTTCTCCTAGTTATGCTGCTATAGGCTTAGGCTGCCGGGGGAAGGCAGTCGAGGCAGATGGCTGTCTAACATGAGTCTGGTTCTGCTCCAGGTTTCTGCCTGTTAAAAGGAAGTTTGTCCTTGCTGCTGTAATTAGCTAAATACTTCAAGGTGCAATGCTCATGGTGGATTAAGATGAGATAAGACTAAGTCTTATCCTGTCTTGATGTTGGGTCTTTGTTATTAATATAACAGAGTATGGTCTAGACCGTAGATCTTCAGATAACGATTATTTTGATTTGGTGCTATACAATGAAGATTGATTGATGGATTAATTGATAAGGTTCACGTTTGTAAGAGTGCAGTACATAAATGGGGCTTATGGGAGCTGGCTTGGTGTTGTTGGTATTAGAGCTACAAAACATTACTGTCTTTTATAATATATAATAAAGGAATGTGTATCAAGCTCTCTCTGCAGTCAATTAATGCTCAAGCTCAGACACAAGAACAGTGAGTACAGCTGCAGACACAGTCTCTCTCCATCAATTCTAACTGTCTCCCTGCCCAATATGTTAAAAAAAAGGTTTCCCTTAGTCACCATCATGGTTAAAAAAAGACAAGAATTTGAAGAAATGAGGCCACAGCTCCAGCCAGTGCTGAGGGCTAACATCCCTCAACATAAAGGAGATGAACGTAAACTAAGTGACATCTCCATCAGCTGGGTTTTTACACGTCTGATTAATGTGAAGTGACACTGCTGTCCTCTATTCTGCAACCTACTGTGCATGACGCATCGACAAAAGCAAAAGAGCACGGGGTCAAGGGGCGAGTGTGTGTGTCAGTGTGTGATTGTCAGTGTGTGCGTGGCGGGGTTACAGTGTAGTCAAACAAAGAGGGCCTGTGACACAAACCCAGCCAGTCTCTCCCTCTCTGCGTCACCCTGTTTGATTCCCCCTTGAATGGCTGCATTGAAAGACGAGGCAGTTAGAAGCGTATTGTATGTGGGGATAAATGAGCTCTCAGAGACAAACCTGACTGCTGCAGATCATTTTTCCCCTCAGAATGAATGACTCACTAAGACTTGGGTTTAGTTTGTTATTGGCTTAGAAAAACTTCCCTACACTTGTAAATTAAAATAGTATGATTAATGATGGTCTGTTAGATGCCTCTTTTCTAATTTCGGGACATTGAAAAGTACATCTGCAGCTGCCTCTGCATAGCATTTGTGTAGCTGCATGGCCTAGATAAGCTGGAGTGTGGCAGGGCTGAGAGATAGCGGTCAGAGATAGAGATAATAGTGCCCGCCAGTTCCTCTGATGCCTGTGACATGATAGACTCCTTTGGGGATTTCTATACAAACAGAAAGTACCGTAACTGGATTTGCAGCCGAGTCAGTGGTTAGGTCCAGACAGAGTGTGGGAAAGCCTTGGCATATTGTTGGTGTAACACTGTAAGGTCAATTTAATCTCAGAACAAGTAAAAGGGTTTAACCGCTGGTGAATTTGAAGATTATTCAGAGCAATTTCTCCTCCATGAAATGAGAACAGCTCACTTTTAAATTTCCTCTTGTTCGCAAAAAGCCAACACTGATGCTTTCCGAGCTTTCCGAAAGTGGGAACTCAAAGATACTGCCGTGGATTCATTTCACAGTACAGGATTTAAATTGATCTTATTTCCTCCCAGGTACAAAGTGCGACTGCAAGGTACACTCAGCCAAAGTTCACGTAAGCATTGACACAGCAAAATGTTCAATACTTTTGGATACTATTCAATATCAGCTGCTTTAAAATGATAGCAGATTGATAGCAGCGAAAAGCACCAGAGCTTAGGAAGAAAAACAGATCTACTGTCATATTTTTAACACAGAGCTACTGCTAGTGGAAGAGAGAGAGAGAGGGAGAGAGAGAGAGAGAGAGAGAGAGAGAGAGAGAGAGAGAGAGAGAGAGAGAGGGAGAGAGAGAGAGAGAGAGAGAGAGAGAGAGAGAGAGAGAGAGAGAGAGAGAGAGAGAGAGAGAGAGAGAGTGTAAAGAGTAAAGAGTAAAGCAGTAACAGATACCTGAAAGGCTAATATGGGATTGTTTTACAGCGATTATGATTTATAGAACTGACAAACACTTTCACATCTTCACACAAACATGCGTTTTTTTCCTGCTTGCTGTGTGTCTCTGCTCAGCCCTCTGTCACAGACACAACACCACTAACTCTTCTCATTCACACATCGGCAAATACTCTCATTTTGTTAAGTCACTTTGGCGTCTCATAAAGACACACAGGTTGCATTAATGCTAGGGGTGTAACGATTCTTTTTAACAACGATTCGATTCACAATTCGTGGTTGCTGATGCGATTAAAGGACGATGTTGGTTCTATTAGAACGATACGATCTGAAACAATTCAATGACTTGAAATTGATTCAGTAATTTTCAGCCAAAAATTCAACCAGAGACTGTGAAATAAATACCTCGATACTGGACAGTCCTAGATGCCTGCTGTTTCTTGTAAGGGAATCAGGTATAAATGAATCATGGATAAAAACAAACAAGGCCCGAGGCAAGAGGTGCCTGGACGGTCGGCGTTCTTTGAAATCCCATGGCACCTTAGTAGGTGGTTGGATAGATTTGTCCTGTTGCCGTGGTACTCTACTTGACCTTTACATATCCTACAAACAGCGAGCAACTTATTTAGAACATCTCCGTCTTTGCAAAAGCCAAAGTGTTTTCACACACTAGACCGTAAGCATTACGGTCCAGTGTGCGTCCAGTGTGTGTGGCTTGATAATTTCTCGCTCGCCCGCTTCTCCTCTACCATCCGCCATGCTATCTTTTGTTGTCTGCTGGCACATCAAAAAAACACAGCCATATAAAGTCCGCCATGCTTAAATCCAATGCGTCATTTCCTAGTGTTGATACAATCGATGTATTACTTTTTAAAACGATCTTAGATCATGTTGTCCGGAAGGCCAACTTGCCGAGCACAGATTGATCTAGTCGAATCATAGGAATATAAATCGATACATCGATGTAGTAGATGAATCGTTACACCCCTAATTAATGCCTGTTGCAGACATTCAGATAGCAGAGGATTGAGACAGTGGTATCTCCTGGTGTCTTATCACCTGGTCCCTGTCTGTGTTTTAGAAGTCCCGACCTGCAGGCTTAGCACAAAATCCCAATTTTGGCTTTCACAGCACAGCACAATGATTAATGCCAATAAAATGATCAAATTAGTAAGTAAATGATTTTATTTTTTATATACTAACGTACCAAAACGTCTCAAAACTTGTTCTAAATTCTGGTAGCATGACAGCTCTACATGCAGGCAGCAGCGTCACTGTAATAAGTTTCACACAGGAAGATATGAAAGCTCACCAGCAGCAAAGTAAAAACCAGCCTCAAAAGACTGTTACTGTGTTCCCAAACATCTCTCATTATTTTGTTCTCGAAACTTTCCCACCGTGTCATGAGATGATGCAGGATTGCCAAACATCCTCTGAGAAATATTTCGAGAAAGACCTGAAGCTGACGCGGTGCAAAAAGGAGGGCTCGGATGTGGCTTTGAATCACTTCTTTGACTTTTCCCACATTGCTCAAGAACATGAGCATATTTTCTGTACTCAGGATTGAGATATAAATGAACGTTCAATCTAAGATCTTGTTGTTGGAAATGTATTAATCAAGGCTTAATTTAAGCTTTGCCATGGTTTTAAAACCAGCAGACAATAAAAGGACAGGTTGAAACTCGAAGTCTCTTTGAATTCAGTACTCACGTATTGAAGAGTTATAATATGCTGTAATCATTCCTCGTGTCAGTACTGGCCATGTAGTACAAACGCAGGAGATCCTTCATACAATCATACAAAGTTTATGAGGCTTCACCGGTCTCCCCTTTCAAACAGAGTGGGCTTTTTAACAGCACATGTATGTGTACCTTCCAGTAAACACCTTTGGCAAAAAGCAGAAGTTTAAAGTTCAATGATTCAAAAAAAGGAAGAAAACCAGTTGAATCCAAACGACTGAACTGTGCTGTATGGTGGAAATAATGACCATAAAGAACAGCTGACAATCAGGGTTACACACTCATGCGGGGACAGGAAGTCTCAGTGTTTGTTGTAATGTGAGAACAGACTGACTTTCAAAGGTATGACTAACTTTTTTTGAGAATTCATGTAACTTCAATGTCACTCCCTTATCCTTACTTAACCCCTTTCTTTTGCAACATTTAGACCAATGGTAAACCCCCCCCCAAACCACACCACATGACCCTGTCCCTAGGTGATCCTGACACAGACCCCTTCAGTCCACCACAGGGACTCCTGGACTGAGGCAGCAGTGCAGCAGAAGCAGGCTTAGAGCTGCTAGAGGAAATTAAAAACACAGCTACCACTCCCCTGTTCCTCCCTTTTCCTCTCTCTCCTCTAGAGTGGAGCCAAATGCTGGTACCTCCTGCTAAAGTCTGTGTACTTAAGTTTCAAGCCTCTTTGAATATTTATTGCTGCAGTCCCGAAGTCTAAAATTAAACGAGAGAAAAAGAGGAAAAATATAAAATACTGCTGTGTCAGTGTCTTCCTCTTCATGAGGAATCTGCTAAAAAACGGTTAAACTTGTGTTTCTGTGTCAAAACAAAAAAAACTGATCCTCCAAAAGGTGAGGAGAATCACATTTAACCAAACTCTCTATATTTAATAGCCTAAGTCTCTCCTCTCACTGTAGACTCTTCTCTCTGCTGCTGCGGTCAGGATGGTGAGAAATGTCTGGGATAAGATTTCAGCAGACTGAACATGGAAAATACAAGGAGAGGGAATACAACGGGGAACCCCAGAATATGATCCTCTTTATTTTAACAGCCACTTTAAACCGCTGACAGAAATGTCTCCACTGCTGATTCTCAGGGGTAGTGGTAAAATATAACTATAAGGACTCTTTACAGAAAACTGTAAGACTAAATGAAATATCCATGCATTGTAACAAATCTAATTTTATAGTATTCACTTTCTTTTGATTGATTCTACCCTGAAAATGCCTCTTTCTGTTGAACGGGCAACAGGACTTACTTTGAGTTTACGTCAACAAGTAGCCACACATTAGCCCTTTTTAAATTATGAGACCGCAACAACACCATTATAAATCTCCGCCATCATTAAATCTTTGCACTTTCATACTGATCCTACATATTGGTGCACCAGTGTGTGATTTTACACTGCAGCATGGCTCAAGAGGTGAACAGAACACACAGCAGTAGCTGCACATACACTTGGACATGCACACGATGATGCACACCGCCCTGTTACACCTTTTCTTACTTCTTCCAATCCCGGCACAGATAAGGGACAACTTGGTCACACCATCATGCCTCTCTGGAGTGAATACTGAAGGTGAGATTTTACAGGAGCAAAAAAAACCCTGCAGTTTCTTGAGCGTCTAATTCAGGTCCATGTTAAATTGCCATCAAATCATCTATTCTGAAGATATTATGGCTAAGAGTTATGCACAATTATGGGCATGGATGAGATGACTGACAGGCTGGTGTGATGTAGCTATTTGCTATGGGCCCACCTCAGCTCCATCTTTTTGAGTCCAGGCTGATCAAAAGTTAGGTTGTTCAGCATTTCAAATATGGCAACTGCCATCATTTGACTCCATAACGCCTCTTTAGAAACAAATAGGTAACATCACTGTGATTAGGAAAAAAATATCTCAATGTTTTTTTCTGTATTGATTAGTTGACATCAATATTTGTTAAAATATACAATCTTACATTACCTTTTAAAAGATGTGTAGTTAAAAAAATTAAATATAAAAGGTGGCAGAGACGTAGTCAGCTGGATATGTTTACTTCCTCTCAGGTGGGAACACTATCTGTTGGCTAGGAGGCTCAAACCCAGCCTCTTTACCTCACACCAGCTCAACAGTGGTTAGGTTGACATCAGCGTATCCAATATGGCTCCCGACGACGATTGGCTTCAAAACAGCGCTTCAGAAACAGATGGAAGACATCACGGAAACTACGTCCATTATTTATACAGTCTATGATTTCATCACATGACCATATCTGCAAGCCCTACTTCGTATCCATACAGCACACAACAAATAGACTACCTTTAGAGACAAGTACAGAGGTTCCCTGTATGGCTTAAACTCTTGCAGCCAGCTAAGGTTGTCACTCTTAATAGAGAGACATGTAAACTTCTATTCAAATGCGGTGGCGGAAAATCCTCATGGCTAACAACTAAGTGCCAAAGTTGGTTGTGAAAAAATATTATTGAACAAGACATGCATAAAATAAACTTCAGTTACTAAGATGTAGAGCTCTCTGCTCATCAGTCAAGTCAAACTGAATTTGGATCATGAACAGGAAAGTCATAGGTCAGTTTTCCTATCTAGGCAGTAACCTATGAGAAAGTTTCTCATGCTAATCTCATAAACATTTTACAAAGGTGATCTCACCACTTTGTTTGTCACTCACAGAAAAAAATGCAACTTATTTTGTCTGTGTCTACATGTCTGTCACTGTTGTGGAACTGTTTCAAGTAAACACGTTCAAACAGCCCAAACCCACAACCCCCAAACAAAGCCGCCGGTTGCTGAAACTCCTGGCAAAACAGGAAATACTACTTCATCTCAGCAGTGAGGATGGCTGCGAACAAAGCTGGCAATCCAGTTTCACTGCGCCATGACTCACTGCACACCTCTATGACATGAACAAGGAGTAACAATTTGTTTCTTTGGCAGTCATACCGACAGCATGCTGGCCTACATGCACGTAAAAAAACCTCCTGACTTAATACAAACAGAAACTGTAGGAGAGCTTTGCTTTTGTAAATGTCAGCTGATCTTTTCCCGGGCAGAGAGCGGGTGAAATAAGAAACTGATATTCAGAATGGAATACTTGAAGTAAAGAAACCTGAAAACAAAACAGAAGTCAGCAAAGATTGCGCTCTATTCGATGTTTCTACAAGACTTCAACTTCCTTTAAGCTCCCACACTGTAACTCTGAGAGGGAAATGTTAAGCAATAGGGGTGTTGTGGGTAACTTCAAAGCCTCTGTAGAAGGTCTGGTTAATGAGAAGAGCCGGTTTCTCTACGCACCACGTGTGGCTGAATCCCACACACTTTTACCCTCATACCTTTCAGCTCATAAGTATCCCCAGTATGTCTCCCTCTGCTCCGTTTTTCTTGGCGTCCTCGTCTTGTGCTGTTTTTTCTCGTCTCAGTTCTTTTGTGTTGAACTGGCAGCTCTTCCCACCTGCGAGTTGCTGCTCATTTTTCTCTCTTTGCCTGCCAGATGGACAGAGCAGAGGGAGACAGAGTGGGTGACAAACAGCAGAGCGTCCAGTTCACGCTGGGTGGCCTGTGTCTGAGCTGTTTGCTGACGGTGTGTCACAACAACAGCAGCAGCAGCACACAATGCTAGTGCAAACCCTTAGAAACACACACACACACGCACAGACATGCATATACTGTACATGTGAGCTTTTAATGAAGCTCCGGCTGCAGCCGTCCACCAGCCACTTAGTGTTGTGGTTTTGCTGTGGTGCTTTTTATAAACGCAGACCTGGAGAACATGGAGAACAGGTGTCACACATACTTGGTGGCAGCTGAAGGAGGTCTGAACACTAAAGCAGAGGCCTCTGACAGAAACTCTGCACCTCTGTTTAAGACATTTGTGAGAGCGTTTCAGTTTGTTCTTCTGCCAGTTGCAGAGCACTCATTGAGGTAAATATTGACTGAGGGCAGGCTCGGGCTGTGCCTCTGTTTCACCACATCACCTTGGACTTAAGCTTAGAACACTGCAGTACATGTTCAAAGCCACACCACCCACCTCCGTGTGTTACTCACTGTGGGAGTGATTTTAAAAAAAACAACACAATGGCATATTTTGTTTTTCTGGTGAAACTCTCAGATGCAAGAATTTTTTGAAAAACGGTTTCTTGTCATCACATAAGGGGATGGTCAAAGCAGCAGCTCAAACAGTGACTAGTTTAAACAAGTCAAACGTTTTTGATGAGCTGCATCCTGCCTATTATTTTCATTGACTCATACCGGATTAGAATCTGGCTTGTGTGAAGTGTGCTTACCCAACCAAGCATAACTCCGGTGAGCTAAAGCCCCTTTTCAGGTGGGGCTGTTACTTTGTGGTTCAGCCTAGGTGTTACTCTGTGTTGCAAATAGAGCTGGGCGATATTGAAAAAGAAGTTATCAGTCTATATCAATAATTATCAATTATTATCACGATAACATTTTTCAAATAATTAATTCATTTAAATTTAAAGGCAGATTTTATGTCCAGAGTGAAAGTTGAAGAAACCAGGCAGTTTGTTAGTTTGTATCTGGTTTAGTTTTCTGAGAAGCTTCTTGAATCCATCATTTCTGAGTTTTAGTATACATTTTTTTCCTCAGGGTTGAGATCATTTGCACAATCTGATTTAAATTTAAAACAAAGATCTATCCAATGGTATTCTGTGTATACATTTGTTTCCTCTAAGATTACTAAGGGTTATTGGCAGAGTGGTGTTGTTTCCCACAGTGCTGTGAAGGCATAACATTTATTCAGTGTTCAGTTGTACTTCAGTCACGGTGGACAATTAACATGTTAGAAATGCACAGCAGAAGTTCTCTCCGTGCCTCTCCTTTACCCACATCCTGAAAGTATATTTAATGAAGTGTATTAAGTTAATAGTATGTTTGTTTTCTTCAGTGTCGCTGTCGTTCGTTTCAGCTGTCCAAACGTCTTTAAGCCCCGCCTACCAATGCCGTCTTCTTCTTCTGTCTTGTTGGGTGAAAACTAGCGTTTAAGACACATTAGCGCACCCTCCCTTTCCAGTGGTTGGGGGGTGTAATCACTAGTTTATCTACATTGATTTTTTATCGAACATTTGAAATATTTATAATGAGAAAACTTATATCATGATAATTATCGTCATTGAATTATTGCCCAGCTCTAGTTGCAGTTATATATAAGAAACATGGCGGGCAGTGGTGCAAAGTCACTGCGCTGATTAGTCGACAGTGGAGGTAGTATCAGAGCTAAACTGAAGCTCAGGACAGGATGGAGTTGTGAGTGTGTGTTTGACTCCAGCTCTGTTTGATTAAGAGACACACCTTTAGCTCCCGCAGCACCAGAATACTGTACAAGCAGACACCAGGGCAGCTCTATCCCCAGGCTGGAGCCATCCTTTTAAGTAACTGACCAACAGAATTCTTCTTTGTGTAGTTTAAAACCTGTTTCTTGGCAATTACATTTTATTGACAGCCTATTTGTGCTCCATTGATTTGATCTAAATGACGTAACTCGACCTGAGATGTTAAGTTGGATCATAAGATCCCACACGAGACACGATGGCAGAGTTGATAAGCTCCAACATTATTGATTTTCAGGCTTTGAAAAACACAGAAGCAGCTTTCCCCCCATCCCTAAGAGCAACATACATTCCCCTTTTAACAAGACTACAAGAGGAGCAGGATCAGTCTCATCGTTACTGATGCAATATAAAGTGAAAGGGGCAGAGAGTTCAGCTTAACAAAGACAATTATAGGCTTTATAAAGGTTTATGTGAAGGACTATTGCGTGACTTGCTGGAGTCTTATTCCATTATAAGGTTGCCTATTGACTTCTGGTACAAAGCTTTCACATTTTGGATTATGCACAAGATAATCACATATATATTACCTGTTAATTACAGAGCTTTGGGGATCCTGAGAAGGATTTTGTTGCTGTCAGGCTGTTCCTTGTTTTCAGGTTTTGTGACATGGGATGATATTGCATTTATTTGTCATATCTGTGTGCTCGTCTTCAAATAAAGCACACGAATTTAAGCGCAGTATCCTTCTCTTGAGGAAGCCTTACGATTTTTCATTCTTGTCCACATTGAGGTGCCAGTGAGTTAAACTGAACTTCCCAATGGGGAATAATTATGTCTCACCTTATCATCTGAGGGCATTTATCAGTTGAATCAGAGAAGTCACCCTGGTGTCACTTAGAGCTCAGATGGTTAAGGGTCTGTCTGCAGGGTTCCTCCCTCCACGACACTGTACTGCTCTGAGCCATCTGTTTAACCAGCCAGACCGTGCCAGGCCAGGACCATGACGGGGCCAGGCCTCGCGGCAGGCCCATCTCTTCAGAGATGCAGACATTGTGTTTGTTTACCATTTACATACCCGCTTCCAAACTTCCTTCCCTGAGTAAACAGGTAACCTGGTGTGGGAACTGAAACTGTGCTACACTGCTGTTCCTTGAAGTGAAAAGACGTTGGATGTATGAGGTGTGCTGGGAAAAAAGGTTTGTTTGCATATGCGTAGCGTTCAATGTCCCTTTTTAAAAATGTTAAAACTCATGTCATAAATCCTGACCTTTAAGAACAGATGGCAGGAGTGGTTGAGTGTACGGTTGTACAACACGGAGCAGCAGCAGAGATAACAGAGTCTTGGGAGGACAAAGATCTTTTATGAGATGGTAATGAGTCTTCATGCCTGCCTGAGCTCATCAGAGCATTTATGCACCCTTGGACTACATACCACTGTACTGTAGGCTGCTCTTAAAGTGAAGATCTGCCGTGCCTAAGCAGCTTAGACTTTGCCAAAACTTGCGCACAAAAACAGCACATCACTCATTGTGTCTCATCACTGTGCGTTTTTCCTTCCTCAGCATCTATTTGATATTCTGTCTCAAAAGCCTAATTTGTTCACCATCCCCACCCTCCTCAGACAGCTCTCCCTTTCAGTGCTTAAATCAGCCTTTGTTAATTATAAATCTTGCCCTGTCCTCCTCTTCTAGCAGGGTTCAGGGAAGCAACCACAGATGAGGAGGGATTCCAAGCGAGGTGTAAGGGGGTAGAGGAGTGAGACGGACTGATTTGAAGGAGGAGGTGGGGGTGAAAGATATGCGAACAGACGCTGACAAGACAGTTTGTTTTGGGGGAAAGAGGGATAAAATAAGGACTGGGAAGCAACTGAGGAAGCGTGGCTGACCCCAATTCAGCCATGACTCTATTCTGCTAGAAGGAGGGGGGTTGGAGTCTAGACGAAAACCTACAGTGACAAGGCTGCTGCTGCTGCTGCTTCTCCAACAACGCACCACCCCATCACTGAATCAGCCTTCACTTATTCCTCCTCTTACTCCTCTTCTTCTCTTACTTTGCACATAAGAAGAAACTTCTTCATAGTTTGGCTGAACTCTGCTACGTCGCTCTGTGTTTACAAACAAACAGATCTTAAATCCAGCCACACACAAGCTTTGTGAGCAATCTGGCTTAATAAATGGTTGTCTAGATTTCTTGGTGCAACCCACCCATGCATGTGGAAAAGGGGGAAGAGAGGCCTGCGCGTAAAGAATGTGAGGAACGTGGCGTTATGAGCCCGTTTTATTAAGAGCGGGAGCCCAGCATAGTTTGTGGGGAAACAGGCATGTGATGCTGGAAGTAAGCTGGGAGAGGATGGACTCTAAACTGGACTATAGTCGGACCCCTGGGGCAGAGGCCAGCCCAGCACAAACCGGTCTGGAGGGAGGGGGGTAAATAAATATGCCGGGCTGGCTGGCTGGCTGTGAGGGCTGCAAGGGTCAACAGGGGGGCTCACTTCAGACCAAAGCACGGCTTTTCACTGGTGTGTTTATGACCAGGAAACTGCTCGACAACTCACACACGCCCACCAAACTTACTGCAGGATGGACAACTTCACACACACATGCATCCACTTGTGAAACAAATAAAAACATCAAGCTGGTGCAGATAATAAAAAACATCTCACTGATACTATTTCCATGCAACGAGACAAGAGAACAGCCCCAAGCAACAAACTATCAGCTCACTCTGGGAAGAGGATTAAAAGCACTAAGCTCACCGTTTTGGCAGGAGACCCTGAGATGGTGTGCTAAGTGGGTTAAAGCTCACCCCAAGTCTCATAATCACTCTGGACTTCCCCCCTCCTGCACCTCGCTCTGTCTGCCAGCACCAGCCAAGGGGAGAAATTTCAAGTCCCACAGAGTACTTGGATCTCCGAGGTAGAGGGAGAGGGATTAAATCGGAAAGGACGTGCACCAAAATGTGAACCTCATCCGGACACAAAGTGCATTACAATCAGATGGAGGGCGTTCGCTGTCTTCCTCTCGCCTGGGGGAAAGAGGTGTCTTTATTTTACAAGGGTCTGCTGCTCGTCCTCTCACACCTCCCTTACCCAGGTCCCCTGCATCCATGTGACTCTTCTTATTGATCTACATGCACTCTGTGTGTCTGTGTGTGTGTGTGTGTGTGTGTGCTACAAAAATAAGCATCTGAATCCCTAATGACCACTTGCAAGCCCACACACAAACACATGCACCCCTACTTCTCACGAAGCGTCATTAGGCGGGCACTGTGGTAACATGAAACTGTGGTGAAACTGTAGTACTGAATCTTGGCGGGCCTGGCTCATCTCTAGCACAGTCCCAGGCCCCCAGAGAGACTGGGCACTGTTTGCCTGCAGGACTTTGACTGGTGAGAGCAAACAGACTACAGTAGGTCCATTGAGACCGCGCCGAAACAGAGCTGCAGAAAAGTACTGTACAAACTGACGCTGTTATAAAAGAGAGAGACAAAGAATGCAGGCCGAACGCCAGGGAATTAAAACAGAGCTAATAGCAGCGGCGGTAAATCTCAAAGGTAACTGCATGCTTTGTATTTTGAAATGTACGGGCATTTTCAAGACGCATTCAAAGGTTTGAGATCGCCAATCTGTACTTACCGCACTAGTTAGCATGGTTACTAAAGAAACTAATCTCCACTTTATAAAATAAACATTGCAGACTCTGATTCCCAGAAAACTGATCCTTGTGAAGTAAAAGGATGAAATGCGACACTACTGTACTGAGTTTAAAAGGGATTCAGTACAGGTGAGAAGCTCTCTGGCAGATATGCAACAGCAAGTTGTCCAGAAAGAAACATCATTTATTTCTTACTTTATTTCTACATTTTCTTACATTTTATCTGTTTTATGTATTCATGTGATTTTCAGTGTTTGTGCTTGTGTGTAACAATAACTTTCATTACCACTTGGTTTTAGTTCATTGCTAATTATTGTTCTATTTGGTCTGGTTTGAGATAGAAATCTTCAAAAACATCCTTAATCTGCCAGATTTTCATGTAAATGTATCACAAGCCAACACACATGCACACACATGCACACACACACAATCACACACTCATTTTTCTGCAGATTGAGAGGCAGGTGGTGAGCCCAGGTGAACAGTCTATTCAGGCGATATTATAAAGAGGGGTTTGTCTTCACTGAAAGAGGTTTAGAGGGGAAAGGTGTGGCTCCTTTTAACCCACAGTCACATTGTGTGTATGGTGTGTGTGTATGTGTGTGCGTTTCCTCCACCCGCCTAAACCCTCCGTATTAAAGAGTAAAACAGCGATACAGGATCTTTTGTAAATATCAGCCTTGACACATTTTGAGACTCATATCCAGTTTTAACAGCACATGGTTTTAAAGCTGAATCATTGGTGGTAAGTCATGTGTGTTTGTCAGTTATAGGACACAGTATCAATCACTCAGGAAGTAAGGGGGGAGTTTTACACTGATAGAGATCTCAGCCCCTCAAAAGTATCTCAGGCATCTGGACCGACAGCAGCATCTCTGAAGTGGAATTTGCTCGGTAATAACAGCCGAGTGCAAGGTGTGTCCGCTCCAACCAGCCTCAAATGAAACTCCAGCAGAGGGACTGTAGCAGCGTATCAACATCATTACTTTGCTCCTCAAACTTGGAGCAAGGATTGCTCGAAGGCCTGCGCAGCTGTCACTCTGCTCATTGTTCACGGTGCGATCCACTGCCGTCACTGTCCGGGGCCTAAACTAGTGCAGAGTGCTGTCACAACAAGCCAAATCCTTGCAGAAGTCGCCTCTCTTTCTCTAGCTGTGTTTGGTTTTAAAAGCGTGGCGTGAGTCCAGGGTGTGGTTCTACAGCCATGCATGCATGTGCACCCACACTGAGCTGCACATGTGCTCGCAAAAGCAAACACTGGCCTAGTTGTTTTCCAGGCGCAGACAAGTGTGGTGTTGAGTAAAAACATTTGAGGAATGGAGGAGAGAAGAAATGGGAAGAAATATAGGAGAGAGAAAAAGAGGTGACGAACCTGCAGGCACTCAAAGAATTTTGGTATTGAAAGTTATTTGCTTTGCATTTTTTATTTTAAGTATTACTGTCCACTCGCAATTTGGCATTGATTGTAGGGCTGGGCGATAATTCGATGCCGATAATTATCGTGATTAGTTTCTCAATAAATACAACAAATGTTCGATAAAAATTAGATAAACGCTCCACCCAACATTAGACAGAAGAAGAAGACAGCATTGAACAGCCAATCGTGTCGCAGGGTGAGAGGTAGGCGGGGGTTAAAGATGAGTAGAGGAGTAGAATGTAAACAGTGCAAAGCAGAATCGTTAGTCTAACAATGTGCTGACTCTGCGTTAACTATTAACTTAATACACTTCATTAAATATACTTTCAGGATGTGGGCAAAGGAGGAGCATGGAGACAACTTCTGCTGTGCATTTCTAACACATTTAATGTCAAAAATCTCATCTTACACTAAAGACCTGCTTCCTTTTAGCACCGTCAGAAATGATGGATTTAAGAAGCTTATCAGAAAACTAAATCCAGGTACAAACTGTCTGGATTCTTCAACTTTCACTCAGGACCAAAAATCTGCCTTTACATTTAAATGAAATAATGATTAGATATGTATCATGATAATTATCAATATGGCCTGAAATGAAATATTCTATTGTGATAACATCTTTTTCAATATAGCCCAGCTCTAATTGATTGTATGCATGGAAACTGTGGATGTGGCAGCAAAAGAGTTGGAATGCAATCCCTTGTAATTCAATCATCAAAACAGTAATTGACCTTTAGTCATGGGACAGACACCAAGTGTTGTTCGATATATGCTCTTGGATGAATTCCTCAACACTAATTCCACTTTTGACTGTAAACAAATGGCAATATATGAAAAGGGAAACCTTGGCTTGATACTCTTTGTTGCTAGAAGCCCTGTTAAGTTGGCCACCGCTCCCACTTTTAGTTACTGATTTTAGTAAACAAGAAGATGATAGTTGCAGACTTTTGGAAGTGCTGATTGGTGTACTTTTTCCAACTCTGACTGGCCGTTTTCCTCCTGCTACAGCCTTCATACTATGGAACTCTATATGCCGGCTTCTGGTTAATATTTAACAGAAAGACATGAGAGGGGTATCGATCTTCTTCTTATCTAACTCTTGAGAACACAAGAAAAAAAAGGCGTTTTTAAAAAATGTTGACCTTCTACTTTATAAATTGTGAAGCAGGGGGAAAAAAAACACTCCACAGCCTAGAGGCTCCCAACTGAGCTGCCAACATTCCTGTCAAATTCAGACGTGGGAACCACTGGAAAAACACAGCCCTCTGTAGACAACTGTGCATGTGAGTGAGTGAGTGTGTGTGGGATGAAGGGGTGTGTGTGTGTGTGCAGTAGTTGGATGGCATCAGTGTGCTTAATGGATGCAGCCATGTGCGTGCTGAGGTGTTTGGGCTGAGAGCGGTGACAAGAGTTCACGAGGAGAGAGAGAGTTTGCTTAAGTGCATGTGTCGGAGGTGAAGGAGAGAAGGAGGGAGGGAGGCGTTGTGGGTGTTTAAGCGCCTTCGGGCAACAAAGTGGGTCAAGCGGGGTGGGGTGATAGCAGCAGTGACCTTCTGCAAACACACACACTGAACCAAGCGGTCACCTGTTAGCTGCAGCACAAAGAAAATGGTCCAGGGTTTGTTTTGTTCTGTTGGATCTCTTAATCGTACTCATCACTGCAAGAGGAGATCCGCTCCACATACAGACCGACACCCCAGAGACCACCACACAACAGCTTCTTCCGAGCAGATCCACACACAACACGCCCTCTCTCCCCGTCTCTGGGGAGGATTGTATCATATTCAAACACTCTTCCACTGTTCTCCGTGTATGTCTTGTGATTGTCATTTTTATTCCATAGGTGCAGCCTCACCTGAGCTTTGCCGTGGAGGTCGTGGGGAAGAAACAGAAAGAAAAAAAAAAGGGCGAAATCAAGGAGGCGAAAGAAGAGAAGGGTGGGCTGGCTTTCCTCTTCACACAGTCCTCCCTTTTAGCCTCCCCTCTCTGTCTGTCCTCCCATCCCTCCTCCCCTGTCCAGCCGTTTCTCTCCTTTTCTGAGTTATCAGCTCATCCGTCTCCTCCTCTCCCACGATGATAACAGGCTCTACTGTTGTGTGCAGAAACACCCAGACTTCTGTCACTTCCTTCCCCCCCTTGCCACTCTCTGGGCTATACTCCTGCGGGACAGCTAACAAGGCTGTCACCGCCTCACACACTCTCACACACATACACATGCAGAGACGCAGCAGGGAGAGCAGGAGTTTGTATCACCATCCAAGGATACTCCAAATAATTACACTAATGGCCGACGTTTTTGACTTAATTAGAAGACCGACAACAACTTTTACTGCAACGTGGAGCACAAGCTGGAAGCTACTGGGCAGCAGCTGTGTGTGTGTGCAGGGCAGAAATACTTCAAACTGTGAGGGGGTAAAAACAGCCAAGGAGACACTTATAATGAAGTGTTTCAAAGAGTGTCATCAGCAGAGTTAATTACAATACTACAAATTTAATCAAGCACTTAAATAAACAGCACTGGAAGGCTTGCAAGTTTTCACATGCGGGAGCCAAGGGAGCATCTTTGTGGGGACTCAGCAAAAAGGGAGGTGTGTGTGTGTGTGTGTGTGTGTGTGTGTGTGTGTGTGTGTGTGTGTGTGTGTGTGTGTGTGTGTGTGTGTGTGTGTGTGTGTGTGTGTGTGTGTGTGTGTGTTGTGCTGCATGAGCAGAAACTTTATTTGGAGGCAACAGCAGCAGGGGCCTCACTATAGAGTCTCTCAACACCGTTCAGACATTATTGTTACTAGAAGAAGTGGACAAATTGTTAGTAAATGGAGCTTTGTAAATCCAGCCAGACAGACAACAGCACTTGATCTATTGTGCTGGGATTCTGCTCATCACTGTGGTGTAATTGCAGTCCAACCCACTTCATTCTTTAAAAGGCTTTTGAACTTTGAAAATGATGTTATCACGCTAAAATATTTCATATCAGTTAATATCAATAATTATCACAATAAATATCTAATCATTTTTTCATTTGAATTTAAAGGTAGATTTTGGGTCTTGAGTTAAAGTGTAATCTTCTTGAATCAATCATTTCTGACGGTACTAACAGGAAGCAGATATTTTGTGTAAGATGAGATTTTTATGAAGTTTTGGTTTGTACTTTCTTATTTTGCTCAGGTTGAGATATTTTGCAGAATTTGATTTTAATGTACAATAAAGAAATATCAAATTGTGTATGTGTCTGTTTATACAGGCGGAGTGATGTTGTTTCCCACAGTGCATTGAATGCATCACAGTTATTTATTGTCTGTTGTACTATGGTCGTGGTAGACATTTGAAGTAATAGAAATGCAACCATTACATGTTTATTTTTATCAAATTTCTATCGACCATTTGTTATATTTATATTGCCAACAATTATTTAAAGATAATTATTGTTATTGAGTTATCGCCCAGCCTTATTTCGAACCTATATTATCACTGAGGATTAACTTTCTTATATTGTCACTGCAGGAAAAACAACAAATGTATCATTATATTTTTTTAAGATCTCTGCATTAACGAGGTGGGCTGCTGTTTCGTCAAAAAAAAAAGTAGTGATCTGAGGAAAAACGGTTAAAATCAGCTCACTGTTGATCTGCAAAGTTCTGGTCAGTTCTATGAGAAAGAGCAGAGCCCTTGCATCAAACTTTGTGAAATGCTTCTTTGCAGTGTCATGAACTGCGGTGTCTGATAAGCATCCAAACACATGGATCTGTAACTCAAAGCAGAACTCTTGGATTGTATTTGGTCCTCTCACCTTTCATGGAGTAACTCACTCCCATCCAATGACTTCTATTTGTTCGAACACCTACTAAGAGAGGCCAGGAGATTTGGTATCTTATGACAGCTAAACACTAGCCAGGACAGACTAATCATTGACACTGAGATGATTTAAAAATGCTTACTTGTAGAGCCATACAGTTGATACCCAATTGCTAAAACATACTCAGCAGGAAGTCCCAAAAAAACACACCTGTATAAATTGTAAGTTTCAGCAAAATCCCTTAAGTCCAAGTCATAAAAAGACTTGACTAAATAGTGGCATTAAACATTAGCAGACCATGCAATCTGTACAAAGTAGACTAAATTATCTTCTGTGAAATGAGCCTTTAAAATAGCCTCCGTCCTAGTTTCAAATCAGATCTGAAATTAGGAGGAAAAATGTACATTTTGATATATTACCATAAAAACTGGGGCAAGAGGCATTCACGGAATGACCACATGCTACATTCAATTAGCATTAAAACAATGTCTCCACAGTTAGCAGTCTCAGCCGGAGATCTGAGCTGTGAAGAGGAAGTGGGCGGGAGAGGCCATATGTATGTATGCATGCCTCTCTGGATCAGGCTTCATTGATGTATGCATGCCTCCCGAGACGCATACCACAAAACACAGAGACACGGACTTCTTAAGTTGTTTCGTTTAACTTCTTACGCTCCTTTCCACACACACACACATAAACACACACACACACACACAGGAGGTTTTGTGTGTGTTTATCGGCCTTGTGTTTTCAAAAGACAAGCAGGTCACTGAAAGAAAACATCCTGAGTGACAGAGGAAGGACGAAACATACAAATCTATCTACACGTTTCCTGATGGTGTTTGCTGTTACACCCTTTTCTCCGACTATCTTTTTTTAGTTCTTCACCGCTGATCGAGACAAGCAGATACTGAGCAATCCCAACAATGTGTGCCCAAAAAAATAAAGCCCAGGATATCAGCTGCTTCCTAATTGTGTTAACATTTTTCTTGCTTTTGAATGAATGTTTTTACTCATGCCCTGTGAACAACTCATTCCTCTTCGTGACTGATCTCTGTAGTATGAGCCCACTTCTCTCCTCCTGATTCATTCAGTCTGATTCATGGCAACACTCATCTCCACCGCACACTCGGCGTCCTCCTCGGTACATACTCACTTCCTGTGCGACTGCTTGACCTCCAACTTTGCAGCACAGAGAGCCAGAAGGAGCACAGAGCTCCCTCCAAATAAAACACAGATGGAATTTCACATGAGGTGTCTGGGGGCTATGAAGATGCTTTCATGACTTTTCAGAAAGACACAAAAATGTGGTCATACACACATCCTTGACAATGAAGAATTGACTCATTGTTCAGACACAGTGGGCTGAATCTTTACAGCCTCTTGTTGATTCAGTGATTCAGGCCATTGCCTAAAATTAAGGGTTTAAACTTCCTCTTTCTTGATGACTGATTTCAAACATCCGGTCATTACATTCAGGCACTGTTACAAAAGTTTCACTTGTTTGTAGCTGCCTTGAAACATCTCTCTATAGTGCTGAAACAATGAGTAGATTATTGGTCACTCAGCGTATCTACCAGCTACTATTTTGGAGACATTAGCAATAACTGGGGATGTGTGCGTTTAGTCGACTAATCAATTAAACTTCAGTGTTACGCACTGCTGGTTCAAACACTACCCTTCTTTCCCCCATAAAGCCTTCATTACCACCTCTGAGGGAGGATCAGAGGCAAAACAACTCCCTCCATGCTTTACACATTACACAAGTTTGAGGAATGATGTTGGTACTCATGGCAGTTTGGAAGCGCCTACAGATGACAGGCAACATCTTGTTTCGAGCGCAGTTTGGCAGTACTTGATCTAGAAAATGGAGGTAGTTGTATGTAGGGTAGGGCTGTCAACGAATATTCTAAATTCGAATATATATTCGAATATTAAAAAAAAACGGAGATTGGATTGTGAAAATTAATATTCGACTGTGGAAAAAACCCATCGGCGGCTGCTTTGCGAGTGGGCGCACTGCATGACGGGTCAGGGACAGGTCACAGGAGTCACACATGCACAGCGTGAAGCAGATGGCAGAGAGAAATATTTCCGTCCCCGGATCCTCAGTGTGTTCTGAACGCGTCTTTTCCTCCGTTGTTAATACATTGAATAAAAAGAGATCGGGCCTCTTCACATGTGGACTGTCTTGTGTATTTGGCAAATAACCTCTCAGGCCTAAGATCCTACATTGACAGTGGACTAAAAGAGCCCAACAATCAGTGACACTGGGATAAAATGCAGTTTTTCCTCTTTTTTTTTTATACAAGCGCCAAGAATGTAAGTGGACTACTTTTTCGTTTTTAACTTCAATTAATGTTAATAATATTTGCTTCAATCACTGAATGAAGTCTGCCTATATTAGGGACAAGAGTCGGGGCCTTTAATTGCTCGCACAAGTCTTGTTCAGCACTCACTCAGCGCATTACGCACAGAGAGGGGGGTGAGCGGGCGAGCGAGAGGTCTCCGGTCTTAAAAGTGTTACGGTATAGACCATTAGGTCATTTCCTTGTTTTGTAATGTGTAGGTATGTTTTAGGCATGTTATATCTTAAATAAAAATACATTTACAAGTAGTTATGTCTCCTTGTATTAGTTTGTCCACCTGTTATTGACATAATGCGCAAATATAGATATTTGAATGCTTCGAACCTATGTTTTTTTTTTTTTTTTTTTAGAGTGAATATTCGAACGTCATTTTGGAGCAATTATGACAGCCCTAATGTAGGGTGGGTCTGGTTAAACTGGCATGTAACCATTACAAGCTTGTGGACATTAACATGCAAGGAGGACTGAACCCTTGGTGGTGCTAGCTCTGCTAATGTTAGCTACTAGGAATGCACTGAAAATTTGGCCACCGAAAATGCCCCAAAAGTGCATTTTTCGGTTTTCGGACAAAAAACTTATATCACTGAAACAACACGGCCAAAACAGAATGTTGTGATGACACAAGCAAAAAACGCGGAGTGGGCGTTTCTGGATAAGGGCCAACATGTCTGCATCCGTTATTCCTTTAATTGCAGCACTAAAGCATCTTCTAAGCAAAGAGGTTGAGAAGGACCACGGAGTGATAACAATGGAAAGTACACTCTTAGAGTCTGCCAGCGAACGTTTCACTGAGATCTATTCACTGCACTTCATCGCGACTGTTCTTGATCCGCGTTATAAAGATCATTACTTGGATGTGGGAATAAAGCAGCGCACACGAGAAATGATCCAGGCCGCGATGGATGCGGAGAACCCACTTGGAGACAGAGAAGCACACAGCTCAGGAGAAGGAGAACAGAGTGCAGGAAAAAGGACTCGTCTCTCTGAACCAGATGAGGGGCATGCACCCTCGCTGTCTGATATGTTCAATGAGATTCTTGATTTTAGTGAGGTTAGTACACAGTCAGAGACATAAATACAATGGTAGGGGAGACAGGGGACAGTTGTAACATTTTTAATATTTATGTCTATAACTTTGAGCTCTTTTAACCCAGTGTGTTCAAACTGCTATACAAACCAGCCGCAACTAATCTGAGCATGTGCAGAGTGAATCAAGTGATTCTTAACTTGTTCCTGATTGGAGCAAGTGCAAGTGTTACAACTGACCCGTGTTACAACTGTCCCTGGTCTCCCTACTAATAATTGGATTAATAATTTATTTTGGTTTTCGGTTTCGGCCAAGAATTTTCATTTCGGTGCATCCCTCTATTGTGTTCCAAATGCATCATAATAATGTACTTAATCATGTTGTATTTATGGCTGCTCAGTGTTTGTCAGAAGCCTTGTTGACTGTGCTGCTGCCTGTCTTGGCCAGGACACTCTTGCGAAATAAGTTTTAATCTCAATATGTTCTCCTGTTTGAATAAAGAAAAATAGATGATCAAGTCATCATTTCTGTCATAGACTGAGACCATATAAGCCGTATATTTGCAGGGCCTAGCTTCTCAAGATGAGCGACTTGCGGATTTTCCTAATTAAATATGATTTAAATTGAATAAGGTTTGTATGTAAATCTCATTTATCTTCTAGGTAAGTTTTACAGTCATCTCTCAGCAGATATGTAGAGTATTTGTTTTTATGATTTAAAGATGTGTTTTGTTTAATACAGCTGTGTTTACTTAATTTTGAATAATCTTTTAATATCTACATAAGGCCACAACTGTATTTGGGAGGGTCTTTTATTTTTGGAGCCACTGCTAGTTCTTTTACACACTTGGATGGGAAGGGTGAATGGAGCCATGTTATAATTGCCTTCCCTATCGTTGTTTTTTTTTTACTATGCAGTATTTGTTCAGTCTGATAAATCGCAAAAAGAGACCATTAAAATTCCTTTAAGTCCCAAGGTGACATCTTTAAATCGCTTTGACATTCAGGCAGTCTAAACCATCAAAAATATCTACAGTTATCAGACTAAAAAAACATGCTGGATAAGAGTCCAAAAAGTTGAACTTAAGTGCAGAGTCTTCACAGCTCAGACTGTAACACAGCATGAGAGTTGACGTGCATGTAATGGTCAAGCTCATGTGTATTTGGGGCTCACAAGGTTAATATACTCCTCCTCACTCCATTAAAACAGATGGACAGAGATCAACTGTTTCTCTTTCCCTTCATGCAAGATTTCCACTTTCCAGAGCATTTCTGCTGTGTTGGAGTATATGACAGAGCTCTTTGTTCACACACAGGCACACACACACACGCACACACACACAGGCACACACACACACACACACACACACACACACACACACACACACACACCACCTGTCCACTTTGTGAGGGAAGCTGAAGTTAAGGACAGATTTGAAGCAGGTGTAACAACACTCTTCCCCTGAAAGCAGAGGACTAGCCCAACTCCCCTGTCAGATAAGAAACAAGACGTTCAAGAAAGAAGGAAATGAAGACATTACATGGTGAATGGTGGCTGCTGCCCCGCTCAGCTGCATGACAACCAGTATTAATGGATGTGTATCTGAATGCTGTGGAAGTCTCTAGAACAAAGCCAGTTCCCCAGAGATCTAATGCATGATTTGTGCTTCTTCTATCAGCAACAGTCCCTTACAGCAGAGGACTGAAACACCATTTAACATCATCAGTCCCTCTTTGAAAGAGGCGTATAGGCCTGAGAGAAACATTATAAAAGGGGGGAGAGTAACAGATAAGAGCTCTTAATGTTATGGAAATGAGCACATTTAGTGCTGCTCAGGGACTGAGCAGGCCTGCAGCCAGTTTCTGCAGCGATCCCAACCCTTCATGGCCTTGATTTTCAGAGTGAGGATTGAGGAATAACCCAAACAGTCAGGACTGGCGTGCTTACAGGCATCTCTGTGAAATTCTCAGTTTCAATAAACAGTAATCCAAGTATTTTAGCTAAGTACAGGCTTTTTGTTAGGTAGATATCCATTTGTGAGTCTGCAGAGTGGCCTCCACTTTAACCTGCTAAATGGACGGCCATTGAAGGTCTGCATAAATCACTCTTTATGTACAAGCACTTTGTCAGACTGTCTAAATGTTTGCAGCAAATGTATACATCTCCTATAACCCTGTGTAAAGCTTAGTGTTAAGTCCAATAGCCCTGTTTAAGTGTGTTGTGGTTTGGATGAGGAGGCAGTCCCTCTCACTCTCCTCCATCTGCTACCAGCGCTGACCAGGGGGAGGACGCGGGCCAACCTGTGGCAAAAAAAGCCTCCTCAACATCTGTGTTTATCCTCAAGCTCAAACTAAGAGCTATATTTACTCTGGTCAAACATACCCAGCACAGGAACGAACAGAGAGAGAAGAGGACGTAGCTTTGGACATTGAATATGGAGACAAGCTAAAACTGAGAAGACCCTAACCCCTGTGGGAGATAGACAACTGCACACTGGCAGCGTCCACAGTTTCTAATTCTCTGATTCATCCTCTTCCCTGAGATGAAGACGGAGATTGACAAACAACACCTTCAGGGGGTTTGACCTCTGAGGGAGTGAGGATAAAAAAGAGGAGGCGGCCTTGATCAAATGCCTACCTAGCGAATGCTTTACAGCCGCACAGTAGGCCGTAAAGCTGTGACTCATTTCAGGCAACATGGAGTGCTCTCCTCTTTCTGTAAATCTCTGACCTCTTGACACTGTCACGGGGACTGACTTATGGGTATGACCCTCAAGGGAGGCGAATAGATCAAAAGGAGCGGAGTGGGGTTGAAGGGTGTTGCATTACTGTTGGTGGTCTAATGCTATTTCATCTCCGACTGTACACCTGCACTCTGACTAATACATGATGCAGGTCTCTGGATTTCATATCCAACCTCTGTTTGACCCATTAATATGAGACTGCTATCAGAGGTTCATCTCTTGAATGAGAGTCAGATGAATCCCTCAGGATGTGTTCATCACTGCTGGAGAATTTATTTACATTCAAACAAGACTCCCCAGAGGTCCTTACTGTAAACACTGAACAGACAAACATGCTAAGGGTTTTATTCAGTTATTTGCCCAGCATTTTATATGGAGGAATAAAACACAACTTCTTTATGCACCTGTTATATATTTTGCTCACACAAGCTCACCTCTACCTCTGTGATTCTCATAGACTGCATAAATAATGGACGTAGCATCCGTGACGTCAACCATTTGTTTCTGAGGCGCTGTTTGGAAGCCAATCATCTGCAGGAGCCATATTGGAAACGCTGAACTCAACCTAACTTCTGTCGAGCTACTGTGAGGTAAAGAGGCGGGGTTTGAGCCTCCTCGCCAACAGCTGCAGTGTTTCCGCCTGTCAGTCAAGTCAGCCATGTCCTTAAACGGTCAAAACTCCAAATCTTAATATCTTCTTTCACCCCCCGTACAGTGTGTGCCGATAGAGAAATCAGCTACTTAGACCTAAACCGTTTTTGGACCAGGCTGTATACATGTTTCATTCTGCTGCAAATATCGTCTTTTTTGAATGGGTGTGTATGTGGTTTCCGGTGTTTCTGCAGCCTCAAGCAGACGCTCAATGAACTGCAGTTTATAACGTTTCCACATGGGCTTCATATTTTGAGACTGAAGGTTGCCGCTTGGTGGTACCCTATACATTCACAGCTACACCATAGATTTACATGGAACTACACAACATTACATAATTATCAAGCAGAATTTAATTTCAGCCTCTGTGTACATCCATGCTGCCCCTCGCCCACACACATAGCCCATACTCTGGTTTTCTGTGCTGCTCTCGCTGTCTCTTTCAGGGGAGGAAATGATTATGAAGCAAAGAGTATACTTATGTTAATACTAAATGTTCCTTAAGGTTCAATATGACTGTATTCTTCATAAGCTTCAATCACAGGATGTAAATCAAAGATCTGAATTTTAGTTAGATTTGTCAATGTTATTTTGAACCTTACATAAAGCTCCTTTAATGCTGTTGTTTTGGTCATCTGAAGCGTGAAAGAGTGCATTTTTGAATCAGGTTGTTATACAGAATTAATTTAGATTGAATCTAAAATTGATCAGAAGCATTAAATAAATTGTATGCCCACACCGCAAACACTTTTTCCCTGTAATCAATTAATGTACCGCATTCAATGGTTGGCAGGAGGCTGTGAGGCCAAGTTCGATGACGTGTAGTGACCGTCTCAGATTAACTGCTGACACGGGTTGAACCTGCGTCACAGAGTTGATTTAAAAGGAGTATAAACCGACAGCATGAAGCAGCGATAAAAAAAAACAGAGACATAAAGCGCAATGAAAAATGAATGGCTGGAATCTATATGCTCGAGTTTAGGACTATGCTGCACGTTTCAGCCCCTTATAACACACATGTATGCACGCACATGCAGCCATCACTGTGCACCTTGACATAGACCAGATGGCATTAGGTAGCCTGAGGCATCAGACTCCCTCTTTGTGACCTACGAGGATACACCCGATGACTGGGATGAATATTTGAGATGCTTGAGTGTGTTGTTCTTACACACAATGAAAACACACAATTGTTTGTTACTCTTAAGCTTTATTTAACTAAGACGCCTCCGTGGATTAAGGCGAGAGTTTTTTTTTATGTAAAATTACAAACAGCTCCGCAGCTGCCAAGGTGTCAATGTCAGGGAAACGAGAACTTTAACAAGAGCCGGAGCCAAAACAAAATAACATCCCATAAGATGCACTTGGAAACATGGTTTTCCACCCAACACTGAATACCTCAGTGTGAGTTAAAAACTCTTGTACAGAATAAAGGAATCACACAACGTATGAGTCAGCCCTGCCAAGATAAAACACGGTGATTCAATCTGATGTTTACAGGCGAAATAACTCAGGTGGCCCATATTCGGCACAGTCTTTGAAGACAGGACTCTTTGTTCCTGCAGATGTTTGCTATGATACAAAACAAAAAAATGAGTGGCACACAATCTGAGAAGGTCCTCGAGATCACAGACGTAAATAAGCATTATCTGTTACACAGGGAAGCCAACTGCAAGATGACTGCTGCAGTGCTGTACAGCTATGTGATGTAGGTCCAAAGTAATGAAATGAAAGTGGATAATGGGATTCAGTGGTAAAAAAAAAATTCCAAAACAACCAAGGTTATTATACAGACATTATGGAGCTGGCAGGAGTCCCCACAATTGGGTGGTTGGCAGCAAAAGAAAAACTAGATCTGGAGAGACTTATTTACAAACTGTTTGAGCAAATACAGTTCTACATTGAGACTAGACGGGTAAAGTTGAACAGAGAGACTGGATCTTTAAACTATTAAACATTTTCTCTGCATTATTGTTTGCAGTTACTCTGCAATGTGAAAATGTTCTATTACACCATAACTGTAGCAGCATCACATGCCAGCATATAAAACGTCCACATGATAGTGGACTTAAAACTATTGACTGTCGATAATATAAACATTTATATGATGATGGTAACTGCACCGATCCAAAGTCTACTACTTTCTGCATGTTTGCTTTATCGCCATTGAGTCACAGGCTCCAGTTGTTTTCAATACATCCCTCATAAACCGCTAGAAGGGACTTGCTGCTGCTGTCACTCATGGAATAAGTCATGCTGAAATACAAATATACTGCAGATGTTTCTGTCAATAAGCAATTTAAAGATGTGTTTTTGCATTGACAGATAGGTAGAGGGGTAACAGATGAAGAAAGACTGCATTCAACACAAAGCATTAAAAAAAAAATCCAAAGATTAATTTTCTTCAGGGAAACTTTGAACAAAGTGCATTGTGGAACTGACTTCAGCAGTCTTGTGCACAAAATTATATCAAAGGAAACTAGATTTACATTATAGAAGACCATGTCTGTATTATTCAGAATAATTTCACAGTTCAAAGCTTTGTTGACTGCTTTCAAATCTAATTTCCTCTCAAACTTGAGAACAAATGCAGGGTTTCCTCTCTGTGCTGCAAAGGGTGGGCAGTGCTGTGCTCAACACTTGTGCTGATACAGGTACGCAGTGGGATAACCTGGGTTAGACCCTAAACTACGGTGGCCCTGAAGGACAAAACAAATGTACAAAAGATGAAACACTTTAACAAAGTTTGAGACAAATGTACATTTTGGAAAACATTTTTACATTTTATAAAACAAAATTACATTCGCAAAACACTTTTACCAAGACCAAAGCAAATTTACATTTAAGGAAACAAATTTGCAAAAGATGAAACACTTTTACAAAGTTGGAGTCTGACTCCTTTAAGCCTGACTCCGTTTCCGTTTAGCCTGAGGCGATGTGGTCTGAGGCCGTTTCATCTGAATTCTGACACAGGAGGAAGGTTTTGAGATACGACGGAGCTTTTCTGTAGACATGATGCTTTATCATCTGAGGTCTGAGACCTCACTCTAAAGGCCAAATTCCACCAGATCTGTATCCGTGTCCGGTCCGTCTCCGATCCGTCACGGCACCTGATCTGATAGGTTTCCATTCTAGTCAATGTGTTAACCCCCACTGAATCTGCTCAGTTGCGTTCCAGCTGCGTCTCTGATAGATCGGAACGCAACGGATCAGAAACGCAAGACTTCTATTTTTGCCGGATGCCGGAGCACGACACATCAATTCAGCACAGAGAAGATGGAGCCGGACAGGAAGTCAGGCACCAAAACAAAATAAAAACCTGGTTAATTTTCAGAATAAAACACTCTGTGTTATCGTTAGATCGTTTTTAACTTAACTATGACAAAAAAAATGTAATTTAGAGCGGAGGCAGGCCTGGAGTCAACAGGTCAGAGGTTTTCAGAGGCTGATAAAGACAACATGGACGAGGAGAGGAGGAGGAGAATCCTTGATTCAGTCATTGCCATGGGAAAACCTTGGTCACATGACTCTAGCTGTCCGGCGGTCCTGCTCCATGCTGCGTTCCGAAGACACAACCAGGGGGTGTTGACGGGCGAGAAAACACAGAGCCGAACCGCAGCGGATCGGAGACAAACTGGACACGGATCTGGTCGAAGTCCTACGTCAGACCTGAGGATGTCCTAATATGTAAACCATGTCCATCTCTGTTCGGTTTCTCGCCATCAAATCAAACTAATTGACCCCTCACTCGATCACTTCCGGATCACTTCCTGTATTTGGTACATTCCCTTTCCGTAAAAACGAAATGTTAATATGTTTCAGAAATGGTAAAAGTGTTCCGTCGTTTGTAAAATTGTTTTCTTAAATGTAAATTTGTTTTGGCCTTGGTAAAAGTGTTTTGCTGATGTATCTTTCTTTTCTAAAAAGTAAAAATGTTTTCCAAACTGTAAATTTGTCTCCAACTTTGTAAAAGTGTTTCATCTTTTGTAAATTTGTTTTGTCCTTCAGGGCCACCGTGCTAAACACATCATTCCCACATTTTCCCCTGTAATAATTATTCTATTAGTTCCAGACGGAAGGAAATGGGAGTAAATGAAGCCCAGAATATGTGCAGTGCTACCATGCTCTGCCGCTCATGCACAGCAGATCCATCATCCTGATCTCCGACGTGTCATTTCCTGGGGGCTGGGGGATACAGCCGCAACACGGGGAATCTCTATGAAGGGAAAACGACACGCTGAGGCATCATCACCTCTCCATTCAGTATGCACCCTCGACTGCACACACACATATACACACGAATGCATGTCTCCTAACGTTACGCACTTGTAAATCCACAGTGCAGACGTCTTCTGACAGCTGAACTGAGTCTGCAGAGCTCGATCAAATCTCATTACAAGACCACATTTCAAACATGTTGCACGAACAATCAGGAAGATTGTTTCATTTCCACCAACTTCAAAGAAAAAAAGTCAGGACATGTGTGTTCCCGGACAACCAAAACAATCCCCGTGCAGCTCATTCTCAAACATATCTTCAGCCAAGGCAACTTCCGATTTGCAGCAGAACTACTCGAAATTCAAAGCTCGTACGGGCTAACTAAATGGCTAGCACTGTTCCCAAACAAAGCTCCCATTGTCTGGAACTTGTAGTCTTACCGTGTTCTCTTGGCCCTCTCAACTACGATTAACTCAGGTACGAAAAACTACAAATCCGAAGTCTGGGCAGTGTGGGCATGCGCACTGGGACGTTAATGATCAGGAAGATTGTGGAATAATTGGTAGTTAATACATTTTTGCGGGTAGCGGCATATTTGAGGCTAATTATGAACCCTGTTGAATGGCTGAAGGTCGAAGTGAAGCACTGAGCCGGTGGGGACGGTTTTGGGGAGTCCTCAGAGGACAGGCTGAGCCGTAGTAAAGAGCCTGCTCCCTGCATTGACTGAAGTTGGTCGGCTCGGCTGGCTCTCGGTGTTTGCAGTGCTCGCTAACGTTTAGTTCACTTTAGTTCCTTTTCAGAGCTTTTTAAACCCCTGCACCCTTCAACCGAAACTGGTAAGAGAGAAGAGTTCACCTTACCGTGTTTTTAAAGCTGCTCCGGTGTTTCCAGTCGGCTCCTATTCCGTTAAAGTGTAATTTTCAGTCATTTTGGAAACACTCGTTCGCCGGCGGTTGAAACCCTGTTCACTGGACGAGACGTTGTCAAGAATGCTCACCGAAACCACGGCGAAGCTGCGCCCGCACACTCACTGCGCAAGCGCAGCTACAGTTGGTGCAACCTACTGATAGTAACACACAGGGGGCGGCAGACTACTACTACTGCTGAGACTGGGGACAGACAGCGTTTTAATGACCATCTGGTGAATGTGAGCTTTACTATGAATATTAAAGAAACTATACTCTACAACTGAGAGGAACTGTTCACGAAATAGTGGGAGGGATCGAGTTTATTCATCATATTGCATGACTAACATGTCAGTATGCATCGCCTACTAATTACCCTAGTCAATAGCACAACCTTGTGGTAACTAAACATAATAAATTCAATGCCTACTGTGTTGGCAGTGGTGGACAAACTACACAGCTTCATTACTTAAGTCAAAGTATAGATGCTCCAGGTCAAATATTACTCCAATACAAGTGAAAGTTGCTCTGTCAAATTATTACTTGACGTACTTGCTTTTAAAAAAAACTTCAGTATTCACCAAGTACTTTTTAAAACATCTCAAAATGTTGTATTTCACAAAGCATGAGTGCAGTCAAGAAAACATAGGAGTGGGGTGGCTGTGGCTCAGTGGGTAGAGTCGGTCATCTATTAATCGGAAGGTTGGCGGTTCGATCCTGCACATGCCAAAGTTTCCTTGAGCAAGACACTGAACCCCCAAATTGCTCCCTCTGTTGTTCAGAGGTGTGTGAATGTGTACGGATGAGGTTAGCTAACACTGATGGTCCCTTACATTAGTAGTCTCTACCATCAGTGACTGAATGGGTATGAATGTGTGGATGTGACAAGTAGTGAGCGGTCAGAAAGACTAGAAAAAGTGCTATATACATTCTGTTACAGTATGTTTATCTAGATAACATTACTTGAAATCTCTAAAACTATACCATAGAATAAAAACAGAAACTAAATTCCTCCAAGCACAGACAACTTAGTTGTTCATCTGGAATAAAACAGGCGTTAAGTAGCTCAACACGCTTCCTCAGGTTGGACTGTGAATTTTGATATGTTTGGGCAGAGTGGGAAGAAGGGAGAACATTTCAAACAATACTTATCATTCTTCATTTCAAAAACCTCTAACACGGGCTGAAGATATGGCCACCATGGGTGCTCAGGTGGAGAATTATAGCCATCATTACCACCTCTAAATGAACTGCCCGATCTGAGTGAAATTTGCTCTGTGTTTGCTCCACGTCCAACCGTGGAGATGCACGATATACAGGTATGACTAAATCCCTGAGACAAACAGAACTACACAAACACATTTTACTGTCTTAGGGATCAGATTTCAGAAAAGAGAAGGACATTCATGAGCTGACTTCAAAGCAAAAGTAGTGAGTAACTAGAGCACTGATAGAAATGTAGAGGGGTCAAAAGTACAATAATTGTCTTCTGAATGTAGTAGAGTAAAAGTAATAAGTTTCCCCAAAAAATAATACTCAAGTAAAGTACAGATATACTTAAAAAATGTACTTAAGTACTGTACTCAAGTAAATTTACTTTGTTCCTGTCCACCATTGTATGTTGGTATTATAGAGAATATCACATCTGGGAAAAAAAAAGGTTAGAAGCATAAATGTTTTGTGTTTTTCTCCACACTGTACCAATGTTGGGGAGGGGGGGGTAAAACCAAACAGAATGTTTTTGGGGGTAAGAATCAAACAGTAATGTAAAAATGTCACCAACATTGGTTTAAAACTAACCAGGGGTAATAGGAACAGTCAATACAGTATTGCATGTGCTATTTTATTGGCCGAACTTTAGTAGATTTAAAAAAATTTTTTAAAAAGTGAGAAGTTACTACAATAAGTCAAACTTTTTCAAAGCAATCATGTACTATATAATGAGGGGGAAAATGCAGAAAATCTATTACATTACACATCAGATCATTAGTAGATCTTGTATATTAACAGACACAACAATTGGCAAGTGGCTACAGTGTAGGAAAAACTACCCTTTAACAGGTAGAAACCATGAGTTAGATTCTGTGTGGAAAGACCTCTGCTCATATCAGAAGTAGGTATGTTAAAATTACACCACAGTATTAACATTGTGGTTTTTTGTTTTTGTTTTAAACAGAAAACAAAAATCTGCTGACTTGAGAGGGCGTAATATGTTTCTTCATCAAATAGCTGGCAGGGTTTGTTTTTTTTACTGATGCACCGCAGTCATATTAATTTCTGTTGTGCTATAACCAGTTAAAATGTAAACACGGGAGCTTTAAATACAGAATTAAATAAATACAGTTCAAACAATAAAATGTTTTGGAACATGAAATCAATTAGAATCAATGAAAGTTTAATAAATACTAGGGAAAAAAAAAATATATTGTTAAAAATGATAAAAACATAGACCATGGCTGAGAAATTAATCCTAATTTAAATCCAGCTTTGTACTGGTACTGTTATGGTTTATTTTTAAAAAACATCCATGAAGCTTGCCATAAAAACAAGGTGCTTTTGTGAAACACTTGAGGAACATTGATGTTTCTAAGTAAATACAAAGTAGATAAAATTGAAATATACTAAAGCCAATGGGATGTTTGTATCACAAGTTTCTTCTAAGCACTGCCTATTTCTGCAAGTGCATGAGACATTGAACCACCAAATACATTGTATTTCACTAATTTCACACCAGGGGGCAGTATTGGTCAAATATTTGTAGGCAACAGCACTACAAATGCAAATAGAGTTTTGTCTGGATAAGACTTTGATTGATTTTATCTGAAAATAAAATACAATTCTGATACAATAACTTTTTTTTCCATTGTTTTAAGTTACAATCCAACAATGTCTCCTGTCAATGCTGAGGGGTTTAAATGTGACTTCATTTCTTTGTCTCAATAAAACAAATCTCATATCAGTATGTTGTATTTAACCAAATTATCATGCATTACTTACAAATGCTTTTGTATAAATACACCAGAAGAACATTTTAGTATGTATGTGCAGCATCCAGCTTTGGAAGTCAGCCTCATCTACTGTTGATTATACATGATTTGCATGATTTGCATTTGTACCTGTTTATTTATAAAGCGCTTGTTGGGATGTTACCATCATACCTATCTTCAATGCTAGTTTGGTCCTCTGGAGCAAAACACACCAGAACAACTGATTGGCTCACTCTCCAGGTTCCCAGAGTTAATTCTGAACTGGGTAGATCTGCCTTTTGCGTTTTTGCACCATCTGCATGGAACTCACTTCAATGCACTTTAAGAATGAATGCACTAGTTTCTTTAAGTAATTTTACATCATTAGTTTTAACATTTTTAACCTCTGATTATACCTGTTTTAACTGACTTTGTGTAACATTATTTCAATGGTTGTAACATTACTTATAATTGTTGTCTGTTTTTAATTGATCATCATTCTTTTAGGGTTATATCTTTTATTTGCTTGTCATGCATTTTAATGTTTCTTTTATATGCTTGTCGTCATTGTAAATGAGGGCTTGCTCTCAATGATTTTCGAGTTTGAATAAAGATATAAAGACATAAAGATAATAAATTCAAAACATACTTGATTATTATATTTAATAAAAATTATATACAGTTCTTTGACCAGCAGTATACGAGCCTTAAATCCTTAAACATATCAAAACCGCCTACTCCGTCTGACTCCAATTGCACTGTCATTTTGATATTGTTTCTATTCTTTTTTTCTTACCACTTTGTTAGTTTATATTGTTTTCATTTTGACTTTGATTTTGTTTCCTTTGATGTAAATTTGTGTATGTATATATCAGTGCGGTGTCCTTGAGTGCTGAGAAAGGCGCCTTTAAATAAAATGTATTATTATTATTATTATTATTATGAAACCAGTCAGCAACAGGGCTGATGTTCTTATATTGACCTTTGACCCCGAACAATGTGAGGATGAGGCAATGCTATGCAATACAGTATTGCAAATAAAATATTACCAAATAAATGATAATCCTCATATTGGCTAGCCAATGTCGGTGATGACAGTAATTCTTCTTCTTTTAATCGATGTAATGCTTATTATTCACTGTTATTGGCTACCAGGATGATGTAGGTCAGCAGGAGATCCTTGAGGTACTTCATTACCCACAATGCAACCACGCTCCCCCAGCTTCGTTCCAACAGAGACAAGTATCCTCTTCTCCACTCTGCACGCTGATCTGCACTCACGTGACTGAAGTAAATGCGTGGAGAGCCTGCGCGCTCTGGATCATCCGTATGTTTTATAGATCTACGACAGAGGAAGCACTTGTCAATGCGTACGCGGACTGCACCCCCGGTGTATTTGGATGCGAAGTCAGCCCAGCAGACTGACAGCTCGGTGGCTCGAAATGTCACTGCTTCTTTGGAGATAAAACCCGCTTGAATACGATGGACCTCCGGACAGCTGGCTGAGCAGAACGGACAGGGACTCCCGGGAGCTTTTATTTTCATTGTGGGCAAATTGGGTTACTGACCTGGCTGGAACCTGTTCGGATGAAACCACACGCCCAAGTAAGCGACGATGTCGGTGGATGTTGCTGCCTTCAGTGTCCAGGTTGGGCTACAGTAAACGCCAATTGTTTACGTACTTAAATAAAAAGCTGCTCTAGCCGGAAGACGCAAGCAAAGCCTGGAAAACCTGCAATAGCTTGTTATACGTCCGGAATAAAAAATATTGCATGATTTTTTATTATTATTATTGTTGTTATTATTATTAATACGGACTGCGAATCTATCGATAAAGAAACATGGAGACGAAGCAGATTTTTTCATCGCCTTATTTCGGCTCTCGCCCTCGGATCAGAGCTTCAGTACAGCTGCACTGCCTCCATGCAAACCTTCGCTGACAATATTTTCCACCTTGTTGCCGCCGTGTGATGGTGTCTGTTTCTCTTAAGGAAGTCGTGGACATTCAAAAAAGAGACCTCATTACAAGAGTAAACTATTATCATTGTACCACGCGTGCTGTTGAGGCTGCAGAATGATCCATGTTGGCATCCCGTTAATGTCTCCAGAGAAGAAGAGTTTCTTTTGTAACCAAGAGCTTGTCACCATCACAAATGTAGCCCAGCGGAGGCGACTGAAACAGGCCTCTGCACAGAGACGTGGACTCTGCTGCTGGATGCTGAACATCGTGCCACTTTCCTGTTCTGTGTTGAATACCTGCCGCCCAGGCGTCAGCGTCTTTCTCTGATTCCCCCCCAGCTGTCTTAGTACAATGGACAAGGCTTTTTTTTTATTGAAGGCTGTTCAGGGATGTTGAACCGGCTTACGAGTGGCCATGCATATAGGATTTAGCCTGGACCGACTTGTGTGGATGTAGGGCGAAAATCCAGCGGGTATTTCCAAACACACACACTACCACAGAGGAGGAAACAGCCCGTGTTCATGGAGATGGCAGGCGGGGGAGGTGCATCTGCTCTGGGCTGGATGAGATATAATGAGGACCCCTGCTCAGAGGATTTCAAACACAGACTGTGTTTTTTATTGGCAGCTTAAACAGTCCATATTCTACTCTAAAACTAATCCGGTGAGGTTTTACTATCACATATGAGGGTCACTGTAGCTCTCAGAACGAGGACACTACTTCTGAATGGGCTGGCATGTGTTTATTAGGGCAAATATCGAAAGCTATGAATCATGAGACACTTTTAAGTTTTGTTAAATTTGAAGGAACTGCACTTGCTTTAACAGCAATGTAGGAAAATGTTAGAGTGAACCATTTCAAACTGAAGGCATCTGTTCATCTCAGACGAACACGTTTACATCTGTGGCAGCTTTCTAAAAGGTACACTTTAGGAAACAATCTATTTTGGGGAGGGGGCTACACTCATGGATCTATTTGACCTGCTGATCATTGTCCCTGAGTGACCTGCCTTTGGGGAATACATGTTACATACACACTGTGCAGCCATAGCACGGCAGCAACTGGTGACAGGATTTGGCACAGTTTCAAACACAGGATGTGGTGATGGGGGGGAGCCGTCGCAGCTTCCTTTGATCCCCTCAACCCCCCTCCACTGGTGGTCGAGGACACCTTGTCTCTGTAGATGGGCCCTGTATGGATTTTGTGCTTGAGTTGACAGAGGGCAGGCCCATAGAGTCAAACAGCAGTCAGGCTGCCATGAACCCATACGGCAGAGCAAGCAGCACAGCAGCCCCCCTGTCCTGCACCAGCTGTGGGGGCTGCTGCTCGCCGCCTCCCCCTCGTCTAATCCCACCAGGGCCTCCTTCCTCTTCTACCTCCTCCTCCTCCATGCCCCTGAATATGACCCCACCACCGCCGATGTTTCCAGCTCCGGTGGTGCAAGTAGAGAATGGCAGCAGCTGGAACTCCTCCATCATATCCTCTTCGGACTCCCCAGACTCTCACCCTGGTCACAGATGTGGGGGGAATAACCCCAACCCCTACTGGACAGCGGTGTTCGACTATGAGGCCACGGCAGATGAGGAGCTGACCCTACGGCGTGGGGACCTCCTGGAGGTCCTCTCCAAAGACTCCAAAGTGTCTGGGGATGAGGGTTGGTGGACAGGCAAGATCCAGGACAAGGTGGGTATATTTCCAAGCAACTATGTCACAAGAGGGGGCTCCGCCAACTACCAGCAGCTGACCTCAGCGGGGCTGGTGGCAGGTGGAGTGGGTGATTGCCCCTTGGAGATAGACTTCTCAGAACTGCTCCTGGAGGAGGTGATTGGAGCGGGTGGGTTTGGGAAAGTGTACAAAGGAGTATGGCGGGAAGAAGAAGTAGCAGTAAAGGCGGCCAGACAAGACCCTGATGAGGATATTAGTGTCACAGCAGAGAGTGTGCGACAGGAGGCCAGACTTTTCTGGATGCTTCGGCACCCCAACATTATCTCTCTGCGGGGGGTCTGCCTACGGGAGCCCAACCTGTGCTTGGTGATGGAATATGCCAGAGGAGGGGCTCTGAATCGAGCACTCGCTGGAAAGAAGGTTCCTCCACGGGTTCTGGTGAACTGGGCAGTCCAGATTGCCACAGGAATGGATTACCTACACAACCAGGCTTTTGTACCCATCATCCACAGAGACCTCAAGTCCAGCAATAGTAAGTCATGCAAACACGTGTCACTCATCCTCTATGTAAACCAGCTATAGATTTAATGTCTGATTTGCGCAAGACCAAAAATAACACTGAGGAGCTGAACCTAGCTGGGAGTTGTATGGGTGGTTGATCAACTCATAAGTTAAATGTTCATCCAGCCTGACCCACTTTGCATGTAGTTAAAAAAAACACTCTTAAACTAGTACTGGATCTTTGTGAAGGCAAAAACCTTTTCTCTCTTGTATCTGACCAAATATAAAAGTGTGTTCTTGTAGCTTTGGACAAGCACAAGGTGGATCCCTCTGTGTCTGGTCTGGGTGCTGAGCTAAGCAGACTGTGTCTTGATACAGCTTCAGATTTTCAAGTATAAGGTTCTCTGAAAATCTTCCTGTCCATTCAACCCCATATCGTAGACATGGTTGAGTTTGCTCACTTAACATGGAGATATTCCAATGATTATCATATCATTATCACCTAAATTGGCAAGTGAAGGCAGGTTGAACATCGTAACTAGGTTACCACATAACAAAAATGTGGCCTATAAGAGACTCAGTAAGCAAAACTAACATCAGGGGCATACTGTAGGCGCTGCGAGAGAGAAAAAGCATGTTTAATATAGACCCAAATACACCACAAAGTTCATACTCTTCATTCTCAGACAAAACAAAGAAAGAAATCAGGTGCTGTGAAACTATAGGTGAATGTAACGCGCATCTGAAGACACCCTACACTTAGCTTGAAGTGTAGCTGAAGTAAGTCCAATGGCTTCTCCCTTTTTACAATACAAAATCCTTTTGCTTAAAGTTTGGGCCGTCAAATACACAGAAACTTTGCTTCTTTTATGTACAACAACTTGGTTAAAGGAGGTTTAAAGAGGTGTTCATTCAACTTAATGGTAATCATAGAGTACATAATTGTGTCGTTTTGGACTCATATTGCAATCTAGTTTAAAAAGTCTTCTACTCTCTTCAGTATTCTGTATTGGGAGACAAAACAGATGAATAGAAATTAGATGTGACAAACATGGTAGGCTGTTGAAAGCTTCAGAAAAAGCTAGTTACTGGATGACAGGACTGTTGAATACGACTGAGTAATGCTGAGTAATTGTGACAGTGGTGTTGACACAAGGTGGGAATAAAGGGCGAATGTTGTCACATGATGCTCATAGTAACCATGGTACAAGGTTGATGCTCAAAATAAAATAATACCATTATGAACTCCTCAAAAGTTTGAAAAAAATGCATCTTTTTCTCACTGAGAGACAGATATTAGGATGGATACCATTTTTATGTCTGTGTTGTAACAGGGCAACAGGGAAAACAGTACAAAAGCTGGAGTATAAAATGACATATTGTTGTCTTATTAGGGGTTACGTGTGTTACTGTTTCCTGGCTGAGTACATCAGAGTTTTGGTCTAATGTTTTAGTCAGCTTTAGATATGGGAGTCAACATGTTTGTTCCCAATGGACCAAGTCAGGCAAGCTGTTTTCTTCTGTATCTTCAAGGTTTAGCTCGCACAGGCTTTAGTTTCATGGTGCAGCATCTTCATCAATCGTCTTTTCTCACTTTCAGCAAGGGCGTGTAAGCATATTTGTCAAAATGGCAAACTATCTCTTGAAAAATGTTTAACATCTAGGGTGCTAGCTCAGTTATTGGTCAGACATGGTGCCGCATGTACAGAGGTCCCTAAAGTGGTGACCCTGGGTTTGACCCTGTGCTGCATCTCATTCTGGACTCTATCTTCCCTGTTTCTGACCCTATCCTCTGTCCTGTCCTCTCAGTGTGGGCATGACAAAGCCCAAAAAGGAACCTTGATGAATAAAAAGGCAAAAATCTGTGACAGAAACTAAAAAAGTGAACCATATCTTCCACTACTAACAAACATAATTGTCGAACTCTTGTAAAAGAGCCTGTTGCGGTTTGTTTCTGTATTGATTAATTGCCCCACTTCTGATATTGACCTGTCTGCGGTTCAGATACTCTGTATGAAGTCAAATCTATTAGACTCTCCAATTGACCTTTGTGAAATGGACAGGCACAATAAGTGGACATTGCATAGAATCATAACCATTTCATAATATCATAGAAAAGGGATTATCATGCATCGTCAGTGAGTATCTGTGTGCATAGGTTTTCACAGAGCTGACGCTGGATATGAAACTTAAACTGAACCTTGCAGGGCGGCAGGAGTCCTGGAGAGCTGGTCTCCTTCTGCCATCTTTTCCCTGTCATCCCTCTCTGCACCTCCTCCCTCTCTCCATCCTCCTCCTCTATCCTCCCCTCCTCAAGGAGAGCAGTTCTGCTCTGCAACTCACTGTGCTATTTTTGGTCCTTTGTGCTACTTGCTGTTTAAAGACGCAGTTGCAGTTGTTGGTGCATCAAAGAAATAAAACACAGTGAGCATTTAAGTGCATATTTGTGAGTGTGTCTGCATGTACTGTATATGTGCAGGTCTGACTGTGAGTGTTTATTCTAAGTGACATGAGTGATGGGGGAGGGAGTGCACAAATATGGGTGGAGTGTGCAGGATGCTGACTAAAGGCCTTTTTAGTCTAGCTTTAACACAGTCGCTGCTGAGCTCCCAAAATGTTTCCTAATCTTCAATCCCTCTCCTCTTCTCTGCTTTCTCACAATTTTTTTTTTTATTATCACGTCTCACTCTTTAATACATGCACCCAATTCCTCTCCCTCCTCCCTTGTGTGATTTGTAATAGACGACGAGGGCTCAGACATGTATTGGACAGCAGAGCCCTGGCAACAGCACCATAATGCTGCCTTTCCATGGTGACATGGGCACTGCTTCTGTGTCACTGAGTCACACAGCTGCTAGCTGCTGTCAGCTGCTGCGCAAAATGTCAGTCCCCCAATTTAGAGTATTGTCTGTGTGAAAATAGCTACATAAGACATGCAGGAATGTCTTTGTTTTCTCCCTGATTGACGAATCCTGCTGAAAATGTGTGTGGGTGCTAGTGTAGATAAGTATGTGATTGGACTGTGACTCAGACCCGAACCGAGGGATGTTTGCCTCAGCCTAGCGATGACCAGAAGTGGGGATGGCTTGAGGACAGAGGGAAAGCTTTGTATCTTTTAAGTAAGAGAAGACAGAAAGACACCATGTCTGTCTTTAAAAAGATACCTCAAGTACCAAAATTTGAGGCACTAATCATCATGCAGGGTGGCCTGTTTCTGAATCATATTTTGCAGCTGGACGATTACTTGTACCATAGAAGTTCAGCTTGCAGCAGCATTGAGAAACACATTATAGCTCCCTGCAGCTTTCTTGAGAGTCCTTCAATTTATCAGCTTCACACTTAACAATTCACTCCATTGGATCTTCATCGAGGCGCTTGCCAGGTGTGAAGGATGATTGGATGGAACAGTTCTAGAGAAATATGAAGGATGGAAACACAAACAAACAGACAGGAATTCCTTCCATGATAGTAAGATGATTCGTACTCTGCCGCCAAATGGCACCAAATCTGTCATGGTCACAAATTACACACATCAACAAATCCACACATGTCCTCCCCAAAGTGGCTGCAATGCACATAGCATGTAGGAAATGTAACAGGTTTCTTAATATAAGGCCTGCACATACAATTTCAACTTCAACAGCAAGCTATTATCAAAGTAAAAGGAAAATCAAGTTATTTTTTATGATTGGTTAATGTGACTTCTTAAATTCAAACTCATAAAATCTGTGAAAAAAAACAATACTGTGTGAGAATAGAAGAGAGCAAGACAGAGAGAGAGAGAGAGAGAGAGAGAGAGAGAGAGAGAGAGAGAGAGAGAGAGAGAGAGAGAGAGAGAGAGAGAGAGAGAGAGAGAGAGAGAGAGAGAGAGAGAGAGAGAGAGAGAGAGAGAGAGAGAGAGAGAGAGAGAGAGAGAGAGAGAGAGAGAGAGAGAGAGAGACGTGGAGTGAGTGAGGAGTCTGATGGGAAACAGTGAGATAGGGAGAGCGGGGGGATAAACAGTGGTTCATCTTCGTTTAGGGTTACACCTCAGCTCATTGTCCAGGTGCGCTGGTCTCAGGTATCCTCTTCAAACCGCCGACCACTTGGCATCAGTGCAGTTACAGAGCAGCGCAGGCCCCCGAGCCTCTCCTCTGTCTCCCATCAGCCCGGCTTCTTCTGCGCTCAGTAAACATTTCTTCACTCTCCCACAGAAGAATTCATCAAGGCAAAACGTGACACTGCTGTTAGAGTCAGCATGTGTTTGAAGCTTCACAAACCTTTTACAACACAGGCAGTTTATTTTTGGCTCGCTGTGATGCTTTTTATCTAATTTTATCTTAGCCAAGTTAAAGATTTTAAGGCCGTGCATGTGCGTGGGCGTATTCTGTGTTTTAACCTGCTGCGTGTTACTCTCGGTCAGGCCCACAGTGGTGAGTTAGTCTGCGTGAAGGAGATAATCTGATTACCATGACCTCCTTAGAGTGATGTCACAGCGTGTTTGTGGGTTGGCAGGTCATTTCTCCCTGTGGTGATGCCTTACCTGTCACTCTGATCCTGGATCAGCCTCTTGTGTCCCAAAGCATAGGGCACCCGTCCCTCTTGATTGGCTGGACAGACACACAGGATTCAAGCAGAAACAATCGTGTCTGATAAGGGCAGATACTTTCATTTTGTAAATCAGTTAGTTATTTTTCTTGGTGGCAAAACATTACTTTTTGGTGTCAAACCCAGATCTATTTATTATCACAGGAAATATTAAAAACTGTGACAAAAAATGATAAGCTTTAACCGAAAAACAATATAATTTTACATGCAAAAAAAATCATAATAATCTTGTTGGTCGATCACAAAACTAATGGAACCTGAAGAAAATATTACTTGATCACAGTTTTATGAACCACAGCATGTTATTTTCTTTCCATCAAATTAATGAATGCTTTGTACAGTTAATATTTAACAGGATGTCTTTAAAAACCTTGTGAATTTACACAAAAAGCCAAAGTGTTATCTGTATTAAAACAGTATTTGTTCATAAACAGCACATTTCCTAACAATTGCTGTCTGGTAAGTTCTGTCATATTGTTTGCTCCATTTATGATGCCTTGTAATCAGTTATTTATTTATGTGGTAATTTTATACCTTTTATACAAGTGATAGTACAGACGGAAAGTGTTGGGAGGGACGTGCAGCAAAGCTTTGTGGCTGTCTACCTACCTACTGAGCACTTGTCAGGATTTTAACATTAATATTTGGCAGAAAACAGTTGACCTAATTTCAATGCATTTTATTTGACATACAAAATCATGAATTAAGCGCATTATGGGCTGTGTGATGTTAATAAGAAGGTTCTGAGGTGTCATAAAGGGAGCAATTTTAGACATTTTTCTTCACCACAGAAGAAGAAAAAAGGAAGCTGTGCATTTCTAACCACAGTGGTATAAAGATCCCTGGATGCAGCAGGATTGTATGTTGAGGTTTGTGCGATTTCTAACCACAGTGGTATAAAGATCCCTGGACGCAGCAGGATTGTATGTTGAGGTTTGTGCGATTGATCCCATAGCACTCACTTAATTTTTTCATTGGTGACTGAAGCTCTGTTATATATTCATTTTAGCTGAAAAATATATGAGATGTGATTTGATTATCAGCATTAATATGTGTGTAAATGTGGGATCAATCTTGTAACAGAAGCAAATTTTCAGGTGAAATCAAGTCACCTGAAAATAGGACACTTGTGTTACTTTAATGCCCTGTTAGCAAAAGCACAACTTAATTCCCCCTGATTAAACAGGTTAGCATCAGGACAATGATTGGTTGTTCTTTGGTCCGTTTCATTCCCACTACCAGGATGTGAGACTGAGTCATGGTTCCTATTTAAAGTAGGCGTACGTCACAGAGAGTCACTGACACTTCACATGGAGCTCTATAGAAGTGATGAGTCAGCTGCAGGTAAGACAATACAGGTGAGCTGATCACCTGATGCTACCTTCAGCGGGACGCAGGCTAGGTCATAGCTGTACTTGTAGTCTCCTCTAAAATAAATGTTATATAGATTCAGTTAGACTCACTGTAAATATTTGTATACATAAGGCTAATGTTTGTCTTGAACAGCTGTTACAAAAGCTGTCTCAACCTTAATTCAACACATTAATCAAATCTTAATTAAAGGTATGTGGAAGTTTTGAAGTCCACGTGAAACCTATGTAGCCTTTAAGTGGAAATAAAGAAGCTATTTGACACACAGGAAAAAAAAAAGACACGTATTGGTTGACTCTCTCTACCTGCTGTTTTAACTGCAGTAGCTTCAAAAGGACGCCATGTTTACACAATCAACAATCATGTAAATGCTGTCTCTAGGCAGGCATGTCAAATATGCTGTTTGTTCTACGAGTGCTTTTATAAAAAAGTATGAAAGCTCAAATTGATGTAAGAGATTCTTTTAGCTTTCTCTTTTAATTTAGGTTAATTTGCTTTTGTTGCCATGACATCAACAACACTACTACTAAGTGCTGTAATACCTAGTTATCAGATTAACAAGGCGTAATATGGCAAATAGACGTGGTCAATGAAAAGCCTGTTTCTGGCTCTATGTGTGTGTGTGAGAATATGAGAGTGAGTCTGTTGAGGAAAGGATTAGAGCGTTGGCCAGTGTCGGCTGCTAATCCCTCAGAGAGACAGAGCTGCAGAGGCCGAGACTGTGGCTGACTGGACTGTGAGTCAGTCGTAGGACTGGAGCACATAGCATGCATTTTTTATGTGTAGTTATGTAGGTAAAGGTTTGTTGTTTATCGACGTGTTGGTGGCTGATATTTGCTTAAGTTGCATAAAAGTGCCATTAGTACCAAACTGAACCTACTTAGAAATCACATCCAAGTAAAACACGTTTCAATGAACAAGACCTGGAGCTAATTACTGTTTCAGTCATCCAAACTTAGCCTTGTTATGTATAGAGATTTAGAAATGACATAACGGGTTGTACAACGTATGATCTCAACTAGAAATAACTAATTTGATGCAACTGCTTCATAGTGACCTGAACGAACAGATACAGCTAATTAATATACAACCTGTTGAGAGATATAATCAGTGCATTTGATTAAATATTAAATATTGATCTGAAATAGATTTCTTTAATTCCTTTTTACAAGATCAACACAATTAAGACTGAATTAAAAAACCCAATGGCAATAGTTTCTATTGAATGACAGATTAGCATAATATGCTATTTAACACTGATTCTGAACTACACAAAAGCAGCTTATTCTGAATCATATTTCTCCATATATTCATAAATGTTCATTTTCTTGGGAGAAATGTTTGCTGAATATAAACAGATACATGTCTACAATAGCTTAAGAATAAAAACAAACTGAGAGAAATGTCAAACAAAAAGATGTATTTGTGCTGACCTTGTTACTGACAGGTTACTGACAAAGCTAATGTTAGCTTGCCTGTGCAAGTAACTAGGGTTGCAAAATTCCGGGAATTTTCAAAGTTGGAAACCTTCCATGGGAATAAACGGGAATAAACCAGGAATTTACTAAATTGAAGGTTCGCTCTTAATAGTGAACTTAGATATAGTTGGGGAAAATATATTTTAGCATAATCCTGACTAAAACAACCAGATTTCATGCAAGTACAGTTCCAGATCCCACCATCATCAGCCGCCTCAGAGCGCAACTGGTCCTTGTTCGGTAACACGCACACAAAGATGCGCAACAGAATCACAAATGTGAGAGTGGAAAAATTGGTTGGTATTCGGGCTAACCTGAGGCTCTTTAAACCTGACACTGAGCCATCCTCAACAAGGCTGGACAGTGACACTGAAGAGGAAGAGTCAGAGTTGGATGTTGAGGAAGTGGACATGGAGGATCTTGATGAGACCAAGGAAGAGCGCATAGCCTGAAAGGGTTTAGCAAACATTTTGAGGCTAGGCTTGAGAAGCTTGAGGGAAGAATCTTTTTTATTTGCATGTTGAGTGGGACTTTTTTGGGATTGCTTTTTTGTTCATTTTTGAATGGGTTGGGTCGGGGGGGATGAGGAATATTTAACTCAACATTCATGTTTTTGTTTGATAAAATTCTACTCACAAATAAATCTTTCCATTAAATTCCCAGTTAATTCCCATAAATTCCCATAATTCCTATGGAAAGTTTCCAATTTAGAATATTTCCCAATTACCCCAGCTTAACTTCCCATGGAAATTTACCGGAAACTTTCTGGGAACTTTCCACCCCTTAGCAACCCTCCTAGTAACTGATTTTGAATGAAGCGTTAAAAATCTAGTGGTAAATTAGCCAACAACTGAATTGACACTTGATTAGATTAAAGTTTAACTACACAGAAAATTGAGAGGTTTTAAAATTAACATCTGCTTGCAAATTCTAAAGCTGTTGATAACGTTAGCTGAAATGACTGAACTGTGTTAGTTCAGTTAGCATGAGGAGAAATTTCCTAGCCACCCTAACTTGATGAATTCTACAGCCTCAAAAACAAAAATATGACTAAATTATTTATGGAATTAAAACAAGATTTTAGGAAAGATTATAAGTTAAAGCTGCTGTTGGTAGGAATGGTGTAAAAAAACGTTGCTTTTTTTCTGCTGGGTTTGGAGAAAAGGTCACAATGCCCATCGGTACTCATCGGTAAGTCGAGTAAATTGAGACTATTGTGACTATTCCCTGCGTTTTCCAATGCCTTTGTATCAAGCAATGTTTTTATTCCCCTCATTCCTGTTATGACGGACCAATCATAGCTAGTTTCCAATCCTCTGTCCTGATTGGTTAAGGGGCAGCCCCACTACGTCCTCCGATTTGGTTATGAGTCCGGCACTATCATGACTGCACACGCCGATCTGTGTTGGGGGTCTAAGTGGAAATCCGGTTGGGAGGGATAGTGTTGACATTCTAAGTCCCTCTCTCTGAACAGATGTTTACTCTGTGACTACCAACAGCAGCTTTAAGTTTTTTACAAATAACTTCCCCTCTCTGAACTTTAATATCTGGGTAATGCTAACGCTTTGATGACCTCCTGTCTGATTTGGGTGCAGATGTTTGCTAATTTAAATGATTATCTTATTACTGTGCTAGCCAAAACATTTAATGCGCCATATCAAGTAACAAATACCTCATTTGAAAGCAGCCATCAGTTCGCATTAAAACTTTGGAATTCCTTTTGTGGTACTTTGCTAGATATCTGCACAGTTACATTTGTAGTGTCCTGTCATCCCTCAGCTTTCATTTGTCATTCAATTTAGGCTGTTTTATGTGAGAAAAAACTACAAATGTCAATTGTGGACATCCCCATTGAAAGTTCAGTTGTTTAACTGAATGGTTACACAACAGAATGTGTTTTCATTTCTGTTTTATTGGACATGTCTGCAAGCTTGATGTGCAGTGGTATGTAGGCCTGTTTGTGTGTGTGTGTGTGTGTGTGTGTGTGTGTGTGTGTGTGTGTGTGTGTGTGTGTGTGTGTGTGTGTGTGTGTGTGTGTGTGTGTGTGTGTGTGTGTGTGTGTGTGTGTGTGTGTGTGTGTGTGTGTGTGTGTGTGTGCGTGCATGGAGGTCGGACAGCAGGGCATGCTGGCACTGGGGCAGAGAACTCACCCTCCTACTATCACACACATGTACACGCTGCAGTAGAGCAACAATGACCCCATTCTCACACAGCAGCCCAAGACAGAGGAGCAAGAGTGGGACTCACAATGGCAGGAGTCACTGCATGGAGTGAGAGGGGGGGTGATTGGAGATAGAGGCAGTGAGGGGCGACTGTAGGCTGTGAATGACAGAGCGGTCAGATGGATGGAGGCAAGGCAGGATGGGTAAAAGGAGCAGAGCAGGAATGCTGCAGCAGTGGCTGTAGAGAAACCCCTGGAGGCTCAGCTGAGAAAGGGAATGGAGAGATGGATGGGGGGAGGGAAAGATGGAGCAGGGAGAAGTATAAGGGCGGTTTGTGAGGAGGTCAAACCATTCTTCTTTTTCTCAGTGAGCTAGCTACAGATTAACGCTAGTGGTCTTGATGGGCTGTAGGTTGCAGTTTTAGGCTACATTTCTATACACTGTGAACCATAGGCATAAATATACTGATACATCTCAACTACAAGATAAATGTGTAAATCACTGATTATCTGCAACTATAGAACACCTTGTGTAGGGTTTCATACAGGTGTTACTCTCACTTCTTAACAGCCTGACATCAACCAATTTTTTTATTTACCTAATTCTGTATTTATTTATTTTTTAAAAGTTATGTCATGACACTCTACATGTAGTGAATCAAAATTAATCCAGCATGGGCAACCACTTAGCAACTTTATAAGGCAGAAAGCTTGAGCAGAACCAGACTCACTCGTAGACAATCATCTGCCTTGACCCGATTGGCCAAGGAAGTGGGATCAGTTAGACCATGGAAAATGGACTTATATTGGACATAAATAAAAATGCATTTTCAACACCATTTCTTTGAAAGTGTGCTACAGATATTAATGTACTCCAGAAGCTGAATCCTAGTAGCTTTTGTTATAACCAAGTGGCAACCTCCGGTCTCAAACTATGAAGCCCATGCGGGAGTGTTATAAACTGCAATTCATCGAGAATTGCCGTTTATAACGCTTGAGGCTGGCTGCAGATACACCGGACACCACATAGACACCAATTCAAAAAAGATGATCTTTGCTATATTAATAAACATGTTTACAGCCTGATTCAAAAAACGGCTTGGCCCTACGTAGCTAATTTTTCTATCGGCACACACTGTACGGGGGGGATTTTTTTCTAACGTGACGGTTCAGAAGATAGACGAGTTTTTGCCCAAATAAGGACATGACTTGACTTCCGGACGGGAACACATAGCTATTGGCTAGGAGGTTCAAACTTCGCCTCTCTACGTCACACTCTGCCTGGTTGAGTTCCGTATTTCCAATATGGCTGCCGCCATCGATTGGCTTCAAAACAGCGATTATTTATACAATCTATGGTTATCACCTAACTATTCTTCAAGGAGCACCTGTCAAAAAATTGATGTTTCTAAATTCTAATGTTATATCTCCATAGAAAGTGCATGGACTGTCCTGATGTTTGCTTTACAATCACACTTTCTCCTCAGCATTAATTGTTATAACATTGGCTATTATGTCATAACTGTTTATGTTGTTGATGTTTTTATCTGCCTAATACCAAGGTCTTCTACCTAATACCTGCAAAGCTAACACTTCAATCAGTCCTCTCTATACTTTGGGTTTAATGCTAATAAGCAAATATTAGCTTGTTATCATCCTTAACTGAGATGGTAAACATGATAAACCTGCTGTACATTAACATGTTAGCATAGTCATTGTTACCATTTTGCTAAAGCTCTGCTAGAGTAACAATAGACAACATGGCACACAAAATTCCCCAAACAAGGCACCTTGCAGAGATGTTTTAACATTTTCTGGGTGTGATTTGTCCCATTTTTGTCTTACATTGGCTCTGTTCATTTAGACTAGACATCTAATGATTTAGTATCTCGACTGAAGTTTCAGTGGTGTACTACCTCAGTCATCAAATGTGGGTAAAAATGTGTGTCAATTCTGTCTCACGATCAAGGACCTAATTTTAGACTCATAATGTTCTTCTGACAGCTGCAAAACCCAGCAGAGTCTGATTTCTCCGCTGATAGTAGCTCCATGATACACATCGATATTCTTTTTTCTTTGTAGTGGTAGACTTGAGATACAGCTTGAGAGGAAATAACAGGGATCTCTGGCTAACACAGTCTTTCTGATGACACTAAACAGGGAGCAGTGTGAGCCTGTGGATTGTTAGAAGGACTTTGGACTGTTTTCAGGTCCCTGGCTCTGTGTGAACTCAGCCACACTGCTAACAGATGTTTGTATGGCCTCACACTGCTTAGCTTCAGTCTGTCTGTGAGTGAGAGACAGAGAGGGGCACGACTGAACCAAATGGTGACACCAGTCAATGGCTGCATGATTACAAATGAACTCACATGCATGCGTACACACACTCATGCACACTCACTGCAATTGTTTCTCCATTGATCAATACAAAGTTGATTTGAAGCCAGTTAACGTTGATGACTCCCTGCTCTCTTTTTACTGCAGTGCAGTTCAGGCTCTCTGTGGACCTGCCAAACATACTGACACACATTTACACATTATGCTGCTGCATGATATTGATTATTATTAACAGCTTTAGAGACAAACAAACCAAATACATGTTGATTCTCTGCATATACTGTGGTTTGATTCGTTATTTGTGATAACTGTTCAATTTCTCATGAAGATTTAGTCACATCTTGTTCCTGATAATACTGAGCAAACAGCTTCACACCAGTAGGTTACATAACTGCGCTGAATTTGCATGTTTCCACAAAAGGCTGTATCCTATAGCTTCTAGTGTCCCTTCATTACCGTCTGCAAAACAGCCCTGAAGAGTATTTTACTTTGCTCAGAGTCAGGACATAGACAAACAGTAGTGGAGTAAACACCACCGTTAAACGCCATGGGCAGTTTGTTTCCTCATCATCGCCTCATATTCACCTCAGTTCTTCAGTCAGTCCAAGCGTCTGAGACGCAGTGGCACGAGAGGTTGCTTGAAATTAAACTGAGATGACAAAGGAGTGTACACAGAGGAAAAACACTCTGCAAGAGCAACAGAAACAGTACATTTGTGTTCCCTTTAATCGTACTTTGTCTGTCAAAAGAGCTCTTGTTTCTTTCGTCAAAGTTTCCTGTGGAATAATGCTCCAAAATAGAAGCACAGTGTGGCTCTTTGTGTGTCCAAGGCAGCTAAGACATTCCTTGCAATGGACAAAGTGATAACCACAGTAAGAGTCACACAATCACACTTACATTAACAACTCCTGGGCTGCTGTATGTTCGATAACTCGCCTGTTAGAGGGTCATTGTTGCTGTATAGCAGCCTGGCACCGAGAGCAGGGAGTCAGGCCAAGCAATGAGGGCGCTGGATGTCCCATCAGCTGAAAGTCCTTCACCCACTTTCACAGTAGAGTCAACAAGAGGACACTTCAGCCAGACAACAGGCTAATGCATGTTCAGAGTATAAGAACCCGGCGAGTCAATACCGGTATGTTTTATTCAAGGTTTATGTGCACTCCAGGAGAGATGACACATGTTAACATGATGTTATTCTGAACCCTTGACTGGTTTCATGGACGACCTGCTGAGAGCTCAGGTCCATCCGTAAGTCATGGATAATTAATCAAAAAACAACAGCTGTGTTTTATGACATGTCATTGTGGTGATCATTTACACCCTATGAGATAAGAAACTATTTTGGGTCCTAAACATCCTGATACATGTGATACAGCATCAAGTGAAATAAGTCATAGATAGAGATACAGAGCAGGGCGTTTTCTATTTAAATGGTAAAATGTAGATATGCAACAGAAAAAAATGATCCTGTGTCTCATTTTCATTTCATCATTCATCATCATCAACCTCAGCATGATCTTTTTCATTTCCAGCATCATCTTTTTAACATCACCATCATCCTGGTTATTTTTCAGCATCATCTCAGTTGTCTTGAGTGTCAGTGTCTATCATTTTCAGCTTCAACCTAAGCATTATCTGTGTCATTTTCAACATCATCTTAATTATTTTCTTACAATCTTCAGCATAATCTTCAGCATAACCTTTGTGATCCTCAGCATCATCTCTATCCTTTTTAGAGTCATCATTATCATCCTCAGCATCATCATTATTATATTTAGCATCATCTTCTGCAGTTTTTTTGTCACCCTTAGCATTGTTTTCAGTCATCTTCATCATCATCATCCTTATTAGTCGTCAGCATCATCTGCAGCATCATTTCAGTCGTCATTGGCATCTTCGATTTCTGTTCATTTATCAGCATCATCTGCATCTTTTTCAGAGTCATCTTAGACTTTCTCTGATCATTATTAGCATCATCCTGATCATCACCCGTGTCATCTTCAGCATATTCTTCATCACTCTCAGCATCATCTTTGTCATCTTCTTAAACATTCTCTCCATCATGATATCACATTATGGGTTATTAACCATTGTTTTTCAGCCCTAGATTGTACATCATCATCATCATCATCCTACTGATCCTCAGGATTATCTTCCTCTCTGTCAGAGTCATCTTTATCATTATCAGCATCATCTTTAGCATCATTTGGCATTATTCCAGCCATCATCATATAACATTTAGCATTTGTAGTTATTGTGGTTCAGCTCTATATTGAACAGAAGAGCAGTAACTTGTCTTGGTCATATGTTTGACATTTCTACATTATCTGCTATCTTGGTTATTTCATTTCAGCTTTTAGCATTCTCACATGTTTTCTGCAGTTTTGATAGTTGTGAATTATATGTATGAAATTAACACAACACCATGACATGACATAAGGGTATTTTTATTCTTTTTAAACCAATGTGTTCTATGCTCGTCTTTGGAGAAATATAATTGCTGTTCATTTTGCACACATAAAAAGAAAATAAGAGACGAACAGTGCACTTATTTTCTCTTTTAGCATTTGAAATAATCTGAAGAGCAGGCTGTTATAAACTACTCTCCAACAATAATTTGGATGAGTGCAGTTGTTTAAACTCAAGGAGTCATTGTTTACTTGTCTTCCATCAGCACCCCATAAAAAGCTTGTACCTTTTCATGAATTTCCACACTGTAAGAGTCTCCTATTTTATACCACATTCTCACACACACTCATCTCAAAAAGAGCTGAGAGAAAGCCGCCTCATTTAATACCTCAGTCTCTTCTGAGAGAGAGTCTGCCTGGTCACACGAATCTGGCAGCTGCGTTTGTGTGCACACAAAGTGAATGGCTGCAGGGTGAAACTGTGCCACTGTGCGGCTCAGGATTAGAGCCCCAATGGCCTGTGGTGGTACACGTGGAGCCAAGCCAGGGTATCAATGACATGGGAGCAGGCTCACTACAACCTCTATGTAAAAGCATGGGGGACCAGGGAGGGAACCCTGCCATTAGCTGCACGTCTGGGTCTGATGAGCATCAGTTTGTAGCCTCAGTTGTTATTGTTGTGAGTTAAGATGCTCTTCATTAAGCAAATAAGTCTTTCCTGCAGATTTTTAATGATGAAATGTTGTATTTTTAACCTTTAGACACCTGAATAGTGTGGTTTTCATGCAGGAATTTTCAAGCTGTAAATCTGCTCCATGCATCTGTGTTTGAATTTTCATGCTGTGTTTAAACTAAATAGACTCAGAACGGGGGATTTGAAGTTTCTGTTTTTGCGTGTGTGTTTTTGTAGCAATGCTTTATATCTCCCAGTGCTTGAAATCTCTTGAGAGATGAGATGTGTGAAAGCCAAAGGAAAATGGAGAGACCTATTGAGATACAAAGACAGCCGGTATGTGCTGCCAGGAAAAATGACAAAAGCTCTCCCTCCAGTCATCTCTCTTTACCTCTTGCAGTCGCATCTTTTCATCCTCTCATTATTCCCCCCTTTCTCGTAGCACTTTTTCCCTTTTTCCTCCCTCTCACTCCCTTTCTCTTGCCTTTCCTCACTCTCCCACACTGGCTCTTCCTCACTTTTTAGCTGCTTCTTCCCAATATTTCACTCTCTGCTCGTGGCCTAATTTCTGCAGCTCTTCCTCTCGTGTCATTTTTTGTCCCCTTCATGCCTCTTTTCTCCTTCTCCTCCTCCGTTCTCTGTCTCCCCTCCCCCATTCCTCATCTTCAGACCACCACCCGCTTTGCCTCCTCATCATCTTACCCTCCCCACTCCCACCTCCTCCTACATTATGTACACACAATCCACCTCTCAGTCACTTTTTTTGACTTCACCCAATCTTTTGCTTTCCTCACATCTCCTCTTCCATTTCTTCTCCCCAGTGTGTTGTGATCACAGCCGGGCTGGCGACAGCTGAAACAGCAGACAGTCTGAGAGAGGGCAGTCTATGAGGAGTGAGGGAAAGAGGGGGTGAAATAAGGGTAAAAGAGGGGATGCAGAGATGAAGAGACAGTCTCAAGGCGGCAGGGTTGGAGGGGGAGGTTGCTTTTTATGTTTGAAAGGTTTTGATCTTCACAGATGCAGAAACAGAGATGGATTCGGTGGGGCCTGCAGGGCGGGGGGGCAGGCTGCTCTGCATCCCATGGGCCTAGATCTCATTTGTGATAATGCACCCCCGCCTTACTGCCATGCCAGTCACATAGCTGTATTTGTCTCCCCGACATCCTCCGACTGAAATAGACGTCTGAGATGAGCACCATGTTTGTGGTGTTGTGCCTAAACACCAAGCAGCTCTGGGCAGATATGGGTGGATGGAAGGAGGTGTTATGAGCTGTGGAAAGTAAGACGGCGGTATCAGAGATGTTGCTAAGGGTATGTTGGTACATGGGGTCTGATTTGCTGACTTAGCACATGCAGCAACAGCTATACCATCCTACTGGCTACACCTGTTTCTGCACAAGGGAGAAGGATGAGCCTGAAAAAGAAACTAATGATGCAAGGGGAAGAAGACGAGGGTGATAAATCATAATGTTTATGAAAGGTTTTTTTCTCTACTATGTTTTCTTTAGGTCTATATTCCACAAAACTGAATGTTAAAGACTTTAAAGATAGAAATTGAGGATTACTGATTTGCAAAACAGTCTGGGATCTCTCAGTTCATTTTTATTTCCAAGCTTAACCATGCAGGCACAGACTGAGATGCATCTGGACGGAAGAGCCAACAAGAGCAACAAACATGCTGGTAGGCAGGGTTGATTGGTGAAGCTTCCATTTCAAACAGTTTTTGGTTAAATATTTAGTAAATAAACATTTGGCATAACAGGATTTACAAGCCAATGTGTACTTTTTGTAAAAAAAAAAAAGTGAACTTTCCTCCAGTTCAGAATGTTCCAGTCAGCGGCAGCCATCTTGGTTGTTTACAAACATGTCTTCATGATAGTCAAACCCGTTGTGTACTCCACTGGGGGAAAAAGAACAGAAAACAAAGCACCTTATAGGGGCATGAGAGGTTTTTTTTTGCTGACATTCCCGGTGTCATACTCTCACTTTGTGACCCCTGCTCTTGTTACCATAACAGCAAGTTAATGACACAGCAGACTGGGCTGATCCTTTACCCTAATAACAGACAACAATGAGTTAATTGAAAAGAGGCTGCCACTAAAACTACTACCTCTTTATTTACCGTTTTGAATACTATCACAAAAACATTTTTAGATTATAGTAATTCGGCTGGAAACATGCATCATACATTCATTTCAAACTTGTGCTGAATCTGGAAGTAACTTCTTGTAGGATTTAGGGTGTCATGCTTCAAAACAAAGATAGGAGAAATGAAGCAGTTCTGACTCCAACAGGTTACACCACCTGCAGCATCCTGATCAGCTGATCAGTCTGACTTAATCTCTCAGCTGACTGCTCGGAAGACCACACCCAAAACTCTGTCAGCTGATTGGTCCCTTTCCAAAACAATGTTTATTTAAGGCAAGGCTGCTAGGAGATAGACAACAAGCGCTTGACTTGACTGTCAGTGTTTTGTTGTCATTGTTTTTTGTTTCAGTTTGATTTTAGAAAACTCCAAATTAATTGGACATGAAAGGCAGAAACTTTTTTTTTTTCATTTTATGGTAAATAAAATATCAGCATTATTAGCTATTTGGACGGGATAACATGTCCTCTGTATGAGGGAGTATTTATTAAATGTGTGGAAATACTTTGCAGAGCTGTATTTGTTTATTATCATAGATAAAAACAGCTTTTAAACAACTTATTTTACACTTTTGTCATGTACTTTGGACACAATTGATAACTAAGCTTTATTGCCAGTAACTCACGTTAAAAAAAAATGAATGCAAGTCATTGATGTAATAATAATAATACAATATATTTTTTTATATTTATTTAGAGGTTTATTTTGATTGGTTGTGAAATTCCTTGCTCTGCCTTTAATTGGTGCTTGCATTGAAACCTCTAAACATCTCAAACTCAACCTTAAAGTTTTTTATTATGACAATACACTTTTACAATTTCCAAACACTTTTGTTCTATTGTTGTCCATCTAAGTGCTGACCTAATGTGGCTGTAAGGGCTGCAGCTTTTCTTCTTTGGGACGTCAGGGAGTTTCCAGATTAGAGACACTGCATGCCAAACATGTTGCGTATGTCTTTAAGGTGTTATAAACGTCAATGTTATTGGCTCTAAGTAGAAAAAAGCATCACACAGAGGACCTTTGATTGCATTCCTGTGTGGTGACATATCTGATCAAGCTGTTTGCTAATGTATCACCTGCACTGACTAACCAGTCTTTGGATCATTAGCTGGTTCAAAGCCTGGCTGGTCACTCCTCTGTCAGTGTTTGAACACTGTTTGAACACTGACTCAGTGGCATTTCTCAACACTTAGCAGGGGTCAGAGTCCAAGGATGCAGAAAGAGTTAGCGCAGTTTAAAGGTTGAATCAACATTTGATCAAACAAGTCTCAAAGGAAACCGCTGCCCTCTGTGGCTGAAAGTTTCACTCTCTGGCTAATTAGCAGGTGTTTTTGACAGCTGAGTAATGACACTCAGAGTTTCTGGATTGTGGCCTAATGGCTCCCCTGCAGTTTTCAAAGTCAGCACTCCATGACAAACTTGTGTACTGACTGAGTGCCAGTTCTTAATGGGTACACCTTGACAAAACATTTCAGCAGATCAGAAGCTTTTTCCGACATTATTCTGATATCTTTGTGGGGTAGAATCAGCGAGGTAGAACTGGAACATGGACTGATATTTTAAAAGCTACCGTATTGAGCCTTTCATATCATCAGCAATAACACGATCACTTACCGTAATATTTATTTATTAACTTGATACACAGTTGTGCTCATAAGTTTACAGACCCTGGCAGAATTTATGATTTCTTGGGTAGTTTCTGTTGTCATTATGATATAAAAAGAGTAAACACAGTTGTTTGACAATAAATGGCTTCACCCAACCACTAACCATGAGTGAAGAAAAAGTTTCTCTTTTCATTCATATTCTCTGAAAAATGCCCCAAATAATCACAAATTCTGCCAGGGTATGTAAACTTATGAGCACAACTGTACATACAAAAGTAGTTTAATGGCAAAGAGGGATTGTTAAACACAAGTCGTGTGTCTTGATATCTGACTTATCAACTTCACTCATTATAGATTTTGATGAGTCATCATTATTTCACCCCAATGTCTTGTCAAAAACGTAAGCTAACACCTCTTTGAGATGGAGACCAAACTTTGTACCTCAGTTTTATTTTATCAAACTTTTTACTTTTCCTTACAACAAGCACCTTAGAGCAGCTAGCATGGCTTCAAACATGTAAGCTAGCTTGTTCAACTGCTGTTATTTCTACACCTGTTACAAAGGGAAACAGAAAAACACAAATAGATCCATGACGTCACCCGTCTGTTTCTGAAACGCTGTTTTGAGGCCAATCGGCGGCGGCAGCCATATTGCTGCTGTCAAGCCAGTGTGACGTAAAGAGGCGGAGTTTGAGCCTCCTATCCAACAGCTTCATTGTTCCTGCCTGTCAATCAAGTCAGCTGTGCCTCTCATTGGAAGACTAGTAATCTCAATATCTTCAAAATTGCTGCGTTAGAAGAAAATTCACCCCCCCTACAGTGTGTGCCGATCAAGAAATGAGCTATCTAGACTACACTGGTCTTTTGTACCAGGCTGTAAACATGTTTATTTATGCTGTTAAGATCAGCTTCTTTGAATTGGTGTGTCTGTGGTTTCCGGTACTCCAACGGATCCTCGATGAACTGCAGCTTTTAACACTTCCGCATTGGACTCATATTTTTAGACCGGAGGTTGACGCTTGGCTAAGACTTCATCCTGAACTATAATGTGATTTATTACAGTGAGATAAATTATTTTTAGACTGCACTGTGAATGAAAATGTTAAGTTTAATGATATATCAACCTGTAAGTCAGCTGATAGTAATAGTGTTGCCATTTAAACCCAACCAAATGTCAAAACTGAGGGATTTTTTTAGCTGTATAAAAAGATCATTAAACTCATCATTAGATTTATACTGAGTGTCAGCTCGTTTATATATTTAGCTGCTAGCTGGGTTTTAAGCAGGATAATGTATTGCTTTGCGTCAAGGTCTTGTCTTCCTTACATTGAATAAGTCTGGATATACTATGTGATGTTCTCCAAATAATTGTTGGTATTGGAGACACTGTAGTAAGAGGAAGCCTGTAAGCAGTATTTTTGTCTTCTTTGCTGAGCTGCGATGCCTCCGACACCTCCATTGTTGATATTTGTATACGGCTGCTCTTTCAGTCTCTGCTGCCGCCCGTAAACAAACATGGTGATCTTTCTGTTTCTTGCGTAGATGAAATGCTGGCTGTAGTGAAAACCTGATGAATGAAACATGCGCAGGTGGTGTCAAGAAGCTGAGAAGGACACTCTTGAAGTGTGAAAGTAACACACTGTTGATTTTATAATTAAACCAGAGACGAGAGGCAGAGTGGGAGCAGGTGGAAATGCTGCTCCGCTCACACATACATGCCTTCAGTTTGCCGTCATTCTCTCCTTTTTCTGCCCTCTCTCTGTGTCCGCCCCACCTTCCTCTGCCCTGCAGACCTGATGTTCTTTTTCCCCGTATGGATGTGCTCCATATTTATACACAGAAAGACAAAACAGGGGAGGCAGAGGACACACCCATCGTAGCATTCAAACATACCTCGATCTCTTGTTCTGTTTGTGTCTGTCTGATCTCCATCTTTAGCTTTTCAGAGACAGAGAGTGTGAGAGCCTGAGGGAGGCAGCTGTCCTTCTCATAGACAAATGTATCAGAATAGAAAAGACAACATGAGAGGATTTTTGTTGTACTTCTTCTACCCTTTAGTATTTGTAACTCAAACACCTTTGAGCACCTTTGCTTTCAAACATCTTTGCATTCAGAGCAAATTTCAATCTAGACTCGTGGCTCTACAGAGGCAATATGGTGGTCATAGGTCAAAGGTCAGACGTCTGTTGCATTCTCATCTATGCAAAGGCTCAGCAATCCCTGGAGGATATTGTATCTATTGTGGTTCTTTTTTACGTCCCTTTAGCATGGTCCACTGAAAGACACATTGCTCAGGAGAGAAACAAAAAGACGGTGAGAGGTGTTTGTGGTCTCAAGTCCTCCTGTGCATTATTGTGGTGCAACTTCTCTTATTTAGTGTTGGTCTCATTATGACACTCTTTGGTTTTAAGGGTGATATATCCTTTAAAAAAATACCCCTCCCCCTGTCCAGGCCAAAGTTTACACTGTCAAGCACTGCTGGAAGTCAAATACAGTTTGACAGGTTGGAAGAAACATAAAACTCCAAGGGAATTCTGGTTGTGAACATATAGATTTACTCTAAATTGATGTGACAGCTGCAGTTTCTAGTAAATTTGAAACGTTTATACGACAGAAGACAGAAAGATTCAATGCAGTTTCGTAGATAACCAGCTTGACAGCATATAAACCATGGCTGCAAGTTATGATTCATTTTATTGCAGATTAATATGATGATTATTTATCTTACTAACCAGTGAATAGGTCCTTATGCATGCTGTGTGATCATAGTGAATATGGCTGTCACCGTTTCTCAGAGAAGTTAGAATTATATAATTATTCTTTTGTCTGCTAAATATTATGATGCTCTTTTTTTTAACCTCAGACCCTTCAAAGTGTTGTCAGCTTTGCTTATAATAACTTAAATTACAGCAATGTAATTCATGAATGAATTAGCTGACACATTTATATTTATTGCTCTCATGAGAGCACATCATAAATAATATCAAGTTTTTCAATGTTAAGTTACGCTTATTGGGAAAATTGTAAATGCATTGCTTTTATATTTTAACAGAGAATATTTACACTTTAGTGAGGTTGCTTTTACCAAAAAAAAAAATGTTATGAATACTTCTCTGACTGTGATGTGCAGACCGGTATGTGATCAATTCTTTCTCAGTGAAACTGGTCTCCTCGTGAGAATGTGGACAGAGCAGAAAACAGAGAGGCACACCTGTATCACGTGAAAGGTTGAGTGTTCGTGTGCGTGTGTGTGTGTAAACAAAGACGCCGCTGTGTGTGCGTTGCCTGTCTCTCTCCACCTCTCTTTGCATACGCCTGTAGATAAGTGAGTGAGAGGGAGAGGGAGAGAGAGAGAGAGAGAGAGAGAGAGAGGGGGAGAAGAGAGAGAGAGAGAAAGCAACCTCCACCTGCCTGTGAACTGTGTACACTCCAAACATTTCCATAACCAGCTCTCACGCGGAAATGAAGGAGGAAGTCATACAGAGAAACACAGATGATCAGGATTGAAGCGCTAACATTTACAAGAATACTGTAAAGGAGAGACTATCGACATTAAAGAGCCCAGATTTCTGTAATGAAAGTAAACACATCACACACAGCTGACTGCTTGACCACAGCTGGTATGTTGTCCTAAAGCAAGAACCTGAAGAGCAGAGTGCTCTGACCACACCTCAAATGTAAACATGAGCATGTTATAGAACATGAACACCATTTAACTCTTGTTTTATATGTGGACATTTACAGTTTTAAATACTTCCAGCATTAAAACAAAATGAAAAAACACTGGAGTAGAAACTGGACTAAAACAACAACAACAACAACAACAAAAAAGCTGCTGAATGTTGAAAATAAAAGTGTAAAAATGTATCTTAAATCTGATAATATTACGCTTATTTACCAGCCTTTTATATTTTTGACATGTTTTTAAAAATGTGTTTGTATAGTGGAGTAATTGCAGATTATTTTTCCATAAATTAATAAATAATTGATATCATTTTTAAGAAGTTGTCTTCAAAGGGCCTGCTTTCACTCAGCTCATTGTCCAACCCTCTCAAACTTGTATTTATTATCCTGACTAGTAAAGAAAAAACTGAATATTCCTACTTAAGACATTGCCACCAGTTAATTTTCTCTCATTAGCTTTAGAAAACAGGGTTTTAACTGTAATAACTTATGACTGGATGAGCTTTTTGCTGTTGTGTGTTATTCCACCTCCTTTTACAGGAGCATTCACAAATCTGAAAGTCAAAGAGTTGTTTTGCTGTCTGATATTTCCTGTCTTTTGCACCTCAGTTATATTTTAACACTGATCTTTGTCTCTGTCTTCCTCCTTAGTTCTCATCTTGGAGCCAGTGGAGCGGGACGACTTGTGGGGGAAAATCCTGAAGATCACAGACTTCGGTTTGGCCAGAGAATGGCACCAGACGACAAAGATGAGTGCGGCAGGGACGTACGCCTGGATGGCCCCGGAGGTCATCAAGCTCTCCCTCTTCTCCAAGAGCAGCGACGTGTGGAGGTACAGCATCTGTCTCAGAGTCTTAAGTTGCTCACATGATTTACACAGTGACAAACATCACACACATGACTGTTATTCTGTTCTGTAGAAGATATAAAAGAGTTGGATCAGTATTACTAATGGATTTATGTGTAAGTAGACAAATAAAGAATAAATGTTCCTATATTATTCCTAATATTGTAAGTAAAGAGTGTAAAGTAGCATGACAGATGCTAACTGTTAACAAAACACAAGTGATTGGGAGTGCCCCCTCGATAACCTCAGTGATGGACTGGCTTTCGCTGCACATCTATCCTCATCTATCTTCATGTCTGGGCTGTCAGGGACAGTCGGGGCCATGTGGTAGGTAACTCATCAGTAGAGAACACTGGTATAAGAGCGTGTCTTCAATGAGCTCTAACCCTTTTCATTACAGCACAAGTACCTGAGTTTTTTTTTCAAATTATCATCGTCTTTAAGTTATTAGAAATAAAACACATCATTTACCTTCTCTCTCATCTCTCTCTGTCACAGTTTCGGTGTGTTACTGTGGGAGCTGCTGACAGGCGAGGTTCCCTACAGGGAGATAGACGCTCTGGCAGTGGCTTATGGTGTGGCCATGAACAAGCTGACTCTTCCCATCCCGTCAACGTGCCCTGAACCTTTTGCTCAGCTGCTGGCAGGTGAGCAGCCGAGGACACCTGAAATATTATCAAGTCAATATTAAATCAAAGAATGAGAAGTCAACCAGTGTGCCGCATACATTTATAATTACAATATAGCGTGTAAATAAAGGAATGTACACTTTTCTCTAAGTCGTTTTCATGTGTATCAAAAGTATGATTGATTGACTTGGTACTTAACTAGAATGTTCTTCCAGCTGCCAAAGCCATTCAGAGTAATCGACAGATACAATGTGATCCCAGATTACATCATTACATGCAACATCTATACCATTATTAAGTATGCCAGAAAAATTGTCCGACTCCATGTTGATGGAAACAGGTTAGCCATTTGAAGTATTTCCTCAGAGCAAAGGTTTCTATAATGTGGGATTATACTCCATTTGCTATTGATTTCTGTAAGTGGTTAAGGCTAAACTATCAAGACAGACAAGAGAAACATACTATGCTTTCATTTGTTTACATCTTTATATTGTATTTATGTTGTCTATAAAGAAAAAAAATGTGGCTCACTGATGGCACACCACTGAGGGGTCCGGCATATGGCATGACCACTTTGCAGTCTTGGTGCTGCTGCAATTGTATCCCATTTTGCTTTCACATTCACACAACCAAAATCAAACCTGTACTTTTATTTTTTGAGGTTGAAGGCAAAGATTTTAAACCTTTTTGACATCTGCATATTAAGAGTTAAAAAAAAATATGAAGAGCGTGTGAATGTCTTTATTAACTTGCTTTTTTACATCCTCGTGCAGCCTTTTGCCTGAGCTCCCCGGGGCCGGATTTCTCCTTTTCACCTTGCAAATAATCCAGCAGCTCGCTGTGAACAGTGGTAGGGTATTAAAGAGCTCTTGTTTCACAGTTCAGGTCGACTCTGTTTGAACACACACCTGTCTTTTTATTTTTTATTTCTTTACTCTAAAGCTTCTTCCTGTAACGAGGAGTAAGCTGCAGACCAGGTTTTTGCGTCTAGTAAAACGAAAGGAGCGGTTTCTTAACTGTCAGGCAAACTTCACTCAACTCCATCCACTTCCCTCCCACTCTGCTCCCAAAGCTCGTTCCTCCTCTTCATCTTATCCATGTTCATCCACTAATCTCTCCTTTTTCATCCCTCCTCGCCGCTCTCCTCTCTCTGTTTACTCCTGTCATCGTCTCACTTTCATCTCCTCTCGCTCCAACTTTATCCACTCACTCTTTATGCTAATTTGAGGTTACCTAATAATAAATAGATGTTACCTGCTGGAGACTGTGAGACAGCTCTCTGGTTACACTTAACTCTGCCTTTCTTGATGCTTTTCTCAGCAGACGTTTGAGTCTGTGGTTTCATGTTAGGAGGGATAGCAGTGAGGGGTGTGTGGTTCAGCAGATTGCAGTAGGTGTTCACCGTGTTTCTGCAACACTGTCACTCAGGGTTTGGCTCATGGTGGTCGCCATATGCTGTCCCATCCTGCTCGCTTCCATGTCTCATGTTACCTTCTTTACTGCCAGGGATGAAAAAATGCCAAGACCAAAAATTGGTGCTTCAGTTGTCATTATGTTGATAACACAATATAGTTTTACTGTGTTTTTTAAAATGTGTATAATTTATGATTTGAATTGTGTCTTCTTGATATAATGTTACGTTTTCAAGGATAGGAAGTACAATTAGGTTTAAACAGTGTGATGAGTCGCCTCAGTTCACATACTACTAACTTGGTACTTCAGTAAGGTAAAGTACAGTTTAAGTATGCTGCTCTGTCTCTTAACTGTAATGTGATATTCAGTGGTTTCAAAGTGTGGTTAATTCTGCACTATCTTAACTGTATCACAAGTACAGTACAACAGTGTCACTGTAACTTTATCTTTGTCCTCTCAGCAGGAGAGAAAACTTTTCAGAGGAGTATTAAAAACATGTCAGTGAGTCACACTGTGTACTTAGAGTAAATCCCACACAGAGCGCCCTGCTGCTGTTAATATTCACTAGAGCACTAAATGTGCTCGGGTGTTCTGCTGAAAATAGTCCCCATCAGATGAATTATTTGATCATCAAACTACAGAAAAATAATGAGCAGTCTTTAACTGAAACTACATGTCTGAGGCCTCTTTTTGAAGCCTTATCAGTTTTTTAAGAGATGGATGAAATGTTGAACTACATAGGACAGAGAGGATAGAGAGGGAACAGAAAGAGGTGTCATAACTGTTGTCAAGAAAATCATGTCAACTAAAATTATTTTTATTCTGGTCACTGTTTGCTGTGGATGCAGACTGGACCAGATCTTTGGTAAAATAATAAAAGTAGTTTATAAATTATCACTGACTGACATCATTTAAGGAGGTACGGCTAAGTCAATTTTAGAAGAATATCACGAAAAAAGACAAAAAATATCAACTGAATTAACAAGTTTGTTTGTAATTGAATGTGCAAAACACCCAATCAGAGCTTTAAAAACATTTCAGTCAGAACCACTCATCACAATATGAATTATTTGCAAACAATAAGTGAAATTTGGCAGTATTGCTCTGTTCTGGGAGCTCCCTGCCTTTCCATGTGCCTGCGTGGAATGCCAAAGCCTGAGGTTGGGAGAGCACACCACCTCTCTCTCTCATGTGTGTACATGAAAAGTCAAGGCAGGGAGAGCAGCAGCAGAAAAGACTACCGGAGTACAGAACACAGGGGGGCATCAGTGACAATACATATGACCCTGGTAAAATCAGCAGCAAAGACCCCTGGGGTAGAGAAGGCATACTAAGGCAATTTAAATAGATCGCACAGTTTGATATCTGCCAATTGGATAGATGTAATCAGCCGAGCTGTCAGCTGATAGAGGCTGGTGTTAAGAGAAGCTGATGTTCTGGTGGGCCTTGCTTGACTTGGTGCCCTGCCTGAACTTACGCTGTACTCAATTTGTGACACTAACCGCAGAATGAACTTGTTTGTTTTCCTCTTGTTTCTCATCAGAGTGCTGGAGCTCAAACCCGCACAGCAGACCTTCCTTCACCAGCATCCTGAGGAGACTGCTGGCCATCGAGCAGTCTGCTATGTTTCAGATGCCTCTGGAGTCTTTCCACTCGTTGCAGGAGGACTGGAGGCTGGAGATCCAGCAGATGTTTGATGAGTTGCGAGCCAAAGAGAAGGTTAGAAATCTGATAAGAACTAAGACACTTTGTTTTGATATGTAGGTTATAAGTTGTGCCTTCGATCAGAAGAGGAATATTTCATGTTGAAGGTGTGAGGAATCTCATCACTTCACTTTTTTATGAGGTGTTTCTGCATATCAAGATTACCTTAGCAACATTATCTTAGCAACAAGGCTGCTGCCAGAGGAGGTGTGAGAGGAGGTGCTGTTGTGCTAATGACCTCTCCCTCTCCTCTCCCCCTCTTCTTCCCCTCATCGTGTTCCTCTTCTCTTCCTCCCCCTCCTCATTTCCTCTTCATATTCTCAACATCCTCACTCCCTTCCTTTCCCCTCTACTCATCCTCATTTCCTTTCCTCACACTCTTACTCTCATCTTATTCCTCTGCTCTTCTTCTACTCTTTGTTTAATTCTTCCCTCTTCATATCATCTTTTCCTTTTGATCTTCTTCACTCCTTTTTGTTCTTTTCTCCGTTTTTACTAACCCTGTTTTCCTCTATTTTCTCCTTTCCTTTGTTACTTCTCCTTTCACTTCCTCTCCTCATTCTCTTCTTTCTCTCTCTCTGTAGGAGCTGAGATCATGGGAGGAGGCGTTGGCTCGAGCTGCAGAGGAGCAGAGGGAGCAGGAGGAGCAGCTGAGGAGGCGAGAGCAGGAGCTGGCGGAGAGAGAGATTGACATCGTGGAGCGAGAGTTGAACATCATCATCCACCAGGTGTACCAGGAGAAACCCAGCGTGAAGAAGAGGAAGGGCCACTTTAAGAAGAGCCGCCTGATGAAGCTCGGACGAGACAGCAACTGCATCAGTCTGCCATCTGGTGGGTGAAGGAAGAACTGCAAAAAATAAGCTCTTAGTTTTAAATTTATTCTCACAAAGTGGTTGAGGTTGGGAATATCGCCATATCAGAGAGGTCAATGATAAAGACTTGTAAATTTTTTCTGGATAAATAAGAAAAAGTGTCTGGTGTTCTTACTTGAGAAATGAAAATGAAACAAAATGATAAATGTTCTCCATCACTTGAGTGACAAACATTGACTCAGCAACATCCTTACACAAACTAAAATTTCACAAGTTGCACATGTCCAGGAAAATCTTTCTCTGTCATCCAATGCATAATAAAATCAAGAAAACTGTAGCGACACTTTTGTGTCTTTTGAAGGAATTGTCTTCTTTTAAACAAAAAGATAAAGAGCTAAAAACAAATCACTAACGTATAAACTGAAACCCCGAGACCACAAGAGCGTCTCTGTGTGATTCTTTTTAACAGGATTTATATTTAAGTACATCGTTTTCTCCATACTCTGCATTTATTCTCAATTTAGAATTTATTGAAATGATAAATCATTTTGAAATATCTTCCATTCCTCTCCCCTGCAGGCTTTGAGCATAAGATCACAGTTCAGGCATCTCCCAGCGTGGACAAGAGGAAGACTCAGGGCAGCGAGAGCACCACCCCTCCTGCCAGCCCGGGTGTCATACCCCGACTCAGAGCCATCAGACGTAAGTGAAAACTGTCCAGAGTATTCAGAGAGCGTCATGTCTAATAGGTATAAAGGAATCTAATGTGTGTCTTTCTCTGTCTCTCAGTGACGCCGAGTGACGGCAGTAAGACGTGGGGTCGCAGCGCCGTGTGTAAGAAAGAAGACTTGACGGCCAACAAGAAGAAGGGACGCACCTGGGGACCAAGCTCCACCCACCAGAAGGAGAGAGTGGGAGGGGAGGAAAAGTACGGCTACTGTTTTTTACACCCAGTTATTAATGCTAAACAAGTATTACACAAAGACTTCATGGCTGAGATGATTTTGATTACTTAAAGGGTAAAAACTCCAGCAACACTTGTAGTAAAAAGAACAACTTTATTCTTAGACCGACGTATTTTTGGTTGTGGCCTTCCTCAAAGTCATTATGAAACAGAATGGGGCTACTACAAAGGTGGGTTGGGACTACAGTAGTGTGGCTTCAGATTAATTATTGTGTCCTTTGTAGTAGCCCCATTGGCTGACATTGAAATGATTCATTATAAAATTGAGAAAACCCCAGCAGCAAAAATGTATGGTTGTTACAGTATAAAGGTAATTTTTTACAGCATCAGAGTTTGATGAGAAGCATTCAGAGCCATTACAGAACCACTAATATTTTGCTGTAACATAGTTCAATCATAAGTAAACGTCCTGTGTGTCAATTCTATTTAACCCTCCTGTTAGGTTGTGGGTCAAATTTACCTTTTTTAAAATCTGTTTTAGGCAATGCATGCCTTCCAAACCAGCTAAATGCAGCATAAAAATCTGGGCAGCATGTGACAGAAGAGGTGTCTACGTCATGTAAAACTATTGTATTTATATTTAGGGCTTTCCAATGTACATTTAAATAAGTTTTAACATTAATTTGAATGAAAAACAAGTGAGTTATCTTCATTGAACCATGATCTGTGAGAATTAAAGAACACCAATGGAATAAATCTTGATTTAAATGGTTAGTAATGGAGTTAAAAATTAGATTTAAGAAAATGTATTGGGATTTTTTGGGATTTTGAAAACTTTTGGATAATTGAATATGCACCGGGTCAAATTGACCCAGGAACATTATTGCTGTTCCAGAGAAACAAACATAATAGGAGGGTTAAGTTAAAGTTTGCATGAAAATGTCCCCTATATATATCAGAATGTCAAAGTTTACATTATTAAATTATTGTTTATTGAAGCAACAGTTCAAGTTTATGAAATGAAAAAATAAATATATATTGTATATAAAAACAAACTCACTTTAAAGAAGCTTGAACCATGAATGTGCATCCAAGAAAAGGACAAAAAATAGTAACAACACAGGTTTCTTGTGATTCCATATTAAGAGAGAAATTATTTCAACTTGTACACACTGTTTTGTAGTTCAGTCTGTAACAAAGAAAAACATTGTATAAGCTCTCTGAATGTTTTGGATTGGAAAAGCTTTGATTTGTTCAGTAACTCATAATCCTATTTGAATAAAAGTCAAATGTTGCTTCTTTTTTTTAAGTGTAGCTGAATAGATGTGCATGTAACTTAGCGAAACACTTCCTAACTTTTAGATTAAACCCAACAGACATACACAAATTAATATAGCAGAAACATAATAATGTTCCAACTCCAAATGAAGAGACCTAAATCATTTCTAACAGTGTTTTCTGGAAGCTAAGATATATCAACTCAATGTTCCTCATAGAAATGAAGAGGCTAAAATTGGATGGTTGGTGTGTTGTCTGTTCCCTCACAGTGAGACGGAGTGGGTTATCACAGTTATCACAGGCGAGCGAAGAGCAACCTTTTCTCATTTATTTCTGGACAGATTGTTACTCCCCCTCAAAATAGAGAAACAAAACCCTTTCAATCAATTTCTCATTACAGAGTGTGAACCGGCGAGAAGCAGAGCAAATATCTGTGGAAAATGTGGTGGAAAAACAATCCATGTTGTGTTTGATAGTTGTCCTTGTGTGACATGAACTTTCTGGATCCTTATTTCTGTCAGTCTGAAAACATCATTGTAGCACTCTGTTACTTAATTTATTTTTTGTGTGTGTGTTTGCAGGCTGAAATCGCTGGGTGAAGGGTGCAAAGTTTGGTCGTCCAGTGCACCAAATCTGGGAAAGTCCCCTAAACATGCGCCTATGACAGCTGGCTTCTCCAGCCTCAATGAAATGGGTGAGTTCTCTTTCCTTTTAGAATACTTGTATCAAGTTACTGATGACACCTTCAGCTTAACCCACAAAATCTCCTTCATACAGAGGAGTACTGTGAGTTTGAGGAGTCCCCAGGGTCCCTGCAGCCCTCAGAGACCAGCAGTAATGGAGCAGTGGATGACTCTGGGTCTCTGTGGAGCAGCCTGGGCACAAACACGTTACCTGCTGTGGGTGGATCCTGTCAGGGGCCCAGCAGCGTGGGGTCAGGGGCAAGCTACCAGGACTCGCTCCGCCGCAGCAGCCAGAGGAAGAAGAGCGACATGTTTCTGCTTGGTTGTGCCTCTCTACTCGCGTCTGTCGGCCTCGGACAAGACCTGCTGCAGTTCGGAAAACTACAGGTGAGAAGAAAAAAACATCACAGAGAAAGAAAACTTGACCTTTAATCTTGCAAAAGATAAAAAATATTCTTTACAGGTCAGTACTGCTTTCTGCATGTCCACAATATACCTCCCATGAAAATACTACTTAATTCACAGTGTAGCAATTGTTCACACATTTATTTTCAAACCTAATTATGACAGTGAAACATAGCCATTGACTAAATTTAAACGTTATCTCAAGACGCTTTTACAAACATAGGAGGTCTAGACCACTCTACGTCAAATTATGAACAGAGACCCAACTTCAGGACAGAGTAAGACTCAGTCTGACCCCACCTTAATCCATCATGAGCATTGCACATCGCAGTATTTAGCTAGTTACAGTGGTGAGGAAAAACTTCCTTTTAACAGGCAGAAACCTCAGGCAGAACCAGACTCATGTTAGACAGCCATCATGCCTCGACCGAGTTGGGTCTTGAACGAGGGATAGAGGGGAGTAAGAGAGAGAGGTGATAATGGTGAGACGAGTAGTAGAAGCTGTTACTGCTGGAGTCCAGTACGTCCGTATCAGCTGGAGTCCAGAACGTCCGCAGCAGGAGGATGCACCAGTTCCCCCGGCAGTCTAGGCTGATAGCAGCATAACAAAAGCTGGTCCAGGTCTGATCCAGCTCTAACTATAAGCTTTATCAAAAAGGAAAGTTTTATCCCTACTCTTAAAAGTGGAGAGGGTGTCTACCTCCCGAACCCTGACTGGTAGATGATTCCAAAGGAGAGGGGCCTGATAACTGAAGGTTCTACCTCCCATACTACTTTTAGAGATTTCAGGTACAACTAGCAAGCCTGCATGTTGGGAGCGCAGAGCTCTAGAGGGGTAATAGGGAACTATGAGATCTTTAAGATACGAGGGTGCCTGATTTTTAAGGGCTTTGTAGGTTAAAAGAAGAATTTTAAATTCTATTCTAGATTTTAAGTAGCTTGATGATCAGAGGGAATCTTTTATTAAATACAATTGTCTTACTGCTCCCCAGCTGATCAACAGCTGGACAGAAAATGGATTGTAAAACTCAGAATGACAACATTTCAAGTTAAAACAACATATTTTATATTTGATAAGTCACTCTCACACTACAGCTTTTTATTTAACTTGATTTGTATTTTAGGTTGTATATGTTACACTGTTTTGATTTTATCCCCCATAACAACTCTGTCTTACTGCAGCAGTTGTTAAAACCCTCTCCGTTGTTGCTCAGTGGGTCTTTTTATTTTACAAGCTTCTCTGCAATCAAGATATCCCATACTGGATATTAAGTTGTTAATGTTTAATGTTAATGTTGTTGTTAACGTTTAATTTTTGTGTTCCTTTTTTCTGTTTTTATATTGCTCCTTTGCTCACTTGTTTTATGTAGCTACAGCCCGATAGACAAAAGTATTCGATCAAACCTTACAGTAACAGTGATGTGACTCAGATCACCTGCTCAGACTCCAGATCTGAGACTGATACATCACCTTTGGGATGCGATGAAACAGGATGATCAAGCTGCCAAATTATCAGCAGGAAATGAGGGCTGCTGTTGAGTCAGCAAGGACGGAGGTCTGCATGGATGCTTTCCAGCTCCTCCTTGATTCTGTGTATCCAGGGTTTCTGTCTGTTATCAAAGCTAAGGAGGGTTTTACCAAAGAAGATACAGAGTGTGATTCAAATGATGAAGAAGTGATTGTTTAGTCAGGAAAGTATTATATTTTTGAGTGTTTTTTAACTCCTGCCATCGTTGCATTCAGGTGCTTCAGGATGAGCAGGATCTCAAAGAAGAGCAGCGGAAGAAGAAGGAGGGTATCTTCCAGCGAACAGGGCGGTTCCGTCGCAGCACCTCCCCGCCCAGCAGGAATCTCTCCCTCTCCCTCTCCAGACATCACGACTCCACCCTCCCCTGTATGGACCCGTCCCCTTCTGTCACACTCCTCTCCCTTTCCTCTCTATCTGACTGTAACTCCACTAAGTCCCTCCTTCCCTCCGACCCGGAGGAGTACTCGCTTACCCCCATGACGGGGGTCAAAACTCCAGTAGCAACCCCAGCTCCCGCCCTTAACCCGCTCCTGGACCTGCGGGCAGAGAGCTTCAAGAAGGAGCCCAACCAGTCGCTGACGCCCACCCATGTGTCTGCAACCATGGCTATGAACAGGGGTCACAGACGGACCCCTTCAGACGGGGCGATTCGACCCAGAGCGCAGACTCTTGGACATCACAGGACGCCGTCAGATGGGAGCATGCCAATGCCTCCTCCCCCTGGAGCACACCTCAAGACTCCAAACAAAGGTACAGTGATGTATGATGTCAAACTAACATTCATCACATCCTAAAAAAATCGTATTCTTTGAGACTGAAACCATTTTTCCACCTCTTTTAAATTTACAGGAACACCAGACAGTCTGGACTTCCCTCGCCTTCCCGACCCCTCCACTATTTTCCCAATTCCACAGCGGCGCAAAGCCCCACCTCCACCTATCCCTGACCCTCGTCCTCTCTGCCTCATCAGCCCCCTAGAGAGACCTAAGACTCTTGAATTCGCCCCCCGCCCTCGGCCAACTCCGGCCAAGATGAGAGCTGACCCCTGGAAGCTGGGCTCTCTCTCCCGGACCCTCAGCTCGTCTCCTGGAAGTAGCTGCGATAGCCCCCTCGGTTCTGGGGACAGCAGCAGCACCGGCACCGGACGACAAAACCTAATGGACATGGACGTGGAGGGCCAGAGCGCGGACCAAACTGTCCCTCTGTGTGGACAGCGGAAGCCTGCCACACTATGTGGGCAACAGTACTCATAGTGACAAACAGCAAGGGAACAATTTCAAATCTGCTTCTCATGGATTCAAACCTGATTCAGGACAGAGGAGCTTGGGCTGTAAAACAATTCACTATTTTCCAGACATTGTCCTTTGACCTCATGCTCAGGAGGGGAAGCTTATATCCTGTTAAAATGTTGCACTGTTTTATTCAGTTTGTAAGACATATAGACAATTAGTAGTCAAAATCAGAGGTGAAATATGGCCAAAAATGTCCTTTCAAACAACATATTTGATGAATCTACAGCTACATTCAACACCATGCTAACATTCAATGTCTATGCAGATTACATTTTTAGCTAGCATTCCCTCATCTACTAACACTAATGAGTTCTAAGCTGATACAACGTTATCTAGGGATTTAAGACTTCTCTCTCATAGTGTATAAAGCTACCAAATGACTATATTAGCTCTCAGGCACTTGCTAGCTAAAGGTAGCTAAAGGCGTTTTTCCACAGCAGGAACTTTACCCTGGAACAAGGGACTTTACCCCTGAACTATGTGCGCTTCAACCGGAGGAACCAGGGTCTAAATGTAGTTCAGGGGTAGATAATCTCTATTTAACTAGTTTAGTTTTTTATTAAGATTTCAAAATATTATTTGATATTATTTATTTTCTCCATACGTCACTGGCCTGGTTTGCACAATCTACCTGGGACTTCAGCCCGCGGTCAAAATGCAAACAACAATGGGGGCACAGGAACCTTTTAGTTCCAGGAAAGGAAGTTCTGGGGGCTGAAAGACCCCGGAACTCTTGGTCGAAATGCACCTTAAGTGGCTTGATGCTAACATTAGCTGTTGTGTGACAGCAGCTAATGGGTTAGCTAATATGTTCTTGAGTCTGTCTTGATATGGGACATGATTTCCCTCTAAATTATTAGTAATAATTGTATTTTCATTTGCTGCTCAGTCAAGTAAGGGATAATGTATAGGAAATGGGTGGTTATGCAGCCTGACCACCCTGAGATGGGAACTAACATTTTTGGCCACAGTGTCAACAGGCTGAGGTGAAATGTGTAGAACTCTGTTACTAATTAGAATCAAGTATAACACGGTCAGATACCCTACATTCACCAGACTTACAACCTAGACAAAGCTGTACAACATTACATTACAGATAGAGCTTCTCGTCCTGAGTGTGACCCCAAAGGAAAATGGCCGCCATGCGAATTATGTCAATGCCTACTGATGTCTGAGCCTAGCAAAGTGCACTCACTAAAAACAGAACATCCTACTTTTTGTCACGTTTTTGGCTCTTAACTGAAGCTGTTGCTCTCATGTGCCCTATTAGTAAGGTGTGAAACCTTTTAGCTAGCTTCTCCCTGCTAGCACTCTCTAACCTGCACCACACTAAGGCTCCTGGCCCAGCACTTCTTAACCCTCCTATTAAGCCATCCTAACCTGCTTCCTAGTGTCCCTATGACCAGGTTGTAGTTCCTACAAGACCCTCAAAAGCCATTCAAAGTACTTAAAAAGCCACTTTTTGACTTTGCTAAATGTTCATTTCACCTGCTTGTGCTTTTGCTTGACTGCTTTCTGCTTGCACTTAAAAAAATGTTCATTCACATTTCACATAAAAGTCCGTCATAACAGGAGTCTTTCCCTGATTACAAGAGGAGCTGGATCATTTGACATTTGTAATAGAGAGTGTCTTTGTTATTTTGCACGCTGTTTCTTCTGCTGGTTCACAAACATCTCCCACAAACCCTCTGCCTTCATCCTTACACGTGTCATGTCTCTGCACATGGGTCCTCATCCTTTTTTTCCTTCAAGGCTAAGACAGGAGAAAGCCTTTTAATGGACTGGTCCTCTTCTCAGCCTTGTTCAGTGAAAAACAAACCCTCAGAGTTTATTTTCTCACTGCTAGCACCTTTGCCGCAGCGACCTGTTAGCAAAAACCTTTTCTATTGGCTTGGCAAACCAGGTGTGTTTCTCTCTGTGTGGGTGTGTGTACATATTACCGTACGTGTGTGGAAGAACAAATCTGGGCTCTTTTTTTTTTTTTTATTTGCGTGCTGGTGCTTTTTCAGTGCATGTTGTTGTAAGTGTGAATGCTGTTTCATTCTAAAAATAAGAGCACACATCTCATCTGTTCGTCAGTTATTTTTGGGATGAAAACATTCCTCTCTAGCAGCCAGTAGCACTCTGTTTGGATCCGGTTATGCCACTGAAATGGACACACAAGAAGGGGACTCTGAGGAGGACTTGGACTGTTTGGTTGCTCTGTATTCTCCTCTGACCGGTCAAAGTCAGTGGCACTTGTGGAGCCATGTTGTGAAAGTGAACAGCCTCTCTGTGGACTCTATTCACGGCTGACAAATCCACTCTTATCTGCGGAGTTATTTTCGCACAGTGGACAGTGGTATTTACTTGACAGTGCAAATTTCTCTCGGTGAGTATGTATGTGTGTGTAAGAGTCTGAATATGTGTGTGTGTTGTTATTTGTATGGGATGATGACAATCCCGTTGATAAAAGAGTGAGCCCAAACTCATTCTCCTCGTGTGGTTAAGAACACTGAGTATTTATTAAATTTATTGTTATTATTGGAAAGGATTAATTATTATTATTATTACTATTATTACTACAATGCTCTTCCTGGGATATCTGTATATATTTGTTAATATAACAGGAGAAAAAAAACAAGGAAAAAACCTGAGAAAGCAAAACATCCATGTTGTCTCCAGTCTCAACCTGTGACATTTCTGGGTTCAGTGAGGAAAAAGTGTGAAATGTGATGAATGAGACGAATAAAAAAACAAAAACAAAGAAAGATGATTCATTCAGCTGTTGGTACATCTGTTTCTTTTAATCATCCATATCCAATAAATCCATGAAGTGTTGTATGGGTTTTCATCGCTTAATAATATCAAAGCAGTGATTAAGCGAGTACCCAGATGTTTTACTTAAGTTGAAATTGTAACACAAGAATGTGAAAATAATGTGTTACAATTAGGGCTGCCACATTACAATGCAATGAAGGTTAAAAAAATAACACGTTTTCTTAATAGCATGCTTTTTTGTCCCTTTTGACTCACCGTAGTTAAGCTGCCGCAGTGTCTTCTTGCTTCCTTCTGCGCTACAAAGAAAAGTAACGATACCACTGCACTTTTGAACGGCACATTTTCACTTTGAGAAACTCCCTCCGCTCCTGGCCTGCTCTGTTACAAAGTCAAAAGTAATATTCACTTTATGTCTAACAAACTATGTGTCAAATGAAAATATCACAGAGGTACTTAAGTTTAAACTACCACCTATCAATTAAGCGTACGAGTGCAGCTAATCAGACTGATGTCAGCAGACACCTGCATCACAAAAGCCTTCAGAGTGCTAGTGTGCAGTGTGTGACACTACAAACCTGTGGATGAATTTTTAACAGAGGAGTGCTTGCTACGTAGGTGGCAACTGACTGCAAGTCGGACAATAATGTGGAAGACCGAACTCTGTCAGATTGGCATGTTGTGAGCAGTTACTGTAAATCAAGACACTGGTAAGAATTGTTTCACATTGTTAATATAAAACCCATTTGAAGAGTGAAATAACAGAACTTTAAACGTGATGTCCAGGATTAATCGCAATACATTGACACTGACAACATCATTTGACCGTGCTGACTAAGTCTTTCTTTAAGATAAGATCCCTTGTCTAAACTGGATAACCTGTTCGGTAAAGGTTACCAAAAAAGTCATTCAACAGTAAACTTGCTCTGTATTAATAGTTTTTAATACTGTAGTCTCTTCAATTTGTGTATATTCAGCAGTTTTATAGCTGCAGCTCGTTGATGCAGGGCAAGGTTTTACTACTCTTCATACATTCATGTGTTAGAGCAGTTCTCAGCATATAAGTAGGGCGGAACCCTCCAAACAATCAAAATAAAAAATTAACAATAGGAGTTTTTATATGACTGATTTCAGAGAAATACAAAATAAATCAAATCAAACAAAAAACTTTTCAGCAACAAATATTGCTTAGATTTTTTTTTTTTATTATTCCAAAGTATTCATTACCTTTCATATTTGAACAATAAACATAAAGAGTTGGCCCCCAGACTTGATACTGCTTTAAAGCAAAGTCAAAGGACAAAAAGCTGGAGATGTTTTTACCTACTTGTGGTATTTCATGACCTTTTTGTTGTTGTTGTTGTTTTAATATAAAAGTCAGCTGTGGGGAGTTAAAGTACAATATGTCACTTCAAAATGTAGAGCATCGGAGGTGTAGGGTTACAAAAAAAATCACAACACGCATGTGACGTTCAAAAGCTCTAAATAGATCACAGTGCATGTTTATGTACAAACATGCATGTTACCTTCAGACAAAGGCAACTGCAGTGACAGAGAAAGTCCTCAAGGTGGCACCACTGTGTCCCATGATGTCATAACATCCCCACTTCTGCTGTTTTTCTCCATGCAATGAATTCCTCCAGTACACTCGCTCTCTGACTCTGCAGTGACCACAACGAGACACTGATGCTGCACTCCCTGATTAACACACAGCTAACACAGATTCAAGGATTACGATTCAGATGTTCGAATGTGAAGAAGTCTGTCAAAAGGACAAGACAGCATTTGATATTTGGTGACATGAATGTAAAAGATGAGTCCAGACGTATCTGCAAAATATACAAACAATCCACTCCACTGTTGTGTCTGTCGGTGTGACCGCCAATCAAACACCCTTTTCCAGACGCTAGCCAGTTACCTAGCAACCTCTCCTCACTTCCATGGTGATGCTATTAAAAGCAGCAACAAAGAGAAGGAAAAAAAAAGGAACGATGGGCCTGAAAATGAAGAGAGCGAGAGAGAGAGAGGGAGGGAGAGAGAGAGAGAGAGAGAGAGAGAGAGAGAGAGAGAGAGAGAGAGAGAGAGAGGTGTTAAAGAAGCAGCCCAGTGTTTTGTCTGCTGAGAAGACACTGTGTGCTTTCTCTGTCTTTTGTCCTCAACAACAGCAGTTATTTTCTCACATGTTTATGGCCCTCTCTGTCGTTCCCCTTCATGGATTTCTCCACAATTTTTGCTTTTATTTACTCACAGCTTTTTTCTCTTTCTCCCTCCTTTGTAGCAGGGAGCACTCATGTCATAGTTATAGAAAGAGTCAGGTGTGATTGTGTTTGTTGGCACTTCAGAGAGGACAAGGAGGGATGTAATAGGTGTAATAGGAGAGTTGGACAGAGGAAAGTTTCAAGTGAACCCCTGACCAGATTGTCAGCCAGTTTGTGCTTATACTTAGATGTGAACAAGATATCATTCCTTGCCTTAAACCTCTGTCTGAAATCTTCTTTGGATCTAAAAGCACCTTGGAAGTCTTGTTCTGAAAGCTTCTGTGCATTGTAAGTATAGTACTCGAAGATTTGGTGACAATGGATGTCCAGAAATGACTTTTTCTAAGCTGCAGTTCTGATCAAGCAGATCCCAGATAAGAGGCAGAGAGTGAAGGATGTTCAGAGGGAGGCTGCAGGTAGGAGTGGCCAAGTAAAAGTATTTTATTGGTTTCTGCTCACAGGAGCTTTGAGGGTTAGAATATTAGAATATGAAACAACAATTGTGTGATGTCAAGATCAATGAAGTATCCAACCTTTTATCCAGCGGGGACAAGACGTCCTTCAAGTGCCAAGAAATAAAAGTAGCAGAATGAGCTTTGGCAACCTAAAAAAGGTGATGCTCAGGTTATATGATCGGCCTAAAATCAATCCAGGAATCAACTTTTATGATGTACAATCTGTATTTTGTCAGACTTCAGGAAGCTTCTCTAAGGCGAAATAGGACATACTCCTTCTTCTTCATCTTAATAGGTAAAATTGGACATGTGTCCCTTTACAGTACTTTGCAGTTTAGATCATTTTGAAGTTAAAAACGTCATGCAGCTGATCCAAATATGTGTATTTTCTTGTCCACAGATTGTTCTTTTGTGTGGAAACTTGGTGCATACATTACCCACAATGCATCATGATGTGCAGAAGTGGCTGTTTTATGCTTATCACACTTAAAATACCCTTTATTCGTTAGCTCTAAGCAGGGATGAGGAGCAGCTGCAGATGTTGGGTGAAATCTCTTAATTTTATCTGCACAGCAACTGATTTATTTTCATTGTTACACTTTTAATTTTTAACTCAAATTGGCTCAAGTGACATCACTCAAGGCAGTTTGAAAGACTTTATACAGCTCTCTATGGAGACCTGAGCATGACTTTGTTCTGAAAACACAACAACAACAACAACAACAACAGGGTTCCTCTTGTTTGAAACTTTATTCATAATCTTCATTAACCAATCAATAGTGCATTCCCGGGCTAGCAGTTCAGTAAAACCAGTGATGGAGGCCTGTGATGTTTGGATGTTGAATGGAAAAAGGCCTCTTGGGAGTGAGGCGGGACAAAAACGCAGTCATAGCTTGGACGTCCCCAGCTTCATGTCTGTGTTTTTGTTTCTCTCCATGAAAGCGTGATGGAGATCTGTGGCTGTGAGGAGCAGCTCTGCGCTCTGGTATGAGTTCCTCAGAGTTTTCATCCACTCCTGCGTCTCACTGTGCAGAAACAGACGAGTAAGGTCAAAGGTCATCAAAACGTTTGGAGGGACGGGGGGGGGGGGGGGGGGGGGGGGGGCGTCAAAGGCAATGCACACACTCCAAGTCGGTTCTTGATCCCTTTGACGAAAAGGGACGTCAACAGAAATATACCAACAAATACAGACACAGTTACAAAGCAGCTCTGAGGAAGAGCTTTAGTAAAATTCTCTTTTCTATCTCCTGCTTTTCTTTTCCGTTGATAAAGTAATTCAGTAAAGTAAAGCTTTTCACGACCATAAAACTTTCCATTTTTGTTATTTTTTTGTACATTTGTATCATATATTCACAAAAACTACTCTGACATTTGACAAACATTTACCTCAAATGACATCAAAGCAAAAAGAGCAAAAAAAACACAGCCAGTTTGACTTTTCTGTCTCTTTTTTGTTGTGCTTTTTGTTGTTTGTTTTCAAAGCTACACTGATGGAGAGATCTGATGTTTCTTTTTGGCAAAGACAGCATGTTTCAGCTCGCGCACTAACAGCCTCGGAGTCAGCTCCGGCATCGATGAAGAACTGATCAGCCTGAAATGAAACTGTTTCATGTGCAGCTTCTTATCCCCTAGACGGCCAGAGCACATGCTAAGCTAGGATGACTTAGCTTAGTGAGACAAAAACAAGATGGCAGACTGGTGCTGTGGAGAGACGACCACGGGAGGAGACCGATCCTCGAGAGGCCCACGGGTGAATAGACTCAGCCCAGGCAGCCATGGAGACCGAGCCTGCAGGTGCCATTCCTCGCTGCTGTTTTTGTTGATTTATCTCCTCTGGGACACCAGAGGAAGAGAGGAGGAGAGGAGGAGAGGCACATTAAGAGTGAGGAAGGCCCATGCGTCTGACATTTTTAGCTGAGCGATGCTGATTAAATCTCTGACTCATAATCACACGCTTTTTTGAGTGGGATAATTGCTTAAGACGACTTATGATTTGTTCTCTGAGATATTATTTTAAGTTAAGGGCACTTGTCCAGTCACTGTCCGGTAATCAGAACCAGATTTGTTTAATTCGGCAAGAACTAGGACACCTTAAGTGAAAAAGTTTAAAAACAGATTTCATTAAATGTCTCATTAATCTTGTGTATTAATCATAGACTGTATAAAATATGGACGTAGTATCCGTGACGTCACCCATCTGTTTCTGAAGTGCTGTTTTGAGGCCAATTGGCGGCAGCAGCCATATTGCTGCACACACTGCTTGTGACGTAAAGAGGCGGGCTTTGAGCCTCCTAGCCAACAGCTACAGTGTTCCTGCCTACCAATCAAGTCAGCTGTGCCTCTCATTAGAAGACTCGTAATCTCAATAACTTCGAAGTTGCTGAGTTAGAAAAAAATTCACCCGAGAAATGAGCCATCCATACTACACTGGTCTTTTGTACCAGGCTGTATACATGTTTATTTCTGCTGTAAAGATCTGCTTTTTTGAATTGGTGTGTATGTGGTCTCCGGTACTTCTGGAGCCAGCCTCAAGTGGATCCTCGATGAACTGCAGTTTTTAGCACTTCTGCATTGGACTCATATTTTTAGACCGGAGGGTTGCTGCTTGCTATTAATACAGATTTTACTTAGATTTTAAATGGTGTTCATTTTTTAGCTTTTGAGGTTCTGGAACGTGGATTTGGTTGTTTTTGGACGGAGCCAGTCTCGCTGTTCCCTCTGTTTACCCTTTTTGTGCTAAGCTAACAAGCTGCTGGCCGTGCCTTCATCACTCCCATCATTTCTTGACCCATCCTGTTCCAGGCAGATGGCTCTTCATCAATAAGTCTATATGCTCGGCCTTGTTATACTTGGTTATTAAAAACTCTCTGCTCTCTTTTCTGTTTGTGTTCTCGAGTCTCTGCTGCAGCTGCTTCACTGGGGCTAATGATGGCCTACTTCTCCCTCCACTGGAGCCTCTCTGCATCATGCCGGTCTCCTCAACTTATGGTGCCGTCTCTCCAGAGTCCCATTGACACACTTAGGTACCTATTTACCTCCTTGCAGGTCACTGGAAAAATGGGGAGGGGAAATCTTCCACAGCATATTTCTTTGATTTTCTCTTCCATCCCTTTTTTTGAATTTCCTAAGCAGAGGGATTACCTCTTATTTCTCACCTTGGCCAAGGCAGAAGGTGACCCTATTTCATTAAGGACTGATTTCTAGATTTATTTGATACCTCTTCTGATGTTGCAATCACAGGCTGTCACCACCTTCTGTGTTTATAAAGGGCAGAATGCTAAAATCGAGGCATGAGCAAACAGTGTAGCGGCATGCCATGATGGAAAGCAATAGAGCAGATATAATCCCTGTCCCATACATCTGAAGTAACTCTCAGCAGCCGCACATCACATGCAAGAGGGGAAACATTCTCATGGCATCAGAGAGAGGGGAATTCAGGTCATGCTTTCACAAATCGTCAATCCAACCTTCCGCGGAACAGCCTGTGGTAAAGCTATCTTAAAAGCAATGTTCGCATTATCAATGGCTTCACAAGTCACAAGAGAAGCGGCAGCAAATGATTCATGTATCTTTTGACAGCTAGCCACGTACATCCACAAACCGTATCCTCATAGTGGTGTCTAACGCTAAACGCTGTGTTCTCTGTCCTAACATCGCTATGCTGGGAGCAATTTTCAAACATAGATAAAGTAAGGAGGAGGAAATCTCAAATGGCACACTCTTGTTAAAGAGCACTAAAGCTGAGTGCTTAAACATGGCGGTGTAGTCTGCCAGGGCCCAGGGCCGACGTGTGTGATTGTTTTCCCTGCACTAAGACTCCACGGTGTGTTATCGATGTCTGGGAAACCTTCAGCATTAGCCATAAAAGGTTGGACCTCCGTTTAGAAATCATAAAGCGTTTCTCGGTGCAAAACTTTAGAGTGATTTCCATCCAGCCAACTGCGGTTGATGGAACACGATCCCATTGGCTATTTTCCGAAGTGACATCATCAACAGGAGAACAGAGAGGAAGGGAGGAAAGGAGGGAGGGGCTTCGATAGTCTGAACAACATCAACATCGACACATGACTTTGGAGGGGCGACAGATTCAAGACAGAAGTTTCCACATGACCACACCTGGTAACAGCAGGAACTGCTGGAGGATTGTGTCGTTGTGCTGCGCGCACAGATGCTATAAATATCCATTACTTACTACAAAATGACCGCACAAAGCCAAATAATATCTCTAAAAACAGAAACAATTGAATTAGCCCTTGAATCAAAAGAAAAAACTGTCCACAAATTCAGGAAATTCAGGAAAGAAAGAGTCAAACGAAGAGCGATGGATGAAAGATTTCTGGTGTTAGTCTGTCCCAAAGTGTGGGTAAGGGGTCTGAGTGAGCCCTGTCGGAGAAGAGGGATGTACAATCAAATTTGGGCTATGGTCTTGATATGTGTCACACACACTCCTCATGGTCCCCTGCCCTCCTCCCAGCGTGGTAAAGCTTCCCACCCCCCTGATATTCTCCTCAAGAGTTCAAGATACGACGGAGAGAGAAGGCAGAGAGAAAGAGAGAGCAAGAAAGCAGAAACAAAATGCATCTTATGTCTTTAAAACATGAACTAAATCACGCAAATGTCCATTATTCATATGTATGTTTGAAGCTCCTTTGTCATTCCACCACATTGACTGTTTCGTATGAGTATAATACAGCATTTTCCTTGTTTTTTGATGTTTTTTTGATGTTTGCACAACTGTCTGTATCGAGGGAGAGGAAGCACAGCACCAGAGGGAGGAAGAGGGAGAAGAAGAGGAAAGAGAAGGAAAGAGGACGTCGGTTTGCAGACGGCTTTTGATATGTCTCCCGTTGTTTCCCATCGCTGGCGGGTGTTTGGGTCTGTCTCTTCTGTCTGCGGGGCTGTGCTGCTGTCAGGAGTCGATAAAGGAGGTGGAGAGAGAGAGAAGGGGGGGTTGATGTAGGGACTGCTTGGAGGGTCAAAAGTCGAGGGGCAGGGAGGGTGGAAAGGTCGAGCGTCAGCCCTGGGTCTCTTTGCCGCTCTCTCGTTCCCGCTGTCCGCTCTTACTCATCTTCATCTCCGTCAGCTGGATGTACCGCAGCACGTTGGTGTCTGTGATGGAGACAGAAAACGGGGGAATGAGTCAGGAAGGTTGAAATAAAAGGAGGAGTTACATCTCTGCTTCAGTCAATGCAATCTCCTCTGGTGATGCAGTTAAATTCAGGCTGCTTTCAAGTCCAATAAGTGAAGCACAGAAATGACTTTGAGCTAAAAAGTATACCAGGTTCTGAAAGACATATGATAGACTCACTTCTTTCCTCCATTGACATTTAAGAAAGTGTCTAATAAATGTGAGGAAAGGAAAAGCACCAAACTGAATATTCTTAAGAGGGGATCGACTACTTATCCCATGATGCCCTGCAGGCAGAACATGCAGAGGAAATGACCTGCTTGTACAAACACACAATACCTGAAATTGAAAAACTGAGCTTGCTTTGTTTTGATTTTCTAAACAGCCAAGCTTGTTGACTCTGGGGCACGTGGCTCATTAGAGAAGAGATGACCTATATGTTTCTTTTCCAATGTGTTGCCACCAGGTACACAGTCCTGCTGGTGGCAACAACTCCAGTGTCAACAGGGAAATTGCAGTAATGAGGTAACAATTGCAGGAGGAGCAAAGACCATTAAATATGAATGTAAACAGTGCTTTGAAGTTATCACAACATTCAGCCGTACAAATGTTTTTAGAGGATGGGGAGGCAATCAACAGATAAAGTCTCAGGGGTGCTTGTGATGTGTTTGACATGTGAATCAATTGAATCATTACTATGGTTTTGAGAAACTCATCAGGGAACACGAAAGGCTTTTAAGTGAATGCAGGATTTTAGTCAGTGTTTTAAGAAACATTAATGCATGGCTGTCAGCTGTTTGAGGAATGTTGGATCAAAGACCAGATAGAAGGGATCCAAAATGTTCTTATTTGATTCAGACATGTTGACGCATAAAGCATGAACATGTAGGTGGAGATGGAAAGCCTGTTCTGCTGTCAAGAATAAAAACCTGAAGAGAGAACCTGAAAAACATCCACTTTAAAGATTATGGCATAGAAAATGTATGATTTATACAAAACTAAATCATCTTGTGAATATTTTTTGGGCAAAATGTCTCTTCCCCAATGTTATTTACAGTACATTATTACCTAGCTGTGTTAAATACTTGATTGTGATTGGTCAAAGCATCATAACAAATTTAAATGTTAGATCCTGTCCTGCAATCCAGGCAACAACAGCAGAGATGTTGAATGCATCTCTAAGCTGCTGATTGATACAAAGTAACTTAAACCACAGGCCATAGTGAAACAAGTTAATGTTAAAAGTTGAGATTTTTTTTTGTGTGAGCTGCAAAGTCACAATAAAAGGGACAGGTGAGGACAGTTGTGAAGGACAGGTGTATCAATAGAAATATTCCTGCAGAAGTCCTGTTCACCTTTTCCAATGTTCCCTTCAAAGGTAGAGATCATTTCAGGGAGTTATCACAATAAGCAGGATGATGTTCAGTTTAATACCACTTTGTCCAACAAGTAGGCTGATGTGAATTCATTGCCATTGAAGTGCTACCAAACCCCCCTGCTCTGTGTCAGGGTCCTGCTCGCCCTGTCATGTCTCTAATTCGCATAACAACCTGCTCACTATACATTATCCCTCACTTATAACCCGGCTTTCTTAAAGCTGGGGTTGGTAGTCAGATTTAGATACACTTTTTGTTATACTGGTTAAAATGATCTTTATGTCCTGATGGCAATCAATACATATCTAAAGCTATCTAAAGCCGGAGTAAACCTGGGAAAACACCAACCAATCCCTGCCATCAGGAGCCAAAATATAAAACCAATCAAATCCCGTCCTGCCGTTCTGCCCACCTCCTGAAAAGCGTACATTTCCTGTTTGTTTGTGTTTTTAACTTTCACTATGATAATGTTTTGGTGTTTTCTTACCGCTGAGTGAGACATGAGTTGACGTAGTGCAAAACACAAACAATGTGCTGAGGACCGGTTTGAATCAGTCACAGTTATATGGTCGTGAAGCAGCTACATTCAAATTCATGCTAGTTTTCCGTGGTTACCAACCCTAACTTTAATGATCGTCCGGTTGTGTAAGATGTTTGATTCTGATTGGTCAAAACCCCTTGACAACCCTTTAACAATAGTTATTAACTTTCACTCATATGAGCAACCCCATATTAGAGGCAAACTGATCACACGTCACATCAGATCAATCCGCGGAAAAGAGTTCAGGCACATTTTGCTTCTGCATGTTGGTGAGGTAAAACTGTTATTTTACATTCGCATCAAAACAGTTAGCATGCTAATGCGGCTGGCTAAACAACAAGGATATTTACATCTTGGATCCTGTCCAGCATTCCTTGCAACGAGCAGAACAGGTGAGAACAACTTTGAGTTACCAGTTGCTACAAAGAAACTTAAACCCTGAGTGGTGGTGATGATAACAGCAGTGTTCAAATGTGTGACTTTTGCCTCGTTTATCTTTAAAGTGGTGTGAACCGCAGAGCTCAGAGAAGAGGGAGAGCTGAATGAGGACAGCTTCATGTTAAATCAATTGCAACAGGCAGATAAGAATCCATCACCGTGTATACATATATCAATTTAAATCAATAAAATTATCTTTTAATCAAGGTTTTTTGACAACGTGTTTGTATTTATAGTAGCCCTGTAGTAAGCGGGACAATGTGTGGTTAGCAGGTAGTTATGGGAAATAGAATCCAGACAGGGTGGACACGATCCTGATGCGAAGCAGACAGGTCTTGTCCACCGTGAAGGGTCTCTATTTCCCATAACTATCTGTTAACCATACATTGTCCCTCACTTAATCCACAGAACAATCATTAATCAATATAAATCAGCATCAGCTACTTTTGCAAAGACCAGAGGTACTTTCTCACAGTTATTCTCACCTGTGGGTTCACGGTTCTTGGCGTCACGCAGGTAGCGCAGGGCACATTCGTAGTCACCCAGGTGATAGAAGGCGATGCCGGCTCGGTACATGGCCTTGAAGTGGTCTCTCTGATGGCTCAGCACCTTCAGACAGTACTCCTTCACCCGCTCATAGTTCACCAGCTCTGACTGCAGCAGGCACGCTGCAAGAAGGAGAAGGAGGAGGGGGGAACACATTAGAAGTTTGAAAGTGCTTAAAAATGTATGGTAATAATAGCTTTAATGATTATGTCTGCTCAAACACCTTGAGCACATCCCAAGTGAGTGTAAAACAAAGACGGGAATATTTTTGCTGACATCTTACTCTGAGCCTTTTAATAGAGCCATGGTGAAATTTAGCCTCTGCTGTGCTTCCTCAGGATGGCAGTGAGCTGACTATAAATAGCCAATACGAATGTCTCACAGTGTGCAGAAGACACAAAAAATCGTGCAAGCAGTTTGAGCCCTGGGGCAGGAGAGTAATGTCTCTACATGCTAAACAGAAGAATGGAGGAAAATTCAGCCTGAGTGTGATGGACTCCACACTCCGATGTGTAAGTCTCATTTCTCTGAGTTTACAGATGTGGAAAGGAAGAAAGGGAAGGATGCAGGGATCAGGTGAGCAACAGATACATCTTAACCTGAGCAGAGTGGTCCTTTACTTTAAAAACAGCATAAAGTGCCATTGAATTTTATTTTAAAGTAATAATCAGTCGTATCGATGTGTCGAGCACTTTGCAAAGGTTGGAATAACTTCATTAGTAAAGACACACAAAGCTTTTAGTCGACCAACGTTTTTCAGAGCCTGCTGGTAGATCAGATATCAACTCCTCCGGTGATCACAAGCACTCCTGATTTTCCTTTTTTACTTCTCCCTTCTTTTTCTCCCTCCTCACAGAGTCTTAATCTATGAGAAGATTTATCAAAACGTACCTCCTTTCATCACTTCTTGTACCCCTGCTGCCCTTTCCTCCCTGTTCTGACTCCTCCTCAACCCTCCCTCCTTCCTCCCTCTCTCCTCTGAGTCTGCCCTTGTTACACAGACAGCTCTGTGAATAACATGAGTCAGGCGCTATTAGCCGAGAGGCAGGGTGAGTCAGGAGTGAGAGACGGGAGGGGAGAGGGAGAAGGGTGAGGGGTGAGGGGCATGGCGGCAGTAGAGGGAGGAGGGTGATCAGGTCTGTAGATAACAGAGAAGAAGAGGTGAGACCTGTAGGAGGGTAAAGGGCAAGGAGAAGAGGAGAGGGGGGGGCATGTGAAACGCAGTTAGTGTTCCTTTAGGTGTCGTCTCACCCTGAACTTCAGAGACAAACAGTAGATGGTCTGGCCTTGCCCGTCAACAAGCCAAGTGCAAAACACTAAATAATTCATGGTGGACATCAGGGGACGCAGCCATTCAATAGCAATCAATGTGTTTTGGTATAGTGGCTGAAGTTGTGTGTCGTGCTGAAGCAGGCAGCTATCATGTGTGTTGTATGTGCTTGTGAATCACTGCCTGAAGCGTCACAGCTGTGCACATGAACTTTGCTTTTTCACAGGCAATTAAAATAAGGGGGAGGGTTTTTTAGAGACAACGTTTTTCTGTGAGTACAATAACATTTAAACTAATTTTATCAAACCATCCTTACCTTTAACTCGCTCCTTTTAAAAAGACTTTTATTGTTATCTGTAGCGTCAAATCAAGTTCAACTTGTTGTAATTACGCTAAGCATTCTCAGGAGACACCTGGCCTTTTATTCAGGATTCCTCATGGCACCCTCTTCCTGTTTTACTGGCATGGTAAATACTGATTAAGAATTAAAGTGAAGTGAAGTGATGTTGAGGGTGGCAGACTGACCAATAACAATTAATTAATTAATTTTTTATTGTAACTTTATTTGGAATGGACAGGTAGATACAACAGCATCAAAATTAGTTAAAGTAAAAACAAAAGTCCTTCCAGTTTTGTTTGTTTTGAGCCCAAAAAAGAGAACACAACATCAGCCATCCTGGAATAAGAGTCCAAAGAAGGTCGGGTCATAGACCATGGATCAGATTTTGTTCATCCATTATGGTGTCCACACTTCTCTGATAATTTAAATTTACCAGCAATTGTGAAAAAGAACAATAATAGTGGATACACAATGACCTCTTCTGGACAGACCTGATAATTTGCTCATGATAAACTCTGCCAGATAAGGTGTAATAATTTTATTTTTTAATAATTTTTATTTTTAATTTGATTATTTAATTTAATTTTTGTATTTTTTTTAATCACTTATTTATTTTGCTATTGTTATTTTTACATATATTATTTGTATTTTGCATACACTTCTCTATATCATTTAAATATTTTAATTTCTTAATTATTTGGGTGGGTTTTGCCTTTATGACAGGACAGCTGAGGAGAGACAGGAAATGTGGGGAGCAGAGAGCGGGGAAGGACTGTAGCCTCTGTATGTGGGGCGCTTAGACCATTAGGCCGCCAGCGCCCCATAACATTTAAATTTTAATTTAACCTGCACTGTTGTTGTTGTTGTTGTTGTTGTTGTTGTTGTGTGTCACTCTGTCTGTGTGCTCTCTTGGTTTTGTGTTGTTCGCACATTTAACAAAATGTCAACAAACATATCTGTGGGATAATTAAAGGAAATATCCCTTTTTTAGTGTATGACTTCCCTGGACGCAGGCCTTTAAGAAAATGTAAGGTGTATCTAAAAATATGAACGATAACTGATAATAGCTTCCTTACAAGTGTGCCTGTAAACCATGATAAGAGAGAGAGATAACGTGTGCATGATGCACCTTTTACCTTTTACTTCTGGTAAAAAAAAATCCCCACAGGATATGCTTTAGAGCAGTTTAATATTTTCCTTAGTCCAACCAACATTCATAAGATGCTAATAAGCTGTATTTATCTTGCTGCAACCCTTTTTCTCTGCACATGCGCTCCACAAATGAGACTATTTTGCTGATTTTTCCAGCTACACAGTCCCGTTTTCCTCCTCTTAACATTCCTTTCTTGTGTGAAATAGCTAGATAACATAAAGACTGTTGCTACAATAATCATCAGACTGATCTCCACACACAACAGCATGTCAACCCTGACAATCCCCCTATTTTCCGATCACGACTCAGCTCAGTGCAGAGCATCAAGGTCAAAACTGTTTTCCCCATCTTTGGTCTCTGGCACAGTGGGAATCACCTCAGATGGCCTCCACCTCTCCTGCACACCTTTCTATGTAGACTCCACTTCTCTGTTTGTTTTTACAACCATACAGCAACGACGTGACTACTCTCATCCCACCACACGCCCATCCATCTTGGCCCTGCAGCTGAGGACCTGAGCGGAGCTTTCAGAGGATTCAGTTACAGTCCATAATGGCTTAATGGCTGACGCAGTTAGAGAGTTCACCGGCACTCACGCACAAACACACAAAGGCCTGGTATTACACACACATACATAAACTAACAGTGCCTTCAGCAGATACACAGTTTCCACAGGCAGTAAGAACCAGCATATCCACAGTAACACAGCCGAAGGAAAACAAACAATCGGGCGTGGACACAGGATGGATAAAACTCGACAAAACACAACACAGACACACACAGGATCACAAGCAGACGACTCTGAATGAACTTTTCGAAGCTAACAATGGTTTCAAAAGATTCATGCCTGTACAAACACACACTTTTCGCAAACACAAAAGCAGTGTGCACAAGTGATGACTGGCTGGCCGCACCCCTTCTGGCCCATTAGGCAGATGGATGGCGTGCTAGAGGAGATGTAGTGTGTGGTGAGATGCATTAAGGGTGTGATAATGACGGGTTCATGGGAACAGGGCAGGGCAGCAGGGACACAGACAGACAGACAGACAGACAGGCAGACAGGCAGACAGACAGACAGACAGACAGACAGACAGACAGGCAGACAGGCAGACAGACAGACAGACAGACAGACAGACAGGCAGACAGGCAGGCAGGCAGACAGACAGACAGACAGACAGACAGACAGACAGACAGACAGACAGACAGACAGACAGACAGACAGCTGTCACAACCTGCGACAAGTGTTTAATTGTTGCCAAATCCAATCATAGATTTAGTTTTCTTCTACCACACACTCATCCTCTCATAGATTTTGTAGATGGCAGGAATTTTAGGTATTGTGACGAGGAGCTAAAAAAAGGCGTCGGTGTCTTGCGACAGGTCAAGTTGAGCAAAAATGATTACTTTCGCCTCGTGATGGAATATTTGGTGTATTGGACAATCTGTCCTGGTTTCCTCAGACTTTTTCTGTGATTTTTGCGGTCTAAGAAATCTACTTTTTATGGCTTTATTTCCTGTTACACACATTAAACATCAACTGTGAGTGACTGGGACAAATGCTTCAATAAGAGCCATCTATTAGCTGAGCAGGCTGTTTGTCTTCTGACATCACTTAATGTTTATTTTTGTGTCAAGATCATAGTCTGTTTAATACATTCATAGGTTTCTGAAGCAGAGTTCTGAAGCTTATTGACGGCGGTAACCACATTAGAAATGCTAACTCAACCAATCTTCGGTCGATGTAGTATGAGGCAAAGACCTGGAGGTGAGGCGGGCCTTCAGCCGCTTCGCAACAACTGTTTGTGCCGATAGAGAATTGAGCTATTCAGACCTACACCGATCTTTTGGAACAAGGCTGTAATAACTAGGGATGGGCAATGATTATCAAATAGTTGAATATTCGTTCACTTTGTAAAAATTGAGGAGATGCTTCCAATATTTTCTCATTTTAACCCTCCTGTTATGTTCGTTTCTCTGGAACAGCAATAATGTTCCTGGGTCAATTTGACCCGGGGCATATTTAATTATCCAAAAGTGTCCGAACCCCAAAAAATCCCAATACACATTTTTTTAAATCTAATTTTTAACTCCATTACTAACCATTTAAATCCATATTTAGTCCATTGGTGTTCTTTGATTCTCACAGATCATGGTTCAATGAAGATAACTCACTCGTTTTTCATTAAAATGTACATTAAAACTTGTTTTAATATACATTGGAACACCCTAACTATAAATACAATAGTTTTTTATGACATTGATTTTTGTTTATTTTATTTTATATTTATTTTTAAAAAAATTTTATGAAGTGATGTTGATATATTAACACTAGACACCCCTTCTGTCACATGCTGCCCAGGTTTTTATTCTGCTTTTAGCTGGTTTGGAAGACATGTATTGCCTAAAAAGGGTCAATTTGACCCACAACATAACAGGAGGGTTAAAAGTACAATTTTTCATCATTTTCACTGGTGCCCGGTTCTAATACGGTATTCCCACCAGACAGAACCGCGTTAAGTAACAGGAGAAGAAGAATTCTAACTTCATTAAATAGCAAAAGAAGATGAAAAAAATTGCGACATTCGCAGTAATTTTTCAGTTCCTGATGTAAACAATTCAAACAATAATCGGCGAATAGATGCCAATGATTATTGAATAGTATTTTGGCTTGAAATGCCCATCCCTGCTGTAAACATCATTATTTGCTGTAAAGATCGTCTTCTTTGAATGGGTGTGTATGTGGTTGCTGGTGTTTCTGCAGCAAGCCTCAAGCACACACAATCCGTATCTTTCTTTATTGCCTCACTGAAAACAGTGCTGGTTCAGGATAAGTCATTGAACAGAGACCAACATTTGACATGCTATTAATTCTGTTCCACTTCTTTGTTTTCATTAGTGGTGCTAGCTCTCTTTACATCATCTTTATGTAACTCAACATCTTGCGTCTGTTTCTCTCTTCTGCTCAAAGCAGCTTTGGGTTGAAGTTGAAGTTTACTTAGTTTTACTTCCTGCCCTTGTGCGTCTCCCTCCTTTTTTGATTACCAACATTAGTTTCACCTGTGTCCTGTGTTCCATACCCGAGGTGATTACGCAGTGTATTTAGTTCCTCTGTTTCGCCTGTCCTGTGTTGGCTCATTGTTTGTCACTCCATGTGTCCATGTGTTTCCCCAGCGTTTCCTTTTGGATTTAGTTTTTGGACATTTAAGTAAGTTTTGTTTGTACCTTTTGTTCTTTTGTTTATTGAAACCTTTCCATCTTAAAATCTGCACTTGGGTCCTCCTTAATCTTTCCCCCAATGAGTCAGTTTTTTACTTTAGCAGTCATTATTTCAAAATCAATAAGAATGAGTGGAAGTATTATCTCTCTTCACAAACCATCACTGAGAACAGAGCTGACACACATCTGAAACAGCTTATAGTTGGTGGAAAGTTAGGAACAAAGGCTGTGATTGGCTTCACCGGCAGAGGACTGGTCGATTTTATTGTTAATTCTCTAAATCACAGCATCACAACTTCCTGGAGGGACTGATAATTTATGGACCAAATATTCTTAACTGTCAATCTATTCGCCACCAGTGCCTGATGCTTAACACGTTCTTCTACCAGTTTCTCAGACATGAGGATTTGCTGCTTTTATTTGACACGACCGAATATCTTTGGGGTTTGAAGTGGAGGTTGGGGGTTTAAAAAAAGCCACCTTGGGCTCTGGGAGACGCTTTTTTTATATTTCAAGGCAAATCACTAAAGCAGTTAAGTTGGAAAATAATTGCAGATATAGCCGTGAGGCTAATAAAATGACGAGCAACTGTGATTAAGGACACAATCCATCATGTGCCTGCTGCTTTAGTGTCCATGAGCACGATCCTGAAACCCTACCAGCTTCACGTCTGCTTGGATGAACTTTGGCTTTGTTCTATGAGAGGCAATTCCTCATCTGATATTAAAAGAAAATCAGATACGCCTTACTGATTTTTGATCTGATTAAAATGCGGTGTTCTCAAAGCTTTTGATTGCTACATGTTAAGAGGAAAGAGTAGAAATAATGGGATGTGACTGCACAAAGGAAATTAGTGGTGCAGACAAGATAGATTTGTCCTAATGAGGGACATGACAGGGACAGAGGAATGAGCTGAGACTGGGACACTAGCTTTGAGTGTGTCAGTGTCATGAGTGTTGGTATCTATCTCACTCTTTAAGGGACCCCAGAGGAAGAAGGAGTAGACAAAACACAGGGTACTGAAGTAGAAAATGTATTTAAAATTGCAGTAGGAGTTCTTAACCCAGAAAAAAACCCAACAGGTGCAAAGCTGCCATCTCCATCAGAGCGTGTGAATGTGTGTGTATCCGTCGCTTGTATGTCTTAACGAGAGGTGCGGTGAGTGGGAGTGGTTAACACATGCTAAGGAACCCCACTGGTTTGCTTGAAGCATCATGTTGGAAAAAACAGAGCTTGCACACAGACTCGCTTCGCTTTCATTTGGCTGACAGAGCGCCAAAGCCCGGAGGAATAAAAGAAAGAGAGATTTGAGCGACACAGAGAGAGAAAAAAAGGCAGGAAGCTAAAAACAAGACAAGGGAGACGAGGAGGGCAAGAGAGGACAGAGATAGAGGCTGACAAAACAAAATCCAGACACAGCTGAGGGGGAATAATGAAACAATATATGTATTGAAGATATATGTGTTTATCTCTCCCTTTCAGTCTCTACATCACCTCATCTTCCCTCTGGAGCCACATCCCCCTCCCCTCTTCCTCCTCTCCTGTCCCTCTTCATCACACCAGGCGCGACACTACGATCCAGCTAATTTAAAGCCACTCGTGGCCCCGGTGATTAGTCTGCTGTCCATCACCTTGTAATTAGTTCTGCAGGAAGATAATGGCAGATGGGGAGACCCATCACTCTCGCTGGTTCTCTCACACAGACACACAATCCCTCACACACCGCCTCCATCTTTGACCCTCGTCCTTCACTAGTCCTCCACCCTACATCACTCCTTTCACCTGTCACTGTCTTCCCTTTACAGAGCTGAAGACAATTTGGCGGATTCATTTGCAGAGATTAATAAAGCGTGCATAGTCATCAACATGAAACTGCCTTCAACAAACATTCTCTGAGCGGAGTCTGATCCCACACGCTGACGTCACAGCTCTCGGACAGTTCTCTCCAGGCCCACTAAGAATAGCTCCACCCAAAGCATTTCCTCTGTTATTAAGAGGGACAGGGCTTATGCTCCTTTTGTCTGCACTGATATGACACAGCATTTACTCCACCTTAACCTGCCACCAGCTGCTTCATCATCTCTCTCTCTCTTTCTGAGCCTTTTTTCATCTTAAAAACCTAATTTAAGCTCTTTTGTATCGAATGCTCATAAAAGGAAGCTGTCACCCCATAACAGAGCAGATAAGTGTTTAAATGTCTCCTTTATCACTCAAAATGTGACATGAGGAACACGAAATAGGCTCTTCTTTTCCTCAGAGGAAATCTAAAAGATGACGGCTGTGAATTATTATCACACAGATATGATAAAAGCTCATCTTGTGATTTAAAACAAGTGGTGCAGATGATTTATTTGATTGCGTGTCACTGTAGCGGAAGACTAATGCAGCTCCATATGGTGTCAAATAAAAAAACGCTCATAATTACTCTCTCTTGTTTGACTGCAGGCGTCTCAAAGGCCTCCACAGTGCCTTAGTTGTAAATATAAAGTGCAGAGACCAGCTTCACAAATGAGTCACTGACAGCTAACAATGAGTTTGACTTCTCTGGAGGGCTGAAGACGCAGAGTGAGGATGAAAAGAGTGGAGGAATGTACATTATGAGGGACAGAAAGGGAACATTTGATGAATACTGCATGACTTGGCATCAATAGGCTCAACATTACAGCTTAGATAAGAAGATGATACACCTGTCATATACATTACCTGGACAGTTTAAAGCCACAGATAGCTCCTGGTTAAATTAGCATCCTGTCTTCACGTTGTTTCATTCAGTAAAGTGGGAAAACTGAGCCATAATAAAAGGCTCATGTTAACTTCCCTGGTTGTAATTTTGAGTGAGAGATGTCTAACTTCCTGTATCCTTCAGTTTGTAGGAATTAAAGCTGAAGTGTCAACAAAACCTTTAAATTACTGACTCCTTGCTACACTGTCTGTAAATATTACTTAAATAAAACCCACTGTCACACCTATACAATAGATCCAAAAGAGATCCTATGTGTTAAACAGGCAGTACACTGTATTTAGCACAAGCGGCAACCTCCAGTCTCAAAATATGAAGCCCACGCAGAAGTGTTATAAACTACAGTTCAGTGAGCGTCCGCTTGAGGCTGGCTGCAGAAACACCGGAAACCACATAGACACCAATTCAAAAATGTGATAATCTTTGCAGCAGTAATAGTCATGTTTACAGCCTGGTTCAAAAAACGGCTTCAGTCTGAAGAGCTAATTTCTCTAGCATAGCACACACTGTATGGGGGTGAATTTTTTCTAACGCAACAGTTCAGAAGATATTAAGATTACCAGTTTTGCCTATTTAAGGACATGACTGACTTGACTGACATGCGGGAACACTGCAGCTGTTGGCTAGGAGGCTCAAACCCTGCCTCTTTACCTCACACTGAGTTAGGTTAAGTTCAGCATTTCCAATATGGCTTCCGCCGACGATTGGCTTCAAAACAGCGCTCAGGGACAGATTGGTGACGTCACGGATACTACGTCCGTTGTTTATGGAATCTCTTTATCTGTAAAGCTGTCTTAGAAAAATTACCAACCTACCTTACTGAACTTCTTCATTACCAAGACTGTTTATATCAGACTCGCACCTCAAACCAGCTACTTCTGCATGTTCCTCGAGTTCGGTCAGGACTCGGAAAAAATGCTTTTTGTTTCTCTGCTCCTGACTCCTGGAACAAGTTGCAGCAGCGTCTTGAAATGCACTTTTACCTTATGGACATTTAAGAATCTTAAGTTCTAACCTTTCAACCCCACTCTGCGACTGTTTTAGCTAGGTTTACCTGTGTACATTTGTTGTATCATTTTAACTACCGGCCCTTCCTATTTTAGTGCTTTTATAGTCAATCCCCTACTCCTTCTTCTATTTGTATTATTTTATTTGATCTTTTAATTGTTTTTATATCCAAATCAAAAAAATATCCTATCTTATGACTTTTGGTAATCTTGATGCATTGTTGTTTCTATCTAAATATCGATATGTAAATGAGGGTTGCCCCGCCATGATCTCTCGAGTATAAATAAAGGTTGATATGATATGATATGATATGATATATAGTCTATGATTTAGTATCTAATATCACATGTCAGTAAACTGCTACAAATAAGTAAATCAGAAATGTAGTTGTAGGCTACATCAATGATGGGACTGTAAGGTAAGAAACAATGCAGAGCTGTCTTGTAATGCAGGTGAAAGCTATAACATCAAGATCTGACAAAAAACTAAGAGCACAAACTAAAACGTGTGGTTCGAAGTAAAGAAGAAAGCTATAGAGGCTCCGGTTAAGACAGAGTCAGGCTGGCTGTTTTCAGTCTTAAGCTAAGCTACACGTCCTGATACCAAGATGTAATATCTTCAGATGAAGCATGCACACATGGTAGCAACCGTCTCATTCAACTCTCTGCCATGAACTTCAGTCATTCACTCACTTATTCAAACAATGCTTACATAAATAATCTCTTCATCTTCTCCAAAGCCCCCATGTTGGCATGCTGACCTCATAACAGTGGGACAGCTTGTCATGCATAGACACTGATGATACATCAGACACATTTGCATGGATTACCCACAGTGCAACATTGATCCAGGGAAACAAGTACCCAGATTATTGTGTCAGATATCACAGAGAGTGAGGGGGGGATTTTTTTTGTTACAGCAACATCAAACTGTCCGCTCCCCTTACTGTGCGCTGAAAGATCTAGTCCAGCAGGAGTATGTGTTGGAACAGAGAGAGCAGAGATTTCTCACTTCATTCGTGCAGGCAGGATAGGACATTAGCCTCTTAATTCAGTTGTCAACTTGCTTCACGTCCCATGTTTCATCTTCCACCTTGCTCTGTCCGCGCCCTCCTCCGTTGTTCTGTGCTCCCAAAATAGTCGCTGACTCAGGATTAATGCTCATCTACTTAAATATTTATACAAGTGAGGAAGCTATCATCTCTGACTTCACCAAAGATGAAATCATTTAATGCCCCCCATTGCACATCCCTGTTTCCTGAACTTAAGGTTTACTATAAGCCCTGCGGCGGCACTCAGGGTGAGGGGTCATCGTGGGGTTTCTTGACGCCACTAACGAGAGTGAAGAGCTGATGGTGAACTTGTGTTTGAATTTAACTCATTACAACTTGTATTCTTAAATCAGGTCATTTTGTGTCCGAGGGCCATGACTTCAGCTTTTCCTCTCATAAGTAAAGACAGGCGTTCAAAGAGCAGATAAGTGCGGTTTAATAAAGCATAAAAGGGACTTTTATTGAGGTTATATCTGGAGTTGAACTCTATGACATAGACATAATTTAGTTGTAATCCGTAGCTGGGCTATAACCTGATTGGTGATGTCACTTTTGGACACTGAGCAGACTCTCGCCTACAGCTCTGCAGATGTTTGGCTTCTGACGTCTATATTTTATGTGGGTAATAAAAAAAAGTATTGGTTAAGATGAAGATGATTTTGTCTTAAGCTTATTGATCCATTACTGTATTTTTTCAGGTATGTTTGCATGACATATGAACAGTAAAGCTGTGAAAAACATGCTCTGTGCATTAAACTGGTCATAAGACAGATGAGAGGGTCTCCGGAGAGGTCAACGGAGAAAAGTGCCAAATGGTCTGGCTCACACTCTGATGGAGTCAGCCGTTATTTGCACGGTAGTAAACCCTTCTCATAAGCACTTTGAGAAAATTGATGGCTGAAGCATACGCTTTCTTCATTTACAGAAATAATGCAGCTACATGTTGGCACTAGAAACTGGGATAATGAACAAATCATGGCATACATGAGGCAGGTCACTAAAAAGAAAATGGTTGTACCTGATAGAAATATCAGGATTAATGCATGAAATATTTTAATCATGGTGTTACAGTGATTCTTTTTTTATTGCACCATTTGTTTTTTAATGATTTCCTCATTACAGCAGAGTAGGGAAAAAAGCAACAACCAATTTGTTTTGATGCCAGTTTTGAGGCAATTTGGTCAACACACATGTTTTAAAGCTCTTCAGAGTTGAGGGTAATGCACAGCAGTTTAGATATTATTATCTGTGTGTTCAGCACTACAGGTAACCCGCCTGTCTTACAAAAAGTCTATTGATCCAAGTTTTTTATGCAAAGTTTCATCATAACATCTGTAAGTCTCTCATTTTATCTCCATCGTTTGCTTCACAGCTCATTTAAAAATGAGACAGCAGAACTGTAAAACTGTGAAACTGCTGGTCAAACTGCTCCACTGAGGATCACCCTGAGCGCTGGATCAGCACAAACGGGCTCAACACAACCTTTTCCATTTCAGTGCCGCTGACGTTTTTTCAATGTCAACCCCCGGCAGAGGAAGTAATGAAGCATTCAGTGTCAGGCCCAAGCAGGCTGCGTAGGGAGAGCTCAGTGGTGACCATCGTGGCTCTTTATCAGCATGGAGCTCTGAGGATTGATATTAACAGCCAATTGGTTTACTCTGCACTGTCCACGGAGCCAAAGGGTGTTAGATATGCGCAAACAGCTTCAGCAAATTCTCATTACTGATGGCTTATAGAGGATGAATATTCTGCTTTTCTCCATCTATTTTCCACTTGCTCTCTCTCTCTCTCTCTCTCTCTCTCTCTCTCTCTCTCTCTCTGAGGGTGTCAGAAAAGGGCATCTGTTTCATTTTTCTCTCAGCTGATGCCATGACTTTCAACTAACAGCTAAAAAAAGCTCTGATAGACACTTCTCTTATCCTTTTCTTCACACTGTCAGTCCAAATCAAATGAGAATACAAAAAGAATCAACTCACTAAAATTATCCTTATGGTTCTTTAATGCAAATGTCACCACTAACCTGTTTAACATTATGTCAAATATGACGTACATCTTTCCTCAAGTTGATGTACTTCAAATCTTTCCACAAAAATGACCTTTCTTTGCTGACATCTTTTTTCAGTCAAACTTCAAATAAAAATAAATGTATCTTGATTGTTTTGCATGAATATAAGCACAAATATTAGCATGCTACCACCATAAGCTTATGACAAACATTTTTATGTGTAGCATCAGCATCTTATTATTATTATTGTTGTTGTTGTGAGCTCTGTGACGTAAGCACTCATTTCTGTTTTGTCTCTGTTTGTTTATGTGTTTGTTCTTCACTGTGTTGGTTGTGTGTGCCGCTGGGATCATCATGTTCTATTTTCTGTTGTACCGGCTTAATTTTACGAAAAACTGAAATTGAACCAACTTTGTGAACACTGACAGAGCCTCTGTTTAAAAATAGATGAGACAAAAAGCAGAATAAAAATATTTGCTTATTGCCTTCATGTCCTCTTTTTCTGTCTCTTTCTGTCTCTCCCCCCTGAGTCCTCGCCTGTCCACTCTCTTTCCTTTTCTTCCTGACAGATGACTGAATCTTATTTACTCTTGTGACAGGAGTCATCGGGGCCTGTCAGGGCTCTGATATACGTCACTTTGGTATGGCTTGGATTTCTGAGTGACCTCCCCCCCTCACATGAATACAAAAACTCCCAAAACTCTCCCTTCACTGCTTAGAGGTCACAGAAGCAAGACATTTCCTCCTCCTCCTCTCCATTTGTAACTTACAGTCACACCCTCTCTCCTCTGTTGTATAATCCCTTCATATCTAAGAGTTCTGACCAGTTCAGCCCATTCCCTTGGTTTAACCCCATCCCCCATTTTTACCACTACATCTTTTCCACTGACTTACCCCTTCCCCCATCCCTCCAAAGCTCACTGCCTCTCTCTCTCATCTGTGAGGAGAGTACAGTGTGATTGGTACAGTAGAGGGAGTGCCAGTCGAACACATGACAGCAATGCCACGCCATCTGCAGCCCTGGCACACAACGCCCCAACAATTCTCGTTCTGCTCCGTCCACCCCTCTGATGGCAGACACAGAGGGAGGAAAAACACCAACCAAACCTCCCCCCCCATCCCCCTTCTCACCCTCGCGTGGCATCTCTTTCCCTCCTCCATCCTCCTACGAGCAAATTGCACAGCTTCTCTGCGAAGCACTAGGCCTGTCCTTTTCCTCTCCCAACCTCGCTTTGTTCTCGTTTTAACCCCCTCTATCTCACATTTCTTCTCCCGATCTCCTTTCATCCTCCATCACTTCTTCTGCCTTTATCTCACGCACCCCACCACGTCCCCTGCTGATGAAGCTGGCAGAAGATGAAAGTGTGAGTTTTCAGTTCTGTGCTGCTTTTGTAAGCAGGCCTTGACTGTTAACTAGCAGTGGGTTACAGTGGACTGCTGAAATCAACCCGTTACACAGCACTGACATTATTCTAACACAGCACCAACCGCCTCCATCTGACGCGAGGTCGAACATAGAGGCTGTGATGTGGTGAGTCTTCAAGTCTGTCTAGGAAGTGCAGAAAAAGCACTAAAGCTCCATTTGTTGTAATTGATGAGGAAGGAGGGGCTTTTATTTTCACGTCCGGCATCGAACAGATGTTGAAGCCACCAACAGGCTCATTAAATCTTCAGAATGGGGCCTGTAATTGCATGTCATGGTTCAAAAGTTCATTGATGGCCTTGGTGTGCTGTTCCTGGGGCCTTGAATACAGGAACTGATTATTATAAACATGTTTCCACCTGATGTAAACACATTATCTGTGTATGAGTATGTAACCTCTGAAACAATTCCTGATCCATCAGTCTTTATATTTACACCAGGCTTTTGATATTGAAGAGATGTGGTCTGTCTGATCCTGATACTCCCTGTGCACATTTACACATATCGCAAACAGGCTTTCTTCCTCCATCTAGATAATGCACCTAGATAGAGATCACAGCTCAGTGTTGCATGTTTTGGGTCACATGCATTTACATAATGTTTCATGTTGGGCTTATAAATTGAAATGATCTTTCATATTGTTCCAAACATAAATAGATTTTACTTTAACTGCATTATTATTGAAGCCAGGAACTACATTAAGTGTTGTTTTCCATCTTTAACACACCTTGAATACATATTTTGTACTAAAGCCACTGGAAATGTAACAAATACATGTTAAGTCCCTCAAGCATCCATGAAAATCAGAGAGAAAAGGAACCTGAAGATCAACAAGAAAACCTCGCTCTAATACCAGCTCTTCTTGCTCATTAGACCATTTCTCATGACTGTGTGGGCATGGCGGATCACGTTTTGATTGACATCTCCCTCGCTTACATTTGCATTCGCCTGGCTCCACACACAGCAATAGTGCATGTGACAACCAGTACAGTGCAGCCCTGGAAACAGACGCCCTGCCATCAGAAAATGATGCATTTTAACTGGTCTGGAGTGGTGAGTTACAAAATGCTTCCCTTCCATATCAAAGGTAGCAGTTTGCGTGCACATGCAGTGTTATCCTAGATGCCCCAATTCAGCTCTCTATGGATATTTAATGTTGGAACTAATCAACCAATCAATCAATCTTTCCTTGTATAGCGCCTAGGGTTGCAAAATTCTGGGAATTTTCAAAGTTGGAAACTTTCCATGGGAATTAACAGGAATTTATAGGAATAGACTAGTAATTTACTAAATTGAAGTTTGGCTCTTAATAGGGAACTTAAATATATTTGGGGAAAATATATCTTAGCATAATCCTGACTAAAACAACCAGATTTCATACAAGTACAGTTGTGTTACAATATCATTGTATGAAAATCGCTTTATAAATTAAGTCTGATTGATTGATTGATTGATATCTATGCTATTCTTCAATCACATGCACATAGCACACTGCTTACTGCAGGGCTATTGAGACCACGCCAGCTACATGCACTGTGCTCACATGCACAGATGATTTCTAGAATCCTGCAGAGGCTAGGCTTGAGAAGCTTGAGGGAAGATGCTTTTTTATTTAACATTTTGAATGGGACTTTGTTGGGATTGCATTTTTGTTAATTTTTGAATGGGTTGGGTCGGGGGGGATGAGTAATATTTAACTCAACATTCATGTTTTTGTTCTTCAATGAAATAATTGATTGTTCAATTGTCAATAAAATATTTAACACTTGATAAAGTTCTACTTACAAATAAATCAGTTTTAATTGTATTATTTTGGATGGATGTCTGCTTATAACAAAACAAATATTTATGCTTGGATATGATATCTTTCCATTAAATTACCATCAATTCCCATAATTCCCATGAAAAGTTTCCAATTTGGAATATTTCCAAAATTCCCCAGCTTAACCTCCCATGGAAATCTTTCCACCCCTTTGCAACCCTAATAGCTCCAAATCACAACAAACGTTATCTCAAGACGCTTTTACAAACATAGCAGGTCTACACCATACTCTATTAAATTATTATAATAGAGACCCAACACCAAGACCGGATAAGACTCAGTCTTATCTCAACTTAATCCACCATGAGCATTGCATCTCGTAGTATTTAGCTAGTTACAGGCAGAAAAAGGCAGAAACCTCAAGCAGAACCAAAATCATGTTAAACAGACATCTGCCTCGACCGAGTTGGGGTTGGAAAGAGGGATAGAGGAGAATAAGAGAGAGAGAAAGTGATGATAGTGATGAGAGGATTAGTAATGTGGCGGCACTTGACCCTTCGTAAGCTCATGGAACAAATAGGAGACATACGCAGTTGATATACTACAAACAGTCACTGAAAACTCTAGATAAAAAACCAAGGAAGTACCACCACTGTAAAATCATTACGAAATATAACTTAATGACCCTTGACAGTTTTTTTTGTTATGTAGATATGTGTCTGATGTATAAATTAATTAATGATCAGGCCCCACCACCACTTAAACAATGTGTGTTACTCTGCAGGAAAAATCTTAGGGAGACCAGGGCATCAACAAGAGGAGACTGTTCAGCTAAACGTAGGAAGACTGCATTTGGACAGTCTGCATTTTCAGTCAGAGCAGCAGGAAAATGGAACTCAATCCCGACTCACATTAGAGACTGTACAAGCCTCAGTGTTTTTAAAAGTAAACTGAAATTATGGCTCAAGGAAAAACAGTCATGTGATCATCTGAATGCATCAAATTAGAGACAATGAAATGTAATTTTAAATGTGTTGTTATTAGTGATGGACTGTGTTGAGTAGTCTATGTATTGTTGAAATGCTAGTATGTTTTTTTCGTTTGTATTGTACATTTGTTAACATCTTCCTGCCCAGGGACCACAGATGAAAATTAGCTTATAGCTAACTCTGGCTTGACAGTTTTTGTTTTGCATGGCCCCTGTCAAATAAACTAATAAATAAATAACATCCGCTGATGATGGCCGCACTGGGTGACATTAGACAAAGAGCTCTCACGTGTCTATACTCTGATGATTAGTTGCTGAAATAATTTAAAATTTTTAATGTCAGGGTGTATGGAAGTGTAAGTTATAAAGGGTTGCTGAGAACGATAGGACCTTAATCATCAACTTATTCGTCTCAGCCCTAGGAGATGTGTTTAGCATGTTTAAGGTCACTGAGTTTTTGGGTCTCTAAATCAACTGCACACAACTCTACAAGCACCAAAAGGAAGAAAGTAAGAATTAATCAGCGAGACTGCCACCATGTCAGTATCTGCACCTGTGGTCATATTTACCATGTTCACTTCAGACAGAAAATGAAAACTGAATGTGGAGTTGGTTTGACAAAGGGTTACATGAACCGCTTGTTATTAAGTACAAGAGAACATTATGTCCCCATGCAGTCTGAACAATGTTTGTTTAATGACTGCTCATAACCTGTCAGGAAGTGCCTTATTCAGGTTGAATTATGCAACCGCAGGGCTGCTTCTGATTGTATCAGAGAACACTAGTGTTGTGTTAGTTTCAAACCCACGTCTGTGTGACTGCAAAAGAAGGCTGCAGAATAAGTTAAAATTTTTATTTTTCATTCTTTTGTAATTTCTTTTAGAGATGTGAGGAGTGGGTGAAAATTGCTGGATCATCACAGTGGCTGCTGAATAAAAAGGTGGCTGGTGTTACGAAACAAACAGTTTTACTCATCCCCTCCTGCTGTGCCTCTCCTAAAGCAGTGACTTATGACTCATTCACAGATTGAGCTGGTCAGGAAGAACAAACACAGATTTCAGGGAGAGATCAGAGCAAGCAGGAGTTAAAATACATCAAAAGGACTCTTCTCTGTATGCGTTTAAAGTACTTCAACTGACTCAAACTTATTATAGCTTCTAAACAGGATACAAGTTGGTGTGTGTGCTGTTTCAGGAAAGTGTTCTTCCTCTTCATGATCAATATCAGGAAAAAAAGGAAACAAACTGCAGTCACATCTGTTATTTCTGTATGTGCCTCTAAGAGTGTTTGTGGTGGGTGGATGGATGACTGAGGCCGACAGGCAGGAAGTCCGCCTGTGGCCAACATGTTGCACCACTCTGAACTGCGACAGACAGACAGAGACTGGGGATGCTGGTCTAACCAATTTAGATACAGCCCAAAAGGGACACACAGGCTTTGTAAAAAGGCCAGCGGATAGGACATTCATCACCCATTGTCTTTCTGTTTGGCAGAATCAGGTACTATACTGATGGAGATTTATCCAAACTTTCTCTGCTGCTTCAAAAAACACCTTTCATGCCTGAATTATGTCCCTTAAGTCTCTCTTTGCTCTTCTCTTTTCATCCTGTCATATTTGTATCCACTGACATCTTCCCATCTTGTGTTTTGCACTAGATTACTGAGCAGGTGGAACGGTTACTCAGCACTCAAAGACTTCTCACTCATTGACATTTTTAAAAGTTGCTGACAAAAAAACAAACAGCATCACAGACGCTGCCTGTTGCAACAGCTATGTTCATTTCAAACTAGCTACGAACTGATATTATAACCTGTGATTTATGCATTACTAATTTTGAAGCACTTTCACCAGGAAGATATGTTGCAACATTACTTTGATTAACAACTTAATACCTTAAGGTGGATGCAAGTAATAAAATATAATGTATGTCTGCTCAATCATGTTAAATCCAATTGTTAAACAGCTTACATAGCTGTTTTAATTATTAACTAACCATAATTTAGTTTGCCTATAGTGTTGACTTAATATTCTCAATTATACACTGCTGGTATAATCTAGTGCTGTGGTAGATTAATAAATAAAAAACTCCATAATTAGTCATTTTTATTTCAGTAAAATCACATATCTGTAATTTGCCAGAAAAATAATGTATTAAAACTAGAACTGCATGTTTTGAATGTATAAAAAATAATGAAAGGTTCTTATAAAATACTTCAAGCTAATTATTAGAGTTCAATTTCTCATTTTGGTCAACAGACAGCCTAACACTTGAATTCATTAAGTTTGCTGCAACAGAATACAGGGTTGAGTCACAAATCCTCACAAATGAGAGGTTATATTTGTAATTTATGATAAAGGTTAACATCAATGGTCGTTAAATCTAGAAAGATATACATTTATATTTACACTGCTGTCTCTCTTTATTCTTATTCATACTGTCAACACATGTTACTAATACTTAATGTGGTGGTTTATCTCTTTGAAGTACTATGTGGTTATTTCATCAATAGCGTCAATCACATTCCTTACACCTTCACTCATTAGATGTAACTAGCGCTGAGCGATAAAACGATAATGCTTCTTATCGGGAGATATTTTTTCTTAATATAAATATAACAAATGCACGATAAAAAATCGATAGTTAAAATTGTAATTACACCTCCCAACCACTGGAAAGAGAGGAGACACTAATGTGCATTAAATAATAGTTGCTACCCAACATTAGACAGGAGAAGAAGAAGGCATTGAACAGCCAATCATGTAACAGGGTGATAGGTAGGCGGGCTTAAAGACATATGGAGCGGAATGTAAGAGCTGAAACGAGCGACAGCTTTCAGTTAGCAATGTCATATATGAAGGATTCAAGGAGCTTATCAGAGAAGTAAATCCAGATACTAGCTAACAAACTGTCTGGTATCTTCAACTTTCACTCAGGACTGAAAATCTGCCTTTAAATTTAAATGAAATAATAGTTTGATATTTATCATGATAGCTCTAGATGTAACTGATGTTTATGAATAAAGGAGGTACCAGTACTTACCACAGCTGTGAGATGAATGAAAATAAAAGTAGACATTTTTCTTTCATATGTTGTCAAGAAAAGCTGCACAGAATGGGAACACTCGACTCAAGTACAAGTATATAATTAGTACTCTGCAGTATTTCAGTGGCTGTATAGATTCCTCAAATGCACTGAGGGAAAATGCTTGCCCTCATCACAAAAATGTTAAGCCTAGAAAACACAAGCACACACACACACGCACACACACACAAGCACACACACACACACACACACACACACACACACACACACACACACACACACACACACACACACTCATACTGATACACTCAACTTTAACAAAATCAGCGATGTCAGCAGAGGGTACCAAGAGAACCACAGGACGAGCAGCGCTGAAAGCACTCTACATCCCCTTAGCTGCCGTGAATGCTGAGACACACAAACACAATAATGTCCACACACACACACGTATACATGTATACACCCAAGACATAAACACACTCAAGCAGCTGCACTTAAACATGTATGACTGGTGCTGCTGTCACTCTACTATCCTGCGTCACAGCCGACCAATCAAACAGCAGTTCCTTACTCATATCCACGGTGACCAGCATTTGCCCAGTGGGACTCTGGGTAACCAGGTGGAGGCGTTCGACAAACACCTGCAGCTGGATTACTACAGTATGCACTAAATGAGTCACTGCTTTATTTCTGTCAGAGATGCAGGTAAAAAAAAACTTTGCTTCTAAGAAAGACACCCTGGTAGTTCTAACGCTGACATTATCTTGTATCTTGATCTTATCTTGATCTTTTATCTGCTCACATTGACTCACCCTGACTTCTTGTGGAAATTTTACAAGGGGCAGGCCGGAAAATATCTGCGTAAAGTCTGTGTGAAAGTCGGCCCTTTTGCGTTCACACCTGAAGCTCAAATTTGGGGAACTTTTCAGGAGTGGACAGCATGTGCAAACACAGCTTTACTGTCATACCGGTTGTTGTGATATTTGCACATACGTATCTGTTAGCATTATTTATATGGTTTTATAATTGCCTTTATCTTGGTTTTATTCCAGAGGTATTTATTTGAGATATTTTATATCTTATTTTATGATCTTTTTCTCTCTCCTTTAAATCATAGGTGGTGGAGCTGAAGTACTTATATATCATGTTTTTGTGTTTTGATAGTTTGTCAATTCTGACTAGTTTGTGTGGTTTCATGTTAATGTTGTTTGTGACTGGATGTCAAACTGGACATCATCATCTTGCTGCAAAACAAATTTACCTACGGCTATAAATAAAGTAACATAACCTAACCTAAACTATTACTGCCGAGGGAGTCAGACAATTCATTATCCAATCACCAGTTCTCCACTGTCGCCTTGATTTCCTTCTGTGTTGTGTGAACTATCAAAAACCATTGTTAGCATTCGACTACTTGCTAGCTAGAGGAGGAAATATAAGCTTGTAAATAAACAAGTGTTCACACTAACCGCTTATACTTCTATTTTATTATCAATTTTGATTCTTATCCAACTAATTCATTGTTTTAAATTGTATTTGATTACTTATTTATTTCTGTTTATATATTTTTTTCCTAATTTATCCTGAACACTTTTTCTAATTTTCCCCATGTGATGTCGTCCTCTTACTCTGTCGTCTTCTTACTCTGAAAACCTCTTTTATTGTCCTTTAAATGCTTTTATTTACTTATTGATTTTTATTTATTTATTTGTATTTATTTATTTATCCTTAAGAAAAACCTCTCAACAAAGATTTACTGGTCTATTGTCCCACCACTTCTTTCCATTTAAATTACCTGTATTCTTTTTAACCTCTTGCGTTGCATTTTGTTTTGCTTTGTTAAAATTCCTCCTCCCTGTCGTTCAAAATCATTGCTATGTTATTTGAACCATGCTTTGTTTGTCAAAGCACTTTGTAAACATTTGTTTTTAAAGGTGCTATATAAATAAAGTTATTATTATTATCATTATTATTTTCTGTGGTATGATCGAATTATCTAATGAGTTATGTTGTTTCTAGATTTTCACTTTTTGTATTGTTTCAGTGTCTGATAAATCATAGTGCATTCAAATGATAATAAATCATATCACATACATCTGTTTGCAAACCGGGAACACAGCAGTATGACATTATAACAGTCTTTGTGCTTCCCACCCTGAGCATGACGCCAGAGGAATATTGTCATGTGAATATGGTCGATAGCCTGGTAGAAGCTTTATTATGATTTCACTCCTGATGTAAGCTGTAATTGAAATAGTTAGGTTAGATAAGAACAGCACTAGCCTATCTCAAAGCACTTATGTTATGACTCAGTATCAATCACTAAAGAGCCACATTCATTCCGGTGTGTAAGAAAGATGTTTGTTTTTCAATTAGTCAAAACAGCTCATAGTGAGAGGGTTTAACAACAACATGATAAAGATGTTTTAAAACAGATTGGTTTATGGAGTTTTAAGGTTTAAGGAAAGGAAATAAATTAAAAGCAATATAGATCTCCAGTCATAAAACATTACACCCTTCAGTAGGAATTTAGATGTAAACACACACATCTAAACCTAAATAGAGAATATTACATCTTACTTGACGTTTCTTTGTGTGTGCGCATGTGCACACTCTCCTGTTCCAGTCAGCAGCAGTGAGGGGAGGGTATGAGTTGTATTAAAACAACCACAGGGAAAAGGACCGCTGATAGTTGCCATGGTAAATATGGCACCCTGTCGCGTGCTAGCAGTCCCCTCCTCCCCCTCTTCTCCCCTTTCCGTTTCATTGCTCTACTACTAGTATTCCCTTCCACGCCTGATTTTCATACTTTTGCATCTCTACCTGGGTACCTCTCTCTTCTTCTATCACCCTATCTACTGCTTTATCCTTCCCCTAATCTACCTTTCCACTCTCCTTTTCTCCTTCCCTCCCCCATCCCTTCTTCACGCTACAGTGGTGTCCCTACAGGCTCCAGACAGGCCCTGAACACTGTGCAGAATGAGGCGACCTTCAACGCATCAGGCTGATGGGGTAGCACACTGGATGGCAAAGAAGACACAACATCCTCCGCTTACCTCTGCCATGCCACACTCGTGACGCAAGCTCCCAACATTCACATATGTAGAGATGTCTCACACGTGCAATAATGATGTGATGCAACCGCTGTAGTGTTGGGAAACACCATTCATCATCTCCTCCTGGATGCCAACATTCATCACGATCTGCTGTGCACACTGCATAGAGCACGCATACAGCACTCATAATTACCTTTTTACAACAATGCGAGGCCATTTATTCCAGATAATAGCTTCTCTTGTATCACTGTAACCATATTTCCTGTTATTCCATGCAGTGTACAGCGCAATTTGACAGTACTCTGTTGTTTGAATTACCGTACAGGACGATAAAACGATATATTTCTTTCTAAATGTTTTTAAAAATCGTGCTTGAGCAGTTTAAGGTGATGTCACGAACTGAGACGAATGATTAAGATAGAGGGAAATATAAAAAATAGATAACTAGAGGAGCTACTTTCAAACAGTTTTACATCACGATACATCTACAGTATGTTGATATAGTGACTATGACTTTAATAGGCCTATTTTTGGCTAACCTCACCTCAAATATGAAGACTTATTAGGTCTTAATTAGTCTGTTTTATCATTATAATAAAGCAAGCAGCTGAGTGTAGCACAAGGCGTAAACACAACAAAGATATGAGAGTAATGAGTTAAGCTTTTCCCGGTTAACCCGGTAGTAAAGTCACTGCAAAGTGGTGCCATTAGACACAGGCTTACATCATCCACTGGATGATTCAGAGGACATTTTCTCACCTCAGACCCCCTTATGAAATATTTATATTACAATACAACAGCTTGGTCAACCCGTCTTATGCATCATAAAAACATGCATGACATACTGCTTTTGTCTTTATTCATCTTTTGTTTATTGGACAAAGCAACAATGTGGAAAAATGCATGGCACATAGAGCACTTGACAGCTTAACCCTCCTGTCATGCTGTGGGTCAGATTGACTCTTTTTAAAGTCTATTTTAGGCAATATACGCCTTCAAAACCAGCTAAATACAGCATTAAAATCATGTGACAAAAGAAGTGTCGTGTTCATTTATCATCACTTGATAAAAAAAGAAAATTCAAAATGTAAAATGAAATAAACAAAAATCTGTCATGTAAAATTATTGCATTCATATTTAGGGCTTTCCGATGTACATTAAAACAAGTTTTAACATTAATTTTAATGACAAACCAGTGAGTTATCTTCATTGAACCATGATCTGTGAGAATGTAAGAACAGCAATGGACTAAATCTTGATTTCAATGGTTAGTAATGGAGTTAAAAATTAGATTCAAAAAAATGTGTGTTGGGAATTTTTTGGGGTTCTGACACTTTTGGATAATTGAATATGCCCCGGGTTAAATTGACCTAGGAACATTATTGCTGTTCCAGAGAAACGAACATAACAGGAGGGTTAAAATAAACATGACAGAAACCAAAGGAACAGTGTGAGTTAATTAAATGTAACACTGGATGAATAAAGGCTCATTGGGTCCCAGTGTATCACCCCATGTTCTCTGACAAATGAGCACCATGTACTTTTATTCCTGCATCCTCATATGCTTACTCCAGTATTATTACACCTGCAGTAATAACAACAGCCTACAAGCTAGCTTGAATAAACCCGATGAACCAGAGCGAACAATGGTGTCGGCAGTACTACTTACAGGCTCCGGGTGTGTGGGAGAAATGTTGGGGTGTACCGGTGGCTCTCACCTGTCAAGCTGTCGTAGCACTCGATCTCGGTGCTCTCCACGGTTCTCCGCTGCTCCTCGGTCAGCTTGGCCGCCGCTTGGTTCAGCAGGTTGACCTCGGAGCCCGTCGTCCCGTCAACAACATGCACCCCTTTGAGTTGCAGCAGCGCCCGGTGGTACTTGCCGATCGCCTCCCGGAATTTCTTCTCCTTATAGCAGCGGTGACCCTCTACCTTGAAGTCGATGGCTTTCTGGATCTTTACATCCATCTCCGCTTCAGCTGAGCCGGCTCGATACCCGCCGCCGCCGCCGCTGTCAACTCCGGCGGCCGCTGCCAGGCTCCGGCCACCGGTCTCCGGGTAGCTTTTTATGCTCTTTATCTGGTGCTGTTTGGCTTCCATATCTCTCAGTGAAAGCGCCGGGAGCGGGCCATGGTGCTCGGACACGAACGGGTGTTTTGTTGGGGAGGACCGGAGCAGCGTGCTGTGCATAAAGGATGCGGTACGGAGGGGACGAGGAGCCTCGAAAACAAGCCCAGAAAACGGCTTCAGAAACGTTTCCTTGTTAAATTGTGCTTGAAAGATTAACCGAATAAATCTGGAAGCCTTAAAGGACAAATAAGGCTGGAGGAGCCCGCTGAAACGACGTTGTTCTGGTCCTCTCGTCTCGCGGAAGGATGCTCGTGTGGATTTCTATGGGAGCAACCTCCGAGGCACGCGCAGCTTCAGCACCACAAACAGCGCACGCACACAACAACCCCTCCCGCACGGCATTGTGGGTAAAAAAAAAAGAAAAAAGAAGAGAAGTCGTGAGGCGTTGCTGCAGTCCAGATTTTACATGACAAAAAATATTCCTAAAATCATAAAATGATTGACTTTTTCTTTCATGAACGCAACTCTGCTCTTTGTCAGAGTAATAATAGATTTAATAAATGTTAAATAATACTAAGATTTGTGAATTAACCACTTTTTTAGCATTTTTATTGGACCATTAATAAACAAACTAATGCCAGATCATATATATTATATTAACACAATCCAAAGTGATATTTTTATTTTAAAAATATGTTTCTGAATAAACAGCATTGTAACATATTGCAGATGACGTCACTCCCATTGTTTAGATAATGCCAAATGTCATCATTAAACACAAGGTGATTCAGCTTTTACTCAAACCGATACCCCGTATACAAATATCAGACTCTAGCAATAACCGAGGCGCTTGATGACTTCAGCTGATAAGGTTTTCATGGAGATGCAGACAGACAGCAGGAGGCTGCAGGGACCAGAAGAGGAAGAAGAGGAGGAAGAGGAAGGAGACAGCGACCTCAAGGGGACATAGTTCCAATTACAGCTGCAGAACAGCCAATTATCTTGCATGAATGGTGCGTTATTCTCTGCAAAATTGTCTGATCTTAGGAGGGTTGTAAAATCCTTTTCATACAGTTTTGTGACTCATGTAGTTCATGAGGAAAGCGTCACCTATTATGTTAATTCTGTCCAGGAGCAGGCTGTCTCCTCAGTGAGTCATGGTAACACCTTCAACTTAATATCTAGACTTACCCCCTGTGACCCTCTGTGTATCATCTCCTTCTGAGTACACTATGATAGTACTTCAACAGGCATATGTGTAGAAACGCATTTTTAAAGTATTATTTTGTCATCATTCAAATGCTCAAGTTAAGTGCAGGTCACTTGCATCCTTTTTAATAGAATCAGGTGGTCAGTGTCATGCCATAGCTCAAACCAGTGCACCATTTGTATATACAATACCTCATAAAAGATAAGAGTATTTATTAAAACAACAAAAGAAGATCACAGCTGCCATGTCATCTGCTGTCTGTTATTTATACTAGGGAAGTTATAGATGTACATTTAAATTTAACTGTCAAGGAAATAGTTCTGAGTTAGATTTCCTGGTTGTAGCTGTATTAAGACATCACCTGATGAAACACCATTAACATAAAACTCAGATAGATGGGCCAACAACATGCAGCAGCTCCCTTATGATTGAGAGTTCAATGGGTTTATTGATCAGCTTAATATTCCCAGGGGAAAATAAACATTGACTTAACTGTCATGTCAATAGTTTTAAGGGTTGCAGTTTCTAGTAACAGGACTGGAAATGTCTCCTTTTAAGAAAGAAGACAGAACACCGAAGATGTTTGGACCCTTTATCTTTTAATTTTCTTCAAAGCACACTTTTTCCAAACATTTTTTTCTTTAAAAATTCATGACATTTCCTGGTGGGTTTTTCACTATTTTTTTCTTGAAAACAATAAAAATTCCATATTGTGGATTTAAACACTCACTTATTTACAGTGTAATAAAATTCTGGTGTGAAATCTGAAAGACCAAAACAGTACACAGGTGTTAATGACCCACTCAGGGCGGAGGTGAACTACCTACTGAGACCTCTGACACCAGGCCTGATGGCATCTCTGAGTTGCTTTACAGGAATACATGACACAAGAACATCCACATAGAAAAATATGCAACAGAAAAGGTTCTGTGCTGTTCCAAACCAAGTCTAACAAATCTAAACATTGCATTTCAAAATAAACAATTTTCTCGTGATCCAGCCTTCAAGTAGGTGGTTGTAGAAAATGTTCAGTGTTATGGTACAAAAGCTGACATGCACGTCTTGAAGTTAGAGGTGTGAACTTCTGCTCCACAAAGCGCAGAAGAAGATGAGGTGCAGTGCTTTGCTGTGACACTTGAGTGTTCAGAGGTTGTTCTGTGTGACTATTTTAATGTCTTTTTAAATACTGAAATAAAGAAGGCTTTCCTCTTCACCTTTACATATTTCCTACTTTTTAAACATGATAGAAGAGGTAATTATGAAGTGGTGAAGCTAATAAGTAAGAGGATTTGATAATTGCCCCATGTCTGTTTTTTTTTTGTTTTTTTTGCACTTGAATAAACTTAAATTGCCTAAAGTGTGAATTACAAACTTTAATTCATGGTTTGTTCACTCTTTCCTACTTTGTATAATAGCTGTTGTACAGCTCAATCTGTGAGATTGGTAAAAGTCCATCTTATTTAGCATTAAAATTAGCTTTCTTGCAAAAGGACCAAATATTTCATCTTATTAGGAACATTTTTATCCATTAATTTGTTTTAAAAGGGAATTTCAGGCAGAAGCAGCATCTTTTAAGTGTAGCCTTACAGGGTAAAAGTTAAAAACGGCAGCTTGGTTGACATCATGCTCATGCCTTAAGCTCACATTTATAGCTAAATAGATAAATGGCAGACATGACTCAGACATGAAAAACAGCTCTTGGGTCAAGCAACATAACGTACAGAACTTTGAGTTCTCAAATTAAAGGGTTGGACACTATGAAAGGTGTATTTTTTAATGGCAGCATGACTAAAGAGTATTTAAAAAAATCTACTTTTGACTAGGACTAAGCAGCATCAAGTTCCATATACTCAGGCTGAAAACAAAATGAATCTAAAAACAAATAAAATAAAATAAGAACTCTCCAATCTGCAGTCCTGCACTTAGCAAGGATAGATGCAAAAAGGTGGTGATACAAATTGTACAAAGGTAGATAGAAAGAGTCTGAGGAGTTTTTTTAAGGGGAAGGGGTTTGTTAGGTTCTCTTGCTACCCAGTCTTTTAAAAACACTAATAGCCCTGACGTCCATCTGGGCCCCACAAGCATCCCCCCCTGCAGCCGATGTGCTGCTGCTCACCTTAGGGCTCGCTATGGTCAGTCTCTCCTGAGCTCTGGGCCGGGAGCTCGTCACCCTGTTGTCCTGCGTGTCAGCAGGTGTTGGTGACACAGCTGTGCTTGGGTGTGTGGCAGGGATCTTGCCTAGTCTCTGAAGCACACTAATCTTAACAGGGGGGAGACCATTAGGAGAAGGAGATGAGGAGGAAGAAGAGGTGGGAGTGTCAGAGGGAGGTAGCTTGAATTTGCCTCCTAGGCGCCGCAGGGTAGTCGGAGCAGGTTTCGTAGCTGGCTCTTTCTTCTGGGAAGGAGGGGCTCTCTTGAGAACACCGGCATACTGGAGGACGGAGCCTTCCCCGTCACTATCGTCCTCTTCTTCCACCTCCATGTTTCCAGGCATTTTGCCCAGCCTGTGTTCTTCATTCCCTCTATCCAGGCGACTGAACACACCAGTGGGCTGCCAAACATGAAAACTGTGAGCACAGAACTCTATTTTCTGCCTGCATTCAAACCAAAACCATGTAAATAAGTTAAATTGACAGAACTCACCTTGTTAGAGCCTGTTGTTGTGTCTGCCTTTGATTCAGCTCCAAGTCTTGCGAACACAGAGGTACGTTTCACACCTTTTTAAGACGAAGAGTAACAGTGATTAGAATTTAATAGTTTTAAATGAAAGTAAGGGCCTGTGTCCACTGCTGGCATTTTTTTTGCGCTGGTAACACACAACCTCAATTCCTTCAGAGAACTTCAACACTGCTTCAGTAGTTACATTATCAAATTCATCTTGCAGCTCTTCTGTTTCCCTTGGTAGGGACTGTTAAGTTTGTCTTAAATTGCTGTTTGCTTCATATTTGGTTTTACTTGAGGACATTTTAAATGTAAAGATATCATGTACTGAGATAAGCAGCAGCTCTAGACCTGGAAATTGTACCCTTGTAAAAACTAATCTGGGTGCATGAAATTGTTGCTGTTGTTCTTGCCAACGTTGGTACTCGGGACCCTGCCCCTTCTTGATTTTGATTGGTCTGTTAGTTGTCAGTGAAGCAGGGTTACAGAAGTTGAACTAACTTCAACTAAAAGCACTGTCAGCACAGCAACATAAAAAAAACAGCTGGAGCATAGAGGGTTTTTTGGGCTCATGATGCTGAGTGCTGAAAATGCTGAACTCCTCTGGGTTCCTTTTCAACAGAAAATAGACATTGCCAGCACAAAATAAAAAGGTCAGTGGACACAGGTCCTAGATGTCACTGCTTGACTGTTGTAAGTTTGATTCTAGATGTTTTAGTGTCTCTCTGTCTGTTTTATGTACTATGAAATAACATAAGCAGTTCACTTGGTTGTTACTCTTTACAAAAGGCAGCTCCCACTGCAGAACACCTAACATGCAAAAAGGCTTTATGGTTCAGAACAATTGAGGGGATGCACAGGAAAGGGAGGTACATTTTTGTTTATGTGAGAAGTATTAGTAAAGAAAATGGGGTCAATTTGACAGGCTCTGATAATTAGCCCTGAGTTACTTCACTCAGATCTAATATGAAGGAAGAAGACAAAAATGTTTAGTAATGATGAGCCGTGGTGATCAACAGCAGTAATCGAGCGAGTTGTCAACGAGGCCACTGGGTCAGGCCTACCTTTCTCGGCCTGCTGGGCAAGGATGCGGCGTGTACGAGGCGTGGTACCTTTGGGCATGTTGATGATGTACTTGCCTTCCATCTCAGCTGTCACTCGTCTGCGCTTCACTGCATGCACACCGTTCCCCTCATCAGCTGGCTGACTTACAACTGACAAACAAAGTGGTGGGGAAAGTGGATTAAACAGAGGTAGACAAAGATGGGGCTCATGGCTCTAAGGGAACCAGAGAAAGGGGATTGATGAGGGTAAGGAACTCCTTGTGATATCTACCTGCTTTGCTGCCTTTGCCTTGCATATTGGACACCGTGACGGAGAGCCGGTTGTCAGGTCGACGTGCTGGAGTGGCTGGCGGGGAGTCATGGCTCAGAGCGTTGGCAATCATACGAGTGGCAGCTGAGAAAAGTAGAAAAAAAAGGAGGTGTTATTTATCACGTTTCCTATATAAGCTGCGGAAACACATCACGTTCTGTCCCTTAGACCAGACCAGATCACAGGACAGCTGGGCTTTAGAGCCGTCATCAGAAACGTGCAAAACCTTAACAGCCATGTCAAAATGACACACTTGCACTAGAGAACAAGTTGTTCTGGTAACATTACGTAAATGTGCTCTTATCTCCACAATGTATTATGCTCCATTGCCTGGCATAACAATGAAAATATCAAGTTGTTTAGCAGAGCTTTGGGTCACTTTAGGTTATTACTCCAACTAAATACAGGACTGAGAATCTTTTCTTATCTCCATCCAGTCCAAGAGCTTGACAACTGCCTCCTCTTTAATCCTACTTGTTTTCAACTAAAGTGAAGACTTCTGACTGTTAGTGGATATCCAATAAAACAGTTTTCTGATGGACAGGAAACATGTATTGAGTATGTAGTGGCAGAAACCACACCATGGCCAAGAGAAGTTCAATGTGATAAGGGTTGCAAAATTCCGGGAATTTCAAAGTTGGAAACTTTCCATGGGAGTTTATGGGAATAAATCAGGAATTTACTAAATTGAAGGTTGGCTCTTAATAGGGAACTTAAATATAGTCAGGGAAAATATATTTTAGCATAATCCTGACTAAAACAACCAGATTTCATACAAGTAAAGTTGAATATCTCTGCTATTCCTAAATCACATGCACATAGCACACTGCTTACTACAGGGCTATTGAGACCAAGCCCCCTACATGCACATGCACAGATGATTTCTAGAATCCTGCAGAGGCCAGGCTTGAGAAGCTTGAGGGAAGATGCTTTTTTATTTGCATGTTCAATGGGACTTTTTTGGAGGGAGAGCAGCTCTTTTATTTAACATTTTGAATGGGACGTTGTTGGGATTGCATTTTTGTAAATTTTTGAATGGGTTGGGTCAGGGGGATGAGTAATATTTAACTCAACATTCATGTGTTTGACCTTCAACAATTAAATATTTAAAACTTGATAAAATTCTACTTACAAATAACCCAGTTAATTCTCATTAATTCCCATTAATTCCCATGGAAAGTTTCGAATTTGGAATATTTCCAAAATTCGCCAGCTTAACCTCCCATGGAAATGTACCGTAAATGTTCCACCCCTTTGCATACCTAAATGTGATTCCATATGTCAACTGAGGGGCACTCCATTTGTAGCTTTTTATCCTGAAGAGCATAGTGCTACTTATTCTTCAACTACTCCCCCTTTGTAGAAGATCCATATAGCTAAATTCTACCTAAGCATAACATGCCGTGTTGTTTATAAAAAGCCATCCCCAAGGTTTCCAACATCAACACTTTTAATGCGAATTAGAAGGAGAACAATATAAGCAGTTCTCAACTGCAGTACTGTAACGCAGCTCTGCTATGGCTGACAGACGGTTATCAGTTATCAACAGCTAAATAAAATCTTAACTGTTTGCAGTAGGTTCCTCAGCAGAAGAACTCGATCCTGCACTGGAAGCAGTAAACAGTTCAGCATATAAGATAAAGTCAATCACTTGCACTTGGAGTGAAAAAAGGTAATAAAATGAGGAGATTTGGAAATATTACAGCCAAAAAGTTCTTTACTCAGATCCCTTAAGAAATCCTCAATCTTTTTAAGATGGCAGGGAAAATATCAGTGAGTGCTTTGGTTCTCTCTCTGAAGTGAAAAGGACATGAGAGCAAGCAGAGTACTAGTGGCAGAGAGAGGGCCAACAGTGTAGAAATGAAGAGTATGACAGAGATGATCAACCGGCCTGTGATAAAATCAGAGGCCCCAAAAAAAGGGACAGGGACACTTTCCTTTTTGGAAGTGAAGAAGTTGCAGCTTTTAATCTACTAGCCACATGTAAGGTGGTTCCTCTAGGTGCTTATATTTCATCCACTGAGTTTTTTTTAGAAAATTATTTTTATCCTGTAATCAGTGTGATAAATGGTGCTGACCATAATAACATGTATCAAATGAATACATATCAGACTTTTCTTAGAGGGACAAACAGACACCACATCAACCATACATGCTATAGTGTTAGCCATTTTCTCCACAGCTAACTTTCAAAGATCTAATTAAAGGCAGTTAACTGGACTCCTATGAATTATAAGATTCCATAATTTAATTACTGCAGGCATTGTGTATGACTGTACAACTGTTACATTCAACTCCTTGAAACAAACAAGTTAAAGGGAGATAGGTATTTCAAAAAATCTACATAGTTGAACACACATAATCATGCAGTCAATCTGAACAATGTATGACAGTAAACATGTTGTACTGATGTCCGAGGAAGGAGAGTACTACGCAGATACTTACGAGTATTGGCGGTTCTTCTGAGCTCAGCTTTAACGCTGGTCTGTCCTGAGGAGATGGCTTCTGTGGCCATTTTGCACATATCCTAAAAAGAGAACACAAATTAGAGATTATATAAACTCACAGTGTACGCAGAGTCACTGACCTGACCACAGCGACTTCAAAAGACATCCATTCTACATGACTGCATTCATAACAATAGAGGAGATATTCAAGCGCCAAATTATTTCTGCATGCCTGCACTCATGAAAACAGAGCATGCATCTTAAATGATATCATTACTTCAGGACATTTAAATGTTATGTTTAGTCTCACCTGTCTGTAGACTTGCTTGGCATGTTTAAGGATGGCAATGATGTCACCAATGACTGTAATGCCAAGGTCTATCATGATGTCTTTACTGAGGTCCATCAACATGTTCTTGTTAATTCTGTAGGGACAAGAAAAAACATAATTTACTGTAAGTACTTATGTTTTAAAATTAGAATTGATTACAAAAAATGACACGGACTAAAAGAAACAAAAATCAAAGGACAGTTACGGCTATAATTACCAGCAGGATCGAACAAACTCATGTAGATTTTTTTTTATCCATAAGATGTTGAATTATCAGACAGTTGTTTGATTGTACCACTTATTGTTCTCAACACCTACAAACAACGCCATAGTTTACATAAAATAGGACAGTGATCAATTTTCACATGTTCTTGAAATTAAATAAATGTATCATCCGAGTCTGGCTTGAGAACCCTTATCAGGTTTTATTTTTGTGTGTTTTTAAAGGAGATAGAAAAGAAGAACAATCTAGACCTAATTCATCCTCAATCTTACTGGTGTCATGTCTTTACATTGACTTGCAGATGTGATGATGATGTAATCATCTTACATTTTGCCTTTGAGACTAAATGCCAAAGACTGAGACCAATCAGTTAAACCGTTTGACTTACTGTGATGACACTGTTGATTGATAAAAGAGACTGTTAAAACTTAGTTACCGCATGGTGTGTGAGGGAATTTGCACTAAAACAGCACATGACTGAATGGCTAAAGTGATCTATATTAGAAAAAAAAGGAGTCATAAGACTGATTACCTGTTGTCCACAAATGAGACCGCATAAGTTACAGCAAGACCGGCTGGGATCCCAGCATCCTTAAAAAACTGGATCCACTCTGAAGTGGCTTAGCAGAAAAAGAAAAAAAAAAGATCATTAGTAATAGTTCAACATGGACAAAATATTTGAAGAACATAAGCCACTAACACCTTGACAATAAATTTTGATTTTAATTAGAAGGGCTGCAACTAATGAATGGGACTGCAGATTCTAGTGGTAGAGGGGCCTGGCATAAAACTGCCAGTGGGAGACATAAACCTGAGGAGACAGCAGCATGCTGAGGTCTAACACATGCTGACCACGGCCAGCTGGAGGTTATTTATAACACCAATTATGAAGTGTCGTATTCTTGCTGGAGTTACAGATACAGGGTGATGGGTGCACAACAGCTGCCAGAACAATGGCTCAGTCCAACATGCTGTGACTAATACTGATGAACTCATAGCTACACAGAGAGATAACTCACACGGTGGCACTTTGGTGCTTGACTAAGACACAGATGACAGCCAAACAACTTATATTAAGAATATATGACATTGGATTGAGGATTCACTCAATCGGATGAGAAATCGAATTTAAAATCAGTGCTTGTTAGCTCATGTTAGCCCAGGACGATGGGCGGCCGATTTCACCCTTTCACATCTTAAACTAGCCACCAACCCAAAGCACAGCCCCCACCTTGAAGTCGTTTTTAATCATTGGCAGTGAAATGAAAATTAAAGGGAGTAAAGCAGGTAAAAACCGTTTGTGCTAGCGTTCTATTAGCATTGTTTTAGCGGTAGCTTCAACATTGATAAAAGACGCCTTCGACTAACTTCAGCATCCATATCAAACTAACCCGAGAGAAGAAACTCTACGTTATGTTCTGACTCAATGACCCGAACACGCCCGATATAACATCACATAAAGATGTTTTTCATTGTTAGTTAGCCGGGCCTCGGTGCTCTCACCTGTTGTCACGGACGCCATGTTTACAATAAATGTGTGGTGACGTCAGACATTTCCGGAGAGGTCGCGCGGCTCTTGTGACGCAACTTCCTTCAGAAATCCTCAAAAAGTCACGAGAAGAAATATGAAGAGTGGACGCAAGAGAGCAACATAGACCGTGGGCAAACATTGACTCCACACAGCAGAAATTCATCATCAATTTTACCTTAACATAATCCAGAAGTGTGTGTTCTTTGATAAATTGTCATGTTAGCCAATTAATGATTTTTTTAACGTTTCCAGCAGATACAATGCAACAGGATTTGGAGACTTCTGGAAACCTGGTGACTGTGAGTCTGATATTCTCTCCTCTGTTTCCTCTGTGTTTTCTCCAACAAGTTCTAAAAGACTTATTTCTGCTAAGCTTCATGCTAATTTTGAAGGCTAAGACTAGTGATGGTGAGATGAAGCCTCATGAGGCTTCGAACCACTTGAGCCAATTGGTTCGAGAAAGGGTTCATTTCTGCTATGGGAATGACTAGAATTACAAAAATGTATGACCTAATAATTTCTGTACATAAATGATTATACATGTGTATGATAAAATATTTTTGAATGGATTCTGTGTGTGTAAATTTTCCCAAAATGGTAGTATCATATGATATGGCAGGTTGTGTAATTATATTTTTCTGTCACTTTAGGAAAATGGCATTGGCTTAAGCAGGCAGAGGACAGTGGGAGTGATTGTGGAACTAGGAAGCGGGCACTGAATATGCTTGTGTTATTAGGAGTTAGGAGTTATTAAATCAAACTGTTACCACAAAGGGAAATCCTCCTCTTTCTTTTTTTTTTAAAAGTTATATTTTTTAGCCCAAGACTAAAGTTAGCTGAAAGAGTTAGCTTAAGTTATGACAATACTAATAATAATAATAATAATACATTTAATTATATAGCACCTTTCAAAACACAGTTACAAAGTGCTTCACACCAATTGGGTACAAATACAGGGAGATTAAAATGGCATTAAAAGCAAGGAAAAACATTAGGTGTAGGACCTGAGCTGTTAAAAGTGCGTGAAAAATACAATGTGGTTGTGCTTAAATAACAGTGAATAAAACAATTGAGCCCTAAAACAATGAAACTGGATTCAGAATGAAACAAATTAAAAACAAATTAAAAACAAAACAAAAATTAAAATCAGCTAATTTATTCTAAAAATGCCTTTCTATAAAAGTAAGTTTTTAAGAGTGATTTAAAAGCAGGTACTGTTTGAGCCGACCTCGCTTCCTCAGGTAGGGCGTTCCATTGTTGTGTGGCCCTGACCGAAAATGACCTGTCACAAGGCGAGCTGGTGGAACTGAAAAGAGAGATGTACCTGAAGAATGTAAGCAGCGGCTGGGTTTGTAGGGTGTTAATAGATTTGTAATGTATGATGGGGCAAGTCTATGTAGAGCTTTGAAAGTAATGAGTAGAAGTTTAAAATCAATCCTATACCTAACCAGTAGCCAGTAAGATGCAAGAATGGGGGTGATATGGTCTTGTCTTTTGGTGTTGGTTAGTAGTCTGGCTGCTGAGTTTTGGATGAGCTGTAGGTGAGAAATTGATTTTTCACTGAGACCAGAAAAGTTAGCCCTATAGTGTAAAACAGCTTAAATGTAAAACCTTTTAAGACCTCACAGTGACTCATTTTAACAAACAAGCAGATTTTGGATAAATTGTTGAATTACGGAACACTAATTTTGTTGTCAAGTTTTTTGCCAGGGGGATTGCTATTTCTGGTTTGATGTATTGCATCAAAACCATAACCACAGTAACTGGGTTACATCCACACACACACACACACACACATACACACACACACACACACACACACACACACACACACACACACACACACACACACACACACACACATATATATATATATATACATAACACAAAAAGCCCCTGCTCACATTTTGTTTGCCAAGCTTTAAATACTGATGAACTGTAATGAGAGTTGTCAATATTTGAATTTAGAATTAATACAAAATAATCAGCAAAGTGTGAAAACAAATCATAGCAGTGCACAAAAAAGAATAAGGAAAAGTTTTATAGGCCCGGTTTAACTCCCCTTCAGTCACAACTTGAATAACAAAGATGGAAAGTGGAAACATTTTCCGTTTTTAGTGCAAAGCATACACAAGCCACAGTCACATTTAAAATCCAGAGACACGTGTCTATTTATATGTTGTTTATTTATGTATTTCTTCACAAATTGGAAAGAAATGGCATTTGGTCAAACCATCATTATAGGAGACAGCTCACCCAAACTTTGCAGTCTAGAAACCATGAAAAAACAATATAATGTAAACTTTAATATGGTAAAAAAAAATGATGCTGAAATGTGGACACAGAAAAAGCACTGCAAAAGCATTATGACAAATCTTTTATAAACTTTGGTCCCAAAAACAATGAGAATATGGCACATTATGAAAATAAGTAAACAGATCGTGTTAGTACTGTGCAGAAAACTTTGGTAAGTTTATGTGAGGAATTTGCACTAAGATATAGTCAATTGAAATCAGAGCACCATTGTCAGCTGGTAATGTTAATATTGAATTCTGACAGTTTCATCAGACCTTTAACTGATGTAGCCACAAAATGTATCATGAACCCTATTTTGAAGTGTGACAAAATTGTAACCTTTGCCTAAAAAAGTACATTGTTAAATGAATGAAACATAAATAAAGGGATTGATTAGAAAAGAAGCAATGCTTCTTGAAGTGTAGAAACTTTGCAAATGTCTGTGCACATCATCAAAAAGAAAAAAAAATGTAGTTCATCATTTTTTATGCAGATTGTCTTGAAACCTACTTTTACATTATTATAAGGATCAATTTAAATATTGAATCAAAATATAACTAAAGCAATACATCATCTCACTTGACATATAGTAGCAGTCAGTGTAAACACTGCTATGCTACATTATTAAGAGGATAATAAGTATTGCATTTTATGTTAAATCAGTTAATAAATGGAAAATGTAAAAAAAAAAAAAATTAAATCAACATTTACTTCAGCATAGAAAAATAGGGACACTCTTGTTTAGTTAACATCCACATAGCCATTGTGCAGTACAGATAGGTGCAGGCAGTTTCTCTGTATCATAACTGGTAGCTTTATATTTCCCCCTTTCCTGCTGTTTCACCTTTTAAAGCTATTTTTTCATGCAACTTTACAGAAGCAAAATAAATTCAGGCTTATTCCAACTACTTCAACTAAACCCAAGGCAAAGTAACTGTGACAGAATTAATCTGCTGTGAGTTGATCAGGGGCTTAAGTGTGTTGAGTGCAGGTATAGTACAGGGACCACTCTGAGAACTCTTTGTAAACATCTGAAGATGTAACAGGAGATTGACATGAAATTGTGAAACTGCAATGAATTCATTGAGTGATATCTGGGCTCTTGGAGCTTTAGCTGCTGGAAATTCACTGTTCATGGCTTCTATACTGATTAAAACGTCCCAAACAACAGCAATGAGTAACCTTCCAACATACAATGTGAAACTGCCTCGTCATTATAGCATACCATAAGTAGCACCACAAAAACCTATGTACATGAGAACTATTGAATATGTTTTATGCTTATTCTGACACACCAGAACATATTCTCATCACATTTGCATTTTGGAGAGAAATCAAAAGACATCTCCAACATCTGTACAAACACAGTCATCAATTCAACATTTGAAAAATGAGGTCTGCCCTTTTTCTGACCACCAAGAGCCAAATTTGAACAAGAATTTACATGATTAATCTTGCCATTGTTTTGAATAAACATGTTTATTTATTGAAAATAAAGCTTCTTATCCAGCAATACAATCACAATAAATGTTTTATGTCAGTTAGACAACACATTGAATACAAGAATGGATTAACACGATAATGTTAACGTCAAGGCTTAAACTGTGGTCATCCTTCAAACACACATTTCAGTTAGAAATAACAAAGTTATTGAGTGATATGTTTATATTGGACAGAAATGCATACTGGGTATGTAATAATTTGTCCTTAAATGAAACAGTTTAGTCATTATGTTATAGTCTTAACACTTTTAATATGTGTATTGACATTCAATCACACTCGTTTTTTTCCTCATTTTTCATCTGCTAAGGATCAAGTGGCATTAAGGTGTCAGTAGCATTAGGACAGACCTCACAGAGAAAAAACAAACAAACAAAGGCGTTACCACAACCTTCTAACATCATTATCATAAACATACATTGAATGTAACTTGTATAGTGCTTTATATTGTTTATAAAACATAAATACACATTGATAGAGGCAGTGACATCGTGCTTCATTTTGAGGGACAGGGCAGTACTTTAAATGTATTATAGTTTTTTTTGTTCCTTTAGAAAAATATTCATTTTAAAACTAAACCTCAGTAACATCTTATCTTGTTCTTCATTGACAAAAATATCCCATTTAGATCTGCAAACATTCATACTTTACAATCATGGTACATACACTTATATATACATGTTACTTGTATATATGTATATGCATATAGACTTAAGTTTTTTTTTGTAGTGCACAACATGCCTCCAAAGTTGCCAAATGAAAATACAATAAAATAATGAAACGATTGTTACAAGGCAATAATAATAGTAACAGTTATAAGGAAATCTCCCCGTTAAAAAAACAAAACAAACAAAACCAAGATACGGCAACAGTACAAAATGAAAGCAGAGGTCTATGCAAAACAATCAAACACACAAACAAACATAGACATTAAAATATAGAACAATTCTCACTCAAACATACAGGAAAACAAGTTGTACAAATTCACAGGCAAAAGGACGCTCACTCCTCGACATAAGCCCACACGTTCTCCTCTTTTGTTTCCAGGTTTCTCTTTGTGCTCACTCGCCACATCAACCTCAATAAAGAAAGAAATAAACGGGCCAGGTGCCTCAGAGTGGACGCACTCACAATAAATGCACCCCCGCCTCGTCTCCTCGCTGAGAGAACAGGGGAGGTACAGAGACCACTGAGCCCAATGTTTAGAGGTTGTCTGATTCTCTAGAAAACGTCTCTCCTCTAAATAAAGGCATCGGTTCACATCTGATTGATTCTGAGCGAAACACTGAGCTAGTGCGCTGCAACAAAACGTCTGTATCTTCGGTACAGAGACTTCAAAGCAATGTTGTGAATGTGCGCATGTAGGCCCAGGGTGATGAGGCTCTGTGGTATGGAGGTGTTTTTCTGAGGTCACCCTTCCACACAGTTGGCAAGAGCAGGATTTTTTCTCTCTTTCTTTTTTGCTTTGTTTTTAACATTCCGGTCTTTCTTTGTTTTTTAACATTTGGTTTAAAATCGATGGTTTGAATGGGCATCATCCTTTTTTTCCCATCACTTCCCCACTTGAGTCTATCCAACTTAGTTGCGTTTCCTTCTTTCAATTCCTGCTAAATCTCTCTCCGTATTCACTTTCAACCTCACAACAAATGATTTGTCTTATCATTGAAAAATGGCTCAGCAGAAGACAGTGGCACCTGTCTTGCATTTTGCGTTCATTGATTGTGTCTATGTGCGTGTGTGAAGATTTTAGCTGCTGTTCTGCTCAGAGCAATGCACTCCGAAAAAAATGTTCCTCTGAATCGGGGGGGTTGCCTCCATGTCCTTGTATGAGAGGGTGCAAAAGGCCGTGTAAGATGTCTTTCACTCAAGGTCCCAGGGGCTGGAGGGGGTCTTCGGACTCTCAGGGGTCGAGGACTTCAGAGAAAGGGAGAAACAGAGAGACAGAAGAGGAGAAACAGATGGGCAGAGATGGGTCGCACGGCAGGTAGGCAGACGGCAGGAGAAAGTTTTAAAAAACCAGAGAAGAAAGCACAAGATAAAGTGGTGGCTGTGACAATCAGATCCCAAACTTGCCAAGTCCAAGCAGCAGATGAAGAAGCAGAGGGAAGTCGAGCAGATGAAGAGTTAGAGGTGAGCGAGAAATCAGCGTTCTGTTTCCAACAAGAAAAGACCCTGAACAAGGTGTCCTTTGTCCCTATTTCAGCTTTGCACAAATACATTCAGCAAGAGGAAAAAGGAGGAAAATGATGGAAAGAGATGAGAGCAAGAGCACTGGGCAACCGACAGAGGGAACTAGGTTGGGGCACTGGTGCTTGTTGGCATGTAAATGTACTGTACATGTTGAAGATTCCGTATATTAGGTGTGAAATATTTATTCAGAGCACTTATGCTGGCAACTTAGTGACTCAGTCTTATTCACTTCTTTTGTCCAGTTGCAGGTATACTGATAAAAATAAAACAAGCAACTATCTATTGTTTAAGCTGAATGTCAAAGTTAGATCTGTGTTATTCATGTGCAACTTTTTGTATGGCTCTTTATTGGAATGCATTTTAGAATGTGTAAACTTGACTCCAATCAAACAAATGATTGGTTAAAGTTTTTTTTATCAATCTTTGAGGCAGGTACTCTGGGTACTGTGCCATGTACTTGCCTCAGGCTCTACTTCCAGCCAGCATAATATGTGTGCGTGTTGATGTGTGTGCGTGTGTGTCTGTCGGTCAGTCAGAGCGCCAGCAGCGAAGGCGAGTTCAGGGAATCAGATGACTGCTCGCTACTGCTGTTCCGCTGGTTGGCACTGACCCCGCAGGCTCCCTCTGGGTAGGTGAACACAAATGAAGATGTGTATGAGGTGTTGTAGCTGCCAATGGCCGCATCGTCATGGTTACCACCACCACCACCACTGTCGCTGGCCATAAGGCACGGCCCGCCTGGTGCCGGCTCACTTGAGCCATAGAAAGAACTAGAAAACTCTACCTCCTGCATCATCCCTGGCTGAGGCTGAGGCTGCGGCTGGACTTGCTGCTGCGGCTGAACCGGAGGCTGGGACTGTGTTGAGGATGGATGGGCTGTGTAGGCAGGAGGCAGATAGAAAGAGTCCTCCTTCACAGACAAGCCCACAATGGAGACGGGAGGTTGTAAGGTCTGAGGAGCGAGCTGGGGCTGGACCAGAGGAAGCTGCACCGAGCCATGCTGGGTTTGGTCCTGGTAATGGATCTTGCAGCTCGGCTGGTGGGCCACCAAGACAAACTCCAGGCGCTCCTTCTCCTTCTGCAGCTCAGAGATCTCAGCTTCCAGCTCGGCCTTCTCCTCCTCCAGTATGTCTGTCTCCTGTGGGCAGGTACCGAGAATGAAAGAAACAAGGCCATTGGGACGGGACAAAGGTGTATGAAATGGATAGAGGAGGGAATAAGACAAGAAACGGAAAAGAGAGAGAGAGTGTTAGCCACACTAAACCTTTACTTCAAGTGTTTGTGGAGGTGGATGTATTCACCCCAGCAGAAGAAACACTTTCTTACCTGCTGTTGGATATGTAAGGTAGCTTATGTAAAAGCCCATTAATTGGGCCAAAAGTACCATGTGTACAATAGTCTGTCTGAAAGGCAATAATTGTCTTTTCGACCACCAAACACTATGAAAATAATTCCCTCTTTAATAAACACATGCACACATTTGTTAACAGGCTCAGCGATGCTATGAGAGGTAGCGAACAATATGTAATTATGATCATTACTCATTCTGGCTGTTATAACAGGGCCAAGCTCACCGACTGCAGTCTATCTGTGAGTTCTCTTCTGCGATTTCTGCATTTGGCGGCAGCCAGCTTGTTTCTCTCTCTCCGAACACGTCTCTTCTCCTCCTCCTCAGGTGTTAGCTAGGATGCAAAGAAAAAAAATCTGATTCAGAAAACAGTTTTGCATTTAGTTTTGAAAATGTATATTTATTCCCAAGCAGTAGTAGAGGGTACACTAGCTATGGTTTCATATTGCCAGAAAGGTAATTGTTTTGTTTCACTGTGGCAGTGTTTTCTATCTGGCCTGTGTCCTTCCACAAAGCCCCATATATACGCCTGACATTCTTTGCACTGTTTTCCTGTTAAGTAGCTCTTCATTTGTAAGAGGTCATGCAGTTTGTATTTGTGTGCCTAACTGCTTAACAGCACAGTACAAAATACTCGGATGTTATTACTTGGGCCTTATTTTGTAAATGATATAGTGTACCATCACTGCACATGCAAGGGTCAACAAGCAAATCGTTCAAACACACACACTTACAAACACACCAACATCTCCATCGTCACTCACAGACTCTTCCCGTGTACGGCGGTTACGGGTTCTGGATTGGCGGATGGGCCCTGGGGCTGGGCCTGGAGTGTCAGAGCTAGGAGGTGTAAATCCAGACCCTGAAGAATAACTGGGGCCTGGCATGTCATAAGGGTCAACCAGTGACACTGGTTGGGTCATGGTTGTGGTGCCAGTGGACCCACTCTGCCCAGAGGCTTGTGAGGAAATTAGGGTCGGCTGAACCATCCACTGCAAGTCTTGACTGGTGGTGATGGCGGTGACGGTGGGCACGAATGAACCGGGCATTTCCCCTCCAACACTGGCTGCAGGCCCGCTGCCCACAATGCTCAAGCCAGCACCAGCTGACACACACTCCTGAGGAAGAGACAAAAGCAAATATAGTTTTACACACCGTCCAAAGCTCAACCACAGATCAATTGATACATTATACACACAAAGGCAGCATGCCATTCAATTGAAAGAATATATATTGTAGTCATCATGCTAATCTAAGCAGGTTCTGCTGTATCTTTACAACACAGTGCTTTAATGTCCTTTATTCCACTGCAAATGTACTCACTGGATTCAAGTTTTAATCAATTCCATAAGGTCCTATTTTAGATTTTTACAATTCTTTAAATTCTGTATATGACACGAAATCTGTAAAGATGTCAAAGTATGTACAATTCCTCATCAATGTAGAAACCTAAATTCAAGTAAAATAAAGGGCATATGCTATCAACATAATATTAATGTGATCAGGTTATGGCAACGGCTTTGATAAGCAAATAAAGAGTGTTTTCAAGCTGGTTTTTATGCTCAATCAAACCACCTTAAGGAAAAATTCATCATTTATAATAATATTTATCAGTCCGCCAAGAATCAAGTGACATTCTTGTATCCACAGGCTTTTCATTAATGTTTGCTGCTGCAGAGTCAGAACTGTATCTGCTAACTAGAGTATAGGTCAGACAACGCTTATAGAAACTTCAGCTGTAAAGTCTTTCCTTGTTTAACTCCAGACCGGAGGAACAAAGTATTGACTGCCATTAATATTCATATAAAGGGTGTTATGACATTGGGACAGGCGGCTCTTAAAACGGCCTCTTCGACCAATCAGCGTCTCCCCCCTCCTTCTTCCTCCTCCCCCGTCACACCCCCGGTGTTCCCCTTGGCAACGCGACGTAGCACTCCAAAATAGAACAAGCATTTACGTCACGGCGAGGCCTGTGAGAGGAGAACGGAGCGCGTGGAAGGAGAGGGCGGGGCGGGGCTTCTGCGCTTACGTAGGAGAGTTCCAGGACTCTGTCATCCGTTCTGCGGCGTGCTGTAAATGGAGCACGTTGTCAAGGCTTCAGAGCTGCTGCCGGTCTCCACCATAGACTGTCTATTCGACCGGTGATATATTTAAACTGTAAATATTGAACTATTTAAGAACGCGGTGACTAAACAGTTAATTTGCCTCTTACATAAAATAAAATAAAACGTTGAAAGAAGTGCCATTATAAGAAAATAATCCCTCACCTGTCTTTAAATTTAAATATGTAGATTGTATGGAACAACCTTGTTCTTGTCTCTCATATATCCATACCTACCCACGTATGGCCAAATACATCTTCATATAAACCACAAAATAAAAAAGATGCTCTTATGCTCTTCTGTCATCTTCTTTTTATATCACAGCACACGTCATAAACAAATCAAATTAAACTATGAGGAGCAAATATATCGAGCCTTATAAGCCATATGCACAACATGAATAACACATGTCAATGTCAATAGTTTTTTCTATCTGGGATTATTGCATCAATATGTCTTTTTAGCCAATTGACACATACAGTAGAGTTGGCATAGGTTCAACTTTGCACGTGACCCCAAACTGTGACTCCAACATGCACTGTTTGCATTGACAGTCTCAAACTCACCTGCGGAGCACTGGTGGTCGGCGGGCTCCCGAAGGAGTCCACGGAGGAAAGGTACTGTGACTCAATGGATGGAGACGAGCTTCCACGGGATCCGCTATCTGGGTCACCGGGGAACCCTTGGTACATCTCCCCGGAGGGATCGAAAGAGAACGAGACACCTGCAGCTACCAGAGGGGGGGCGATGTCACCTGCAGCGACAGGGCACCGGCACAACCAAGAAGATTACTAAAGAGCAGGTATCATACTGTAAAGAGAGAATGACTGATGTTAAAGGTAAACACAGGCAGTTGTTCTATAGCGGTATCACTCCATTTGGAAGCCTTGTAAACTGCTGCGGTCTGCACAAAGTCAGTATTGAAGGAAACTTAACTGCAGCTGCGTTTGTCACCAAACACCTCGAAGTTTTTTGTAAGAGCAATACACAATGTTCATAAGTAAACCATGACTTACCGATGCTGATCTTGTTGATATTCCCTGGTGAGATGCTCTTGGTCTCTTTCCAAAAAAGTTGCATGAAGAAGCTTAATCCAAAGCCCCGCGTTTAGGGGACGTAAATGTCCAAATTCAGTCCGTCAAGACGTCCGTCCGTTTAGCTGTAAATCCTCGGTTTTCTTCTGCCTGTCAATAATGCGATTATAGATCCATAAAGTCCGTTCACGTTACACCGGTGGACGTTCGCCTGTATTACGGTGCACGGTAGCAGATCTTGTCTTATGAATGAATCCATCCTCCTCGAGTACAACCAAGGCATTTCTACTGTCGAAGTCCCGCCTCGGAGTTCCGATGTGACGTACATGACCATATTTGTGCTTTTGTGCTGTTGTGTTTGGTATCCTTGGTGACGTTGAGGGATTCCCTCTCCCACTGAAATGGACCAGAAGCTCACCTCGCCGGCAGATAATAATAGCTGTTTTTTTTATACTATCATAAGCACGAGATATTTCTCACCGTCTGACAATTTCTGAAAGGAAATTTTAAAACACATTGGGTGATGAAAATGGAAAGTTTCTATTTAGGACAATCTATACAGCTTTCAAGATTGGAACATTTTGGGGTCATGGCCACGTCAAGAGAAATAACATTCCAGTCATGTCTGATGTGTATGTAAGCATTGTGAGACTGTTGTTCCATTCATTTGGCACATGATATCATAAATAATATGCAGGACTCTAAGGTATAAGTTAAATAACATATAGGCTATAGCCACGGTATCTACTTTGAATGTTATAAGATAAGATAAGATATTACTTCATTGATTCCCGGGGGGGGGGGGGGATTCAGTTGTTACAGCAGCCCAGACATAAGTACAATCAAGAAGAAGTTTCAATAAGTAAAATAATATCAAATAAAATAAATTATAATAAAATAAAATAAGAAAAAATAAAAATAGATAAATAAAGCTAAAATATAATTTAGATATATACAATGTTACAATGGAATTCAGATTAAATAGAAGTCATTACAACCAGTATTAAAATGTTTCAGTAGTGACAGGTTGACATTGTGTTATTATGGTTGGTAATGACAAATTAAGCAATAAGTAAAAATAAATATGGGTATGTAATATGACCATGAGTTGTACTTACAATAATAATGTAATATAAAATAATAAATATGGCAAAGATAATTATAATACAGTATATTATGCATTATAATGCCAGCAGCAGTCAAGAGAGTATAGGCTTATAGGCTTAGTAATAGGCTACATGGAAAATATTACCATCCTATATAAAACCTACCACAGCTAATTTAAGCAATACCCTGATATCTAGGTCGCTCCGGGACGGAATCCCGACAGGCATGCAAGGGAAATCCTGCTGTAAAGTTTCTCAGGACACGCCCTCGGGAGTCCTCTGAGCTCAGGAGCTTAACGTGTAATCCGAGGAAAGACTCCTTTTCATCTATGTCTAAACACCCCCCAAAACCTGAAGTTAGACACAGTGCCAAGTATCGATTTCATTGCAGGTTTAGAAAAAATACCTTCAACCTGTACAACACTTTCACAGCACCCAATCACCGTCAGATTTACATATTTATGGATTTTAGTGTGGGCAAGACTGAGCACAAGGAGCAGCAACAGCAGCTTCATTTGGTCTAAATAAGATGGAGCGAAATAAACACAATTTGGTAAACAGCAGTGTACTTCTGTCATGGACAGTGGGCAGCAATGACGGAAATCGGCTCCTGTCATTGCAAACATCACCCTGCCGAGCACAAAGTGATTCATTATCATAGCCTACATGCGAACACCAGTGGGAATGTGGCAGGTGGGAGGCTCGCTTTGCTTTGGGGGGGTTGCTCCACAGGCTAAATACGGGAAGACTTGGTGGCAAATCATGAATGAAATTCAAAAAAAATTCGTTTGTGATGTCAAACAATGTCACGGGGCGGGCATGCTGCTGTGTACAGGACCAATGTGTGAAAAGGCGTGAGCAAAAAGGGAAGAGATGGGGATAACAAATTATTAGTCAGCGCTACAACAACGTCAGAGACGAGGATCCACGGAGGACGTTGTGTCCCATCCGGGCTGCCGTTGCCGGTGCTGTGCTGCCGAGCCGGGATGACTAACTCTGCCGATGTAAGTTGCTCATGATGGGGAATTATTGAGGTGAATGACTGATAACGCAGGTGAACAGCCCACATTCACGGGGAAATGAATGATAATAGCAGGACTTCATAGGATGAGGGAAATAAATCTCTGCTGAGTCAGTGAGTTCTTTTAAATCCCTTCTTATAACATACTTGTATCGCAGAGCCTTCCCGGATTTTATCTGAATTTTATTTGACTTTATTTCATTTTAACCGTCTTAAGAAATATATTTTAAAATAATTGTATTCCTTTAGAGTTCTTTTAGGGGATTTTTATGACTTAAAATAGCCTATGTTTTGTTTCTTTATCTTGACTGGTGTGTTTCTATGATCTGCCTGTTTTATTTTGCTGCACTTTGTAACTTGGCTTTTGAAAAGTGCTCTACAAATAAAATTCTTATAATTTATTTTTTATTATTATAAAGAAATCACAGGGTGATGACTGATAAATAGTTAGCTTTCCGCTATGACAACTTAAATTCACAGACAAACTCTATAATTTCATAATGTATTATTTATCGTTCTCAATGTTGTTCAGTGTATCACAAATAAACAGTAGCTATTATCAGGTAAAAAGGAGATATAAAGGCTATAACAAGCTGCCGGGACCATGTGGTCTGCTCTGCTACATGTGTGTAGCGTTCTGTAGCCATGGATACGCCGTTGCCTCTGACGCAAGCACGTATAAATTTGGTCTTTTTTGTTATGCCGCCTAGCAACCGGTTTCCGTGGTTACACGCTCTGAGTGACAGACAGCAGCAGTACACACTTCCGGATTCTTTCTGTGAAAGGAACAGCAACACATCTGAGTCTGTGATCTGAGTGAACTACAGCTGTTTACTTTGTCCTCTCACCGTCAGCGCCTATTGTATGTGTAGTTATAACGTCAGGCGGTCGCAGGGAAAGATAAGTTGACATTGTTAATGTTTGCTGACTGCGTGTTTGTCTCGTGTGGTAGCTTATACTCGAAGCATGTAACAAGTGAAGATTAGCAATGCTCTAATTTTTGTTTTAAGTTGTTTGACTTTGTTTAGTTACTGCTGAGTGCGAAGGTAAAACGAGGATTCAAGGAGATACTAAGCATTTTGAGATACTTAGGATTGTCTTTCTAATGTAAAGAACAGCTTCAAAGCTTATCAGCGCGATTTTATGTAATCTCTAAACACGTTTTCTCCAGCAAAAGGAGCTCTTTTGATGATCCTGTATTGAACCAAATCAGCTGATTCTCTCTGCTCTCTATTCATTGAACTGGATCCAATCTAATCGACTGTATCTCTTCAGGATTATCCACTGAACTCTGGTTTAGGCTAATTCTAATTTATTTCATGTCTTTAAAAGTACTTCTTTACCTTTCTTTGTATAGATAGTATTTTTATTTGTATTTAGAATTTTGGGATTTGTGTTTAGGTTTATATATTTATTGCCCTTACTATCTTGTTGTGCCCTTACTGTCTTGTTGTTAAGTACCAGTGTGCCATTCACCACGTCAAATTCCTTGTGTGTGCGAGCTCACTTGGCAATAAAGCTGTCTTGAATCTTGAATCATGAATCTTGAACATCCAAAGTGTTTCAGGGCAGCCCACAGCTGTAAAAAAAACTATATTGGTTAGGCTTTATAAATATATGAATATATAAATATAAATATCCATGTTTCTCAATAAGACAATGCACTGAAAAGTTTTAGTGGGGTATTAATAGTTTGACAGTAAAGTAGGCTAAATGCTGTCCAGGTTTGTTGAAAGTGTATACAAGTTGAATTTATGGCTATGACAACATTTCATCATACAGAATTGTTTTAAAAAAAAGTCATAGTTCAATAAGCTTTATGTCTCTCACTAGTTTATACCTAAATCACTGCATCACTCAATGCTACATTCAGAGAGAGGCATATATTATGAGTACAAATGAGACAGCAATCCTCTCTCTTAGCTATTATGTTTCCCAAAGTTTGTTTGTTTACAACTTGTGGTGGTCTAGACTCCAGTCATGCAAGTTAAAAAAAGTAGACCCAGAGTTTTATGCCCCTCATGTGCTTTGTTTTGCTTGCCCCCGTCTCTTGGTGTATTTTCGGGAAGCCACTAACTTGCGCTGTGCTCATGAAGCCAGCCCCTATTTCCTTCTGGAAGGCGGGCCGTGTTTGCCTGATCCTCCTGCCCAAAATATTGTTACCAGGCAACGACTAGGCCTGTCCCACTTCAGAGTGGTTTTGTTTACACCCCTTCTGGCTCCTTATCCCAACAACATTGCATAACTCTCACAGGCTTTTCCCTTCTCGCTGAGAGAAATTTGATCTTCTTTCTCTCTTCAGCCAACCAAAATGTCTCATGCCCTCATACCATAGCTTTGCTCTCAGCTGCTCAGCGATTCCCCCAGCCTTTGTCTGCAACTTGACGAAACAAAAACTGAAACTGAGGTTAAGACTGTATATAAAAAAGTAATGCTTGTGTTGACTTTCAGTTCAGCCTTTGGCTAAAGATTCCTGCAGCTTATTGTTACATGATCCGTCAGGTGGGGGTTCAGGTCTTCCCCGTATCAGTTTAATAACATCTATTCTTGTCTAAATCCATTAATTCTTTGTTGGCAGAGACGAAGGACTTCCTGCACGCCTCTGTAAACATTGCTTTTGTATATTCCATTTACTGAAATACTCCAGTCTAAACTAAAGGAGGAGAGCCCTGTATTCAGTCATTGCAGTGTGAACCACAAGCTTTTGAACCTGGGACTTCCTGTACTTTTGTTTTTGCAAGCAGTGTGCTATTTTCACTAGTCATTTGAAACTTAAATATTATTGGATTTCTAATCCTTATTGCAATCCAATTTTTAGAGACATAGAGGGGACTTTGATTTAATGCTATGATCTATACATCTGCTTGATTCCTCCTTCATAGAAACAGCCCTCCAGTTTTAGGATTACTGTTTTAGCTGTCACAGGCTGTGGGTTTGAATTGAATTCTGTTATTTTGGTGTTGCTCAGGCTACTCTGTACCACCCTGTGTGTTTGGCTCTTATGATTCCCTGGATTTACTCTAAGTGATAGCTTTATAACATAAATTCATGCTCTTGCTGCCTTTGTCTCTTTTGTCTTACGAGCGTTAAGTGCAAGCCCTTTCATTTGAGGCAGAGTGCAGTTTCTGAGCTGACTCGGTTGTTTTGTAGTGGTGCCACAGAGCAGGAGTGGAGCTGGGAGACCGTCTTCCTTGTTTATGTTAGAACCAAATAACAAACAAACTGCCTCGATACGAGCGTGCACCTTCTCCTGGTTTCTCAAAGTGTTTTTCAGACAGACAGAGCAGAAGTATTTAAACACTGGGCAGGACACAAAGAAAGAAATGCTCCACAGAATACTTTCACAATAAGTTATTTGTGAAGCATCCAGACCACATGCCCACATTAACCTCCTTACTTCTAGGCATGCATATCCTCAAGAATAAGCTCTCCCTACAAAGCAACCACATTTTGATTATTTACCTTAAATTAAACACGAGAGTCTCACTGACATCAAGAAAAACATGAGAACTGTAAGATTTCAGTCAAAGAAGAAGTCTGAAAGAGTTTGAAAGTTTTAGCAGAACTTTGCCTTTTCTATCCATTAGCTAGAGTTTCCTCATTTACTTAGCAAAACCTTTGCTTGACTTTCTGCTGGGAATGCAGACACAGCTTCTGCTTCAGTTTGACAAAGAGCTGATGCACTGGAGCAAAAGCCCTTGTCAATACAGGCTTCCCATGACCACACAGGCACTTGAAACCACAAGACTTGTGTCGTCTGAAAGGCAAAATTCTCGTGACCTTTTCTGTGTGAAGAGCGGGTTACATTATTTGCTCTTGTGACTTTCCAGTTTTTCTTGCTTCAGCACACAGCTCCCTCGTTGCTGACTTTTGCCCTGTTTATGTTAATGTACTTGTGTTTATATGGAGTAATCCTCGTGGCTCTCCAGTTAAAAAATGAGCTTGCGTGTTTACAGGAACCCACACAGCGAACACGCTAAGCGATAATTTACAGTGATCTGTGGCGAGGATAAAACATTCATTTGTGCATGCGTCATTGGCATGATTAGGGGCTCTTTAAGACAAAAATGTACTAACGTCACTTTATTTGGGATAGCAATCAGACCTTTACTCTCATTTCTACCAGGTGAGAGAGGCTATGGTTGACCATGGCATGCCTGAGTTGTTGTAAAAAGACCCCTGACTGACTGTACTTCATGGTGAGGCAAAAATGAAAAGGGTGCATGACAGCTTTGTGTGAGAGATTGGAAAAAAGACTAAATGATGTATTGTTTGTTTGATATCATCCTTAACCAGCCTGGTTTTGCAACTACAAGAAGGATCATCAACTTTGAGTGTCTGTGCTTTAATATGCGGTGAGTGAGATCATTACTTAAACTGGCAATGCCTTTAAATAACCATCTTTCCAATTGTTCAGCGTCAGAACCATTGTGGGGTTCCTTTTTTTGCATAAGTGCAGTCATAAACGTCAGCATTGAGGTTCAGAAAGCGGAGCGGATGGCTCTATTGTATCATGCACTGCATGGGAGTCGGATGCCTAAAGTTAAATGCAATCAGTGGGCTTCAGTATTCCACAGCTCTCTGTGACTCAGACTCAAGCAGCGCGTCAATCCTAGCCTACTTTCAACAGGCTCGCTGCCAGTCAGAGAGGCAGAGAGCCAGAGAGAGGGAGGGAAGAGAGCATGAGGGTGAGAGAGAGAGGATGAGATCAGAGAGGGGAAAGTAGCTTAGTATATTTAGTTAAATACTGTTGTTAAACACAGGGTTGAAGCACTGACTTGAGAGTTTTGTAATTTAAGGCATTTATACATAGAATTACCTGCATTTCCTCGTTCAGAGAAGATATGTTGACTCATTATAGCAGGGAGAGCTTAAGTGTTTCACAGGGCAGTCCTCCCAAAAGTCAAAAATGTGAATCATCAGTCTAGAAGACCTCAAGTTTATCCTCCTAAAGTCGGCACTTACATTTTTGCTGTGTCATTGCACACGGAGCAATGCGAAGTACTCACATTGCAGGCAGCAAACTTTACACACACTGAGTCTCAAAATGGCCCTTCAGTAGTCTTTGTTCAGCAGGAGTCAAAGTATCTGCAGAGGTTTTCTTTGGCAGCCGCAGTATGTCAGGAGTGGCAGCAAGATTGGCTGTTGCTAGCTTGTGTCTTGGTGCTCTGCTTGTTTTGGGGGTCATGATTCCTTCAGTGTTCACTGGTAAATTAGAGAACTGGTAAAAAAAAACACCCTTAAATAGTGATAGATCCATGTTGAATGAGTCTGTGGCTTTGTACTGCTCTTCTGTTGGACTTTAGTGAGCTGCAGCTAACTTTAAATCCTTCTTATTATATGATTTGGAAAATAACCAATATGACTCAACTTGAAGCCAGGATTTATGACAGGATTTTTAAAGGCATGTTTTAACAACCAGCCAACATTAATTACAGACCTGAAAAAGTGGTAAATGCATATAAAACATGGGACTTGTGTTGGCTAATATAGATTTGACTTGGTACCAAAAATGAAATAAAAGGAAATACATTTCAAATCCACACAAGGTGCTTGTGCTCTAATGGAAGGATGAGTGCTTAGTGAAGAAACTCATTCCATTAAGCCCTCACCAACATTTATGCTCTACCAATAAGTTACATAACCTACCATATGGCCTCAAATGTTCCCCAAGCATGAGAATAGATGGGCAGCAAGAGCTAGCACATTACCCGGGTTATCAAGGAGGCACCTCCCTTCACTGGCGTTTTGTGGAGTTTGGCCGACAATACCTCAGGGAGGCTCAACAGTTATCTTCAGCGTCACGAAACCACCTGCCTCCATGCAAGCTCTCACCTCCCGCCTGATCCACACACAAAGAAAAAGAAGAAAAGAGAAAAATCAGATATGAAAGTATTTAGAGAAATGTTAGAAAATGGACAGGGAATGCAGAGCCAGGGCAAGATGCCTGTTTGGGCGAGAGCTCTGCTGGATTAGTCTGTATTCATCTACCCCCCCATACTCCCCCATGGGAGGAGAAAAGAGAGAGAGAAAAGGAGATGAACAGTTAAAGCTCCATGTTGAATAGCTAAATCTGTTTAGAATTCTGAATCTGCTAAAGTTTCCACGTAAGCAGTCTGACAGTGAGCCAGCATGCTCAATACCAGCATCCTAAATCTAAAGCAGCAAATTGAATTAAGCATTTTTTTAAATTAGTCATACTCTGTTTGTCAGCAGGATTACAGAAAAATTAAAGGCACAATTTTCATAAAATGGTGTGGTATGAACAAAGTAAGCGCACACTTCTTCTATGGGGCCATTCTTTTGCAACCAGTGCAGGATGTGGTTTGGCATTGTCTTGCAGAAATGTGCAAGGTCTTAATAAGGCATTGTCTGGATGGCAGGATATGTTGCTACAAAAGCTGCATTGTTAAGCATTAATGGTGCCTTCCCAGTAGTGTATGCATCCCCATACCATCACATTTGCTGGCTTTTGAGCTCTGCACTGAAAACAAGCCAGAAGGTCCCTCTTCTATTTAGAGCAGAGGATGTTGCATCAATGATTTCCAAAAAGAAGTATTTTGATTTATCAGACCACAGGACAGTTTTCACTTCAACCCAGTCCATGTTAAATGGATTCAGGTCCAGAGAAGTCACTAACATTTCTGCATCACATTTATTTCTGGTAGTAAAAAAGACATTTATGGATGCAGTGATGAACTGTGTTCACAGACAATCGTTTTTTTAAATTATTTTAAGCCCATACAGTGATTTCCAGTACTGAGTCATGTCTCTTTTTAATGCAGTGCCCCCTGAGGGCCTGAAGATCACAGACATCCAGAATAGTTTTTTGGCCTTTGTGCCTTTTGTAGAGATTTCTCCAGATTCTCCGAATCATTTCATGGTATTTTGTACTGTGGAAGATGAAATCCCCAAATTCCCTGCAATTTTATACAGAAGAACATTATTCTGAAATTGTTGAACTATTTGCTCACAGACTCTCACAGAACGGTGAACCTTTTCCTTTCTGACACTCCAGAGAGACTCAGCCTCTCTGGAGTACCCTTGTTAAACCCAGTCATGTTATTAACCTGTCATATATTAGCCTACTTATTGAGAAGATTTTCCTTCAGGTGTTTTTAGCATTACATGATTTTTTCAGTGTTTTGTTGTCCCTGTCACAACTTTCTTTAAAATGTTTCTGGCATCAAATTTAAAACAGGTACATAAAAGAAACTTTGCAAAATATCAGCGTTTAAATCAGGGGTGTCAAACTCATTTCTGTTCAGGGGCCATAAACAGCCCGAGTTGGTCTCAAGTGGTCCGGACCATAATAACCCTGTAGACAAAGAAAACTCCAAATTTTCCCCTTTGTTTTAGCACAAAAAAGTACAATTACATTCTGAAAATTTTCACATTTAATGAACTATCTTTTCACAAAAGATACTTCTTTTTTTTTGCAATGAAGAGTCTCATAGTCGGGCTGAATATGATATTCTTTAGGGACTGAAACCTGTTGCGAACACACCAAGCACACAGGTTTCCCAGTTACCTGACACAGCAGTGCTAGTGTTAGTAGTGAAGGAGAGCACCTATAACGCACCCACATGTATGGTAAGCACATGCACGATATGAGTCTCCATTCGAAAACAGTGGATCCACTGCTTCTACATATGACATGAAAAAGTAATTCTGTCACTTTTTGCTATTTTTGTTCTATAGACTAGATTTAAGAAGTGCTTAACATAGGGTTTAAAGGGCTGATTTGCAGCTTTAGCTTGATGTAGTATGTAGAAACCGTGCTTGTTCTTCTGTTTTTGCCCCTTCAGGGTAAAATGCTGACAGTTCCTGCACAGTTAATCAAATACAGATGCAGTGGTGAGAAAAGTATTTAAGGCTTCTTCGAGGAGTTCATAAAATAGACCAAAACGAATACAGATGCCTCTCTACATATAAATATATAAGAAATGTTTGACACTTCTGTACACTGAAGGGTAAAGAATGACTAGAGCTGCAGTAACTAATGCAGTGCTTGATACGTCTGAACAGTGAAAACTAGCTAACTACTGCATACAGCCGTAATGTGAAATATTGTATGAAATACAGTGCAGTTTATTAGATGTGACATCACCAGGACCACAGGGATGTAAGAGTTGTTTCCTTTCTTATGTGAAAGAAGGACTTATTATTTTTCATAATGCAGGGAAAGCTGAGCTTTATTTATTTACGGAGATTTAGATTCCTTCCACCTGGATAAGGAGAGAGGAAGCCAACTTCATTATTCCCCCTACTCGTTCTCTGTCGATTTTCATCCAGAAGGCTTTGTTTCAACCTTTCTTCCTCAGCTCACACACTAACCCCCCCACCCCTCCCCACTTCTTCTATCTCCCTTACATAAGGACTGCCCTATTTTTTCAGGGACCAGTAAGAGGTAGGAATAAAGGGAGTGAGTGGGTGAGGAAGAGGTACTGGTAGAGGGAGAAATCCAATGAAGAGAGAGAGGGAGAAAAGATATGGGGGTAGACTGTGTGTGTATAGTGAGCACGTCAGGGAAACACAAACCAGCATGTGTCCTCGTCATCCCCCTCACCTTACTGGCCTTGTGTGCCCACACACTGCTCCCCCACTCTCCTCACCCTCTACTCTTCACCCTCTCCTTTTGTCTTGTGCTACTCATTTCATCCTCCTGCTCCTCTCTGCATCCTTTATGCACACTTATTTTACAGACTATCTATCTATCTATCTATCTATCTATCTATCTATCTATCTATCTATCTATCTATCTATCTATCTATCTATCTATCTATCTATCTATCTATCTATCTATCTATCTATCTATCTATCTATCTATCTATCTATCTATCTATCTATCTATCTATCTATCTATCTATAAGAGAACTAAACACACCATTCAAGCATTATATGGTGATATTTTTATGAAAATTACTAATTGTAATTTAGCAAAAGTGAATTTTGTTCTTGAGACCTTAAAGTTTTTGTACTTTAAGCATGATTTAACTTAATATTTTTGTTTAATTTAAGAAAAAAAATACATGCATGACCGTGTGTCATTTCACACTGAAAGCTATGGAGGCCCTGAAGGTCAACTGGCCCGGAAATATCATGATAGCGTAAAACATATTCCAGAATGCCAAATGTATTTCCATTGTAAGTTCAAAAATACTTCTTCAAACCCTTTTAACAAAAAATAAGAATTATTTATTTAAACACAAAACTATTTCACAAAACAATATAATATAATATTTCATGACATGTGAAACATTTTACAAAAAGAAATAAAAACACGCTTGACCAAATGTGAAAATATTTAATGAAATGTTAAAAATTTCTCAAAGGGTAAATGTATTTCTTTAATGTAAAACCATTTCACAAAGCTTAGAAATATTCCATGAAAATGAATGAAAATTTCAAAAAAGCCTAAATATGTATTTTTTAAAGTATAAACTTAACATACCGAGAACATTTTTTACATTCCACAAAATATTTCCAGGGTGGGTGAATTTTTTAATTTTTTTTTGCCATAAAAAATATTTTTAACATTTTCTATCTGCATATGGTAAAGTATTTTTGTGTTTGGGGAATTGTTTTTCTGTGGTCATGACATGTTTGCGGTTGACTTTTAGGGCCTCTGTAGAAAACTTCCCATACCACTGAAAGTACATGACCACTTTTTTATATCCCATTTGCTGCCCTCATAGTCATTGTATTAATAGTAATCTAAAAATAAGACACTATTGTGTCCGTGTCATGAAATGTGTAGACGGTGGAATTATTTATAACACCACTGTTGAAACACTTCACTGACTTGTTATAAAAAAACATGGATTCTATCTCTCGAAGGAAGTTCAATACTAATGTAAACTTTCTGAACCTTCTGTTCTCATACAGCCAGGCTTACAGTCAACCTTTGTAACATTAGCCCAAAAAGCACTGAAGACTTTACCTCTGAAAGCCCCAATGAGCACAGACATGACAGCAGTTTGATGTTCTGAAAGATTGACTGTCAGGAAACTGGGTTAAAAGAAAAGATGTTTGCCCTGATGACAGGCAGAGTCTTAAAAGATGACACACACTTCTGAGTTAGAGTTATACGAAAACATCACACTTCACGTACTCTTCTAAAATAGTGCCTATGACACATTTTTCAGTTTTATAAAACAATATTAAATCAAACTGAATGAAATCTGACAGACATTCAAAATGTTTCAATCAACTTTAAACATACAGTCAGATCTTGTCTGATCAGCAATGATCAACCTGTGATGACCCAAAGTTAGAATTATCATTATGCTTTGATATTTTCATTGAGCACAGGTTTGTGAAGTGGACGGTTTTAAATACAAATATTTCATCTTTACTTACACAACCTCTTTATTTACTCCTCCATTGTCATATCCCTAAAATCCTCTCACATCTTTACATTTTTTAGATGTTTTATTTGCTAATTCAACATCTGGCTGTTACAATTGACCTTCAGGATAGCACTCACACATTCGTATAGATGTAGATCAAGGTGTATTGTTTCTGAACAAGAGATGGACTAGAAAAACTTGCTCACCATCCTGATTTAAAGTACTCAGTTTCTGTCCATCTAAGTTGATTTCTGTCTTAAAGTTGGACTCTCAGAGAGAAAGAATAGATTCAGTGCGATGTTACATTACAGTCATTGGCTTTAAAACACCTGGGGCCTCATGTACAAAGGGTGCGTACGCTCAAAAACGTGGCGTACGCTCTTTTTCACGGCAAAGTTCAGATGTATCAAGACTGAAATGACTGTGCAGATGTGCTGTGCCTCACGCAAACTTCATGGCTGGCGAATGCACGTGTCTACAGCTGTTGATCCTTGTGCACAGATGTATCAATCTGGATATTTTTGTGCGCACAATGTTTTCTGTAATTGGGCGTACGCCATGTTTCAGTAAATCCACCCAAGTCAAGTACGTGAGGCCCCTGGTGATCACCGCCTGTTTCAAACTGGCATTTATGGAATAAGCAACAACAGGAAGAGGAACACAGAGCAGATTGGGTATGTCAATCCTGCTCTTTGCATCTCACATTATCAACCTTCACGACTTGTAAATAAACACGCAGGATAAATACACCCTTACATCCCAGGCGGACACACGCTCGCATCTTTAAATACCCAGCTCTGACGACTGAGATTGCACTGCTCATCAAATTTCTGCGTGAGCGAGCCCAGGCTAAATTTGCAGCCAGGGAGCCAACTTACGCAATCCTCCCTGGTCTCCCTTACTGTCTATACAACGGCTCAAAAAATCTCAGTTCTCAAAGCATCCCAGCCCTCCCACACTACACACTACAACTCCGCCACTATTCCTGTTCCCGGCCCCCGCCGCTGTGGCACGAAAATACCGGCACCTCCAAGAACAGACGCCAAGCCTGTCAGAGCATCATCTCATCCCACAGGACAGCTGGGGAGGGGAGGGGGATTGAGGAGGGAGGATGAAGAGCAGGTGGAGGGATGAGAACAGCCGCTGTCGAGAGAAAAGAATCAACAGAGACAGAAAAGATAAAATAAATAGACTCTGTGAAGGAGGGTACAGTTTACAGTGGGATCCTCTAGATCCACCTCAAACTGTTTCCCTCTCCTCTGATGTAAGGGAGCTCCTCTGTGGATGAGTGTGTTGTTATATTACAATAGTTATGAGGACCATATGAGGAGGTAACGGCCATAGCACTATTCAAAGCAGCCACCCTTAGCCATCGCCTCGGATGCACATATGATCATAAGTGGCCAGAATCTCTTCTTTCTGCCACTTGATCTGTTGTATTTATCAATATGATGCTCAACATGTCAGTAGTTATTTGATTTAAATAAAGTAGATACAGTTTGAAAGAGAATGGTAAACTCTCTGGCAGTCCTTACATTTTTTGTTTTTGTTTGAAGTGAAATATCTGAAGAACTGTCTTACGGATTGGCTCAGAATTTGCTACACACTCTTTTGCCGACTTCTGAAGGAAATGTAATAACTCAAATCGTAACTGTTCTGAAAGAAACAGATCAAGGTCCAGTATTCTGCATTATATAGTTTTTTTTTGTTCCTTTTTTCGTCTTTTATTTCTTTTTCCCCCCTTCTTCTTCTGTGCTTCACTTTGTATGAGTACATAAAAACACCTGGCTGCAGTGGTGATGAATAAGGTGTAACCTTTGGGTGAAGACTGATGAAAGGGTGAGCATTTTGATTTTAATATTTGAAAAGAATGTAAATCTTTTTCTAGGTTTGTTTTAAAATCTGACATTTAAGGAAACTCCCCCTTGCAAGGAATTATACACACATTTAATCATTTAATATCTTTTTATAACAATAAATCACAAACTATTGTTTTTGATCCTTTTTTCTGCTCTATTCCTTTACTCATCATTTGTGTCCTGAGTTCATTCAGCAGGTCAAATTTTGTGATAAGTTTTAAATTAAATTGCAAAAATTTTAACATACCCATCAGTCCTTGTAGCCCCTTGATCTCACTTCAAAGTTAGCAGAAGTACTAATGTTAACCGGCATTTTGGGATGTGGAACAAAATAAAAAAATCAAACGTGTAACATCCACGTGTTGTGAGCATGTCAGAATAGTTTCACACTGATGCGCCTAATTAAAACTTACAAAACTGCAAGCATGGCTGTTTCTTTTCTTGGATGATAAAGGGCCAGTGACTACAGTAGAGGGATGTAGATGCTGATTTTTACAAGCTACAGATGTCACATTGTCTGACCCCCTGCTGAGGTAACTCAGAAACAAGACGTAGCACAATTTGGCAAATTAAAAATATTTGAAAGATAGAATTATTAAAAAGAGCCGATGGAGAGGCCAGACACTGAGATGAATAAACGTCCTTGCTCCCCTCTCTCTGCCTCTTCTCTCCATCACAATGCAGATGGACGGTTGCCGAGGACAACCTGTGTGTACTCACCTAACTATGAACAGGAAACGGTGTGTGTGTGTGAGCATAGGTGCTATTATTAGCAGCGTGTGTAGAAAGGACATTTGCTCACCCTGCTGATGTGTGAGTGAGTGCAAGGATACCTGTGTATGTATGTGTGTGCAGGACAAGCCAGTGTGTAACAGGGAGGGAGAGGAGGGGGAGGAGGAGGAGGAGGAGGAGGAGGAGGAGGAGGAGGAGGAGGAGGAGGAGGAGGAGGAGGATGTAGATTTTGAGACTCAGACAGTTACTAGAGAGAAGAGGAGGGAGATAGGGATGGGGGGGAGAGAGAGAGAGAGAGAGAGAGAGAGAGAGAGAGAGAGAGAGAGAGGGAACGTAGTTGAGGTGGGGGCGAGTGTGTGTTGACGCTGTACGTGGCGTCAGTGCGATAAGAATAGAGATGGTGCGTGTAGCGCTGCTGAGACATCACCCTCACACCCTCAGTGGGGCAGGCAGCAGTCACTCTGACTGTGTGTGTGTGTGTGTGCAGATATTACCCAGGGTAAGCTCATGTGTGCATAGATGACTAAAGTGTTGGGGATGCAGAGATTTTTTTTCTCAGTTGTGTAATGACAGTTATGTGTACTGGTCCATTCATGAACATTGCCGGATTTTTAAAGAGAAACTTGAGGAAATGTCATGAAAAAAAGTATCAAATGTAGACAAGGGTAATGTGGACACATATTAATTCACACCAGTAACAAGGAAATCAATTTAATTACAATGTGGAGGAATGAAAACGGTGTTACATACCATTAAAAGGATGTTGCTACAAGTATGATTGCATTTTTTTGTGTGTATATGTGACAATGTAGTTTCCCTTCTACTTGAGTACTATTATTACATCCACTGCTGTATTGAATTGTTCTTTTAACTGTTTAAATCTATTTAAATTCAATATTCTAACATCTGACCGGTTTAGTTTGCATCCTGTGTCTTTAAACTTCTTGTCCTGTTTTGTCATTCTGTCTTTGATGTATTTTTAGGAAGGCTTTTTAAGACTTTGGCCATCGACTACAGTGAGATAGATTTTTGGCTAATACTGACATTTTTTGCATGTTCATTTATTATTTTTTTTTACTATCCTTTCTAAAATTAACCAAACCACACTGTATGTAAAGCACAGAGAGGGCTTTAAATTGCGTATAACTACGATTAAACCATAGATATACTGTATGTAGTTACAGCCAGAACTGTGGGTTAATAGCAGAGCAAACCCACAGCTGTTACTTAAAATAAGGCACACATGGAAGAACTGGATTAAAATATGTATAAAATGTATGATTATATATATTGTTTATGCTTTAGAAAAGACAGCAGACTGTAGATCAGCTGGGTTTAACTCAAAGTCCCTTTTCATTAAGCATCCTCACAACACCAGGAACTGAAGCAGCCACTGTGGGGGGACAGGAGAGTGAGAAAAACAAGTCCACATCCAGGTCAGTAGGGGCATATAAGGTATATTCAAATATATGTAATATATGATTATATATTTGATGAGTACTTACAGCGTTGATCCCTCTGTCTTTCACCTCTTGGCTGGTGTCTGACTCATACAGAGCTGAGGAAAAGAGGAGAGGAAATGAAGGCTCAATATTCAGTAACTTGTGTTCTTTTCTTTTCTTTGATGATTTTGGGCATCTATTCTTTTATTGAGAGGATAGGACAGTGGGTAGAGCTGGATGCTGGGAGAGAGAGTGGGGAATGGTGTGGGGTAAAGGAATCTAACACTGCTTGTGTTTAGTTTTTGCAGTTTTGGGCCTTGTTAGTTGATGGTAGCTTTAATATGCTGACTAAGCTTCTATTCATCTTATACTAAGGTTTGGTTGGATGGGTAATTTTGACATCTAAACCAGAGGTTCCAAAAGTGTGGGTCTGGACCCTCTGGGGGTTGCAAGACACAAATGGGGGGATCGTGAGATGTCTTCCAGAATGTTTTTTTTAATACATTTATCTAAAAATAGTACATTTTACCCATTATAGTAAAAAATATCGACAAAAATAGTAGATTAACTTGAAATAAAACCCTGAAAATAGAAAATTTAATGAGTTTTCTGCCTTTCTTTTTGCCAAATTACTCCTAAGTTTAGGGTTAGTGAACAGTTAATTATCAAAAGCATCAGTAGCAGTAGGTTAATTCATAACAGCACAGGAAACACAGACACATGCTCATATAGGTAGGCTAATTTTCTGCAGACCAGCTAAAAGAAGCCACATTAAATCACTTTGAGGGACAGCGGGGGTCCTGAGTCTTTGACACCTATATTTTGGGGGTCACGGGCTGAAAAGTTTAAAAACCCCTGATCTAAACAACCAAACCAATAAGGCATAGTTCTCAGGGACATTTCTATGTTATTCGTCTTTATTTCTTTTCCTTTTTTATATATTGATGTCTTGTGGCATAGCTGCAAAGATATATAGCCATGGAAAGCCACAGAAGGACTTCAGTTAGGGATAATATATAGTGAGCCTGTGGTTATGACAAAAAGAATCCCAACAGGGTGAGACTTATCCTCCCTGAAGTGTTTCCATTTGGCATAACCACTGGCTAACTATACATTATCCTGCTTATTACCCAGCTACCAACTAAATACACAAACAAGTCGACACTAAATGTTGATCGTATGACAGTTTTAGTGATTTAAACATGATTTATATATGCAGCTAACAAAGAATTTTTCAACACAGTTTCAACTGTTGGTAGTGCTTCAATGGTAACAGCATTGTTACCAGCCAATATATGGATCCAACTGACGTTAAATTGAACATTTTCGGGGCACAGTTGGCTTAGCAGCTTAAGCACGACCCATAAACAGAGGCTGTAGTCCTTGTCGCAGCAGTCCCTGGTCTGATTCCCGACCTTGACCATTTGCTGCATGTTTTCCCCTGCCACCCCTGCTCCCCACATTTCCTGTCAGTATCCAGCTGTCCTAACCAGAAATATAACTTTAAAAAAAAAGAACATTTTCATTCATTCAGATTAAAGTCTTGATGTTAGTGTTGTTTCATTAGCAATTATAATAGATGCAGAAAGTAACAGCAGCAGCTCATTGTATGTTTAAACATCCTTCAGTGTTTCTCACTGTCTCTTGTCTTCTTTTCTCTGCCAGTGACTGGTCAGCCAGTAACCACCAATCTAAAGTTTTGTGCTCTCAAAATGAACTGAGAGTCATATTAAATATATCCTTGATATTTTCTCCTGGTGCTATCAGGCAGTAATGTTTTTGTCACATTGTCAACCCTGAAGAGGTGAAATCATAAACCGTATACTTGATTTGCTGTTACTCCACTCTGCAGATTGATTTGGTATGTGTGACGTGTGAGATCAGGTTGTCCCTAGCATCGCCTTTAGCTATTCAGGAGTAATAACTGTTGTCAAGGGGGTTTTGACCAATCAGAATCAAGAATTTAACACAGCCAGGTGATTAGTGAGAGAGTCTAGAAATAACTGACAATGAACAATTAGTAGGGGAAAGTATGTGACTGCAGCATAATGGAGAACATGATGTTTGTGTGTGATTTACCAAACAGCTTGCGCATCCTGACGACACATGACACAAAGCCGTAGAAGGGCAGGTGAAGCTCTCCAGATGAAAACCGAGCCGAGAGCAGCTGAGCCACCTGACCATCACACTTCATCCCTGTGACACAGAGGAGAGGAGAGAGGAGGAAGGTGTGATGCCAAACCATCTGTGTGCCAACATACAGCACACCTATGTGTGTGTGTGTGTGTGTGTGTGTGTGTGTGTGTGTGTGTGTGTGTGTGTGTGTGTGTGTGTGTGTGTGTGTGTGTGTGTGTGTGTGTGTGTGTGTGTGTGTGTGTGTGTGTGTGTGTGTGTGTGTGTGCACTCATACCAACAGCTTCCAGTGCGTTGCTGAGTTCAAAGGGGCTCATGGTGCCAGAAGAGTCTTCGTCAAACTGGAAGAAGATGGACTGGGAAAAGAAAGCATCATAGTGGGTAAAAAATGTCTCTGTCTCTCTACGCACGCACGCACGCACGCACGCACACACACATGCACACACACACATACACACACACGCACACAGTCTCTCTCTCTCAGGTTTACCTGCAGAGTGCGCAGACTGGACAGCAGGGTTTCTGTTTGTTTACGGTTGAGACTGGAGCGCCCTTTAGTCTGCCGGAAAAAGTTAAGGTCACCTCACCGGACAGAAGACAAGGCGATAAAGTTTTGAGGGAGGGGGGAGAGAAAGGGAACAGCAGGGCGGCACATCATGACTCAAGGCCTGAATTTCAAACCCCTTTGTCAGCAAGACTCTGCCCTAGAAAAAGTGCAAAACTGGCTGATGTAAAAATCCTGCAAGTTTGAGTGAGCTTGACATATATGTGGAGTCAAACAAGGACACTGTAGTAGCAGAGACTATACTGGGGACAAAAGGATACCTCCTCTCCAAAGATGAGCTGTCTGCACGTCTCCAGGGGCAGATGGTAATCTTTCTCCAAAACTGTGATAACAACAGAAAGGCACAGATTGATGCATGAAGAAATTGAGGGTTTAAACTGGATTAAGCAGAGGAAAGGTGAAGGTGAGGACAAGTACTGCCGCTTTTATTAGTTAGCCCAGATATGACTGCAGCAATGAGCCTCTGTCTAGACTACTGACCTGTGAGGCCTCACTGTTTCAACTTGAAAATGTGTTACTGCTTTGCTCCCATCTAGTGGCCATCACAGGTATTATAGAATGAAACTTTTCATCTGTGTGCCACTTTAAGTATCAGATAAAACATTAAAAGTGTTGTACAGTAACCTGAGTTAAACAGATCCATGAGCTCCTTGGCGTCAAGTCTGTTATCCTGTTTGGAAACACAGAAGAAACTGGTTTGTTCGGCGACAAATGTAGACTTGTTCGTTGAAGTAAAGTATGTCAATGTAAAGGAATTCTTACTGCACCAGCTGCTTCATCAAAAGTCTTCTCAACTCTCACGTGATCCTCTGGGAGAACGGGAGCGGCCATAACCTGTTTGGCACAAACATGCAACATTAACATAAATATACAATGTTTATTTTCCCCCCTAACTTCTGTTGCCTTGTCTTGTCATGTATTACAGACTCACCTGGAGGAATCCAGTGGAGCAGGTAAAGTCCTGAGTGCTGGAACACAAAGACAGCAACAAATTGTCAACAATGCAAAAAAATACAAAAATAAAAAATGTATAACAACCTGCTGTCAACTTGTACTTTTGTAAAAGTGTATCATAGTATAACAAGCAGTGTGTGACAAATTAGAGATTTAAATGATTGATTCCAAGGGGTCTGAAGGTGTTTTAAAAAAAACTTGAACACAAGAAAACATTTTCTTACCCAACATTATTTTGTCGTTGTAATGTTTAAAAAATGTGATTTTCCCCTGTGAATTGTGTTGAATGACAATTTTAAACTTTATTTATCTAATAGCTGGTCACATGTTAATCTAAGCTTTTGCACAAGAGCTCCAACCTGAAGACATTTAGTCAGCCGTACTACTAATAGAAAGAAAATAATGTGTGGTTATACAAGTTCTGTAAATTAAGTATAATTATCAGGGTTCAGATGTAATCCGTGGATTTCTTTTATTTAATTGAAGTAACTTTAGCTGCTTAATGACATTTGTGGATTCAAATTTCAATTAATCTGTCAATAATGTTGAGGTATTGAAGTTAAAGGTACAGGCACTTCAGTGTTGTTCTAAAATTCAGGACCTGAATTGATGTACTTTTTACATCTCACACAGTGAGACCAAAGATGCTTATCAAAGTCTAAGTGAGCACCAACTCCTCATTGCTGTAACATTTACTTGTCTTACAATAATAGCTTTTATTAGCTTTAGCTATTACTTTTGTCAAAAACTAGGAGCATTTTTTAAACATGCAGAAGTATAGCGCTGTGAACTCAATGTGAGGGCAGTGTGGGTGACTGTGACTGCTGTTTAAAGTCAGAGAGGCAGGAGGTGATTCAGGAACTGTGGAGCCCTCAGGAAGTGTTCTGGGTCATTATTCAACCAAAATGTATGACGCACACACTCATCACATAACATTTACACAAGGTACACAAGTTAAAAGAGATCTGTTGGCACTATGGTAAAAAAAATAAAAATAAAAATCAGCTCAGTAGTTTTGATGCTCATCATGTTTTGGGGTGTTCAAGCTGGATCCCTTCATTCTTACCCGAGAGTGTTTCCAGTCTTGGAGAAAATACGGATAAAGAAATCTCCGGGGATGTTGGGTCGATAGGTGGAGGCCACGATGATGTAGTTACCCGGGTCCAGATGGAGCTTCCTCCACACTCCCCTGAGAAGAGAGTGAGTTCACTTCAAACACACTGTCAGCTTTATGACTTTCAGTTCAAATAAACCTCCAGGTCCAATACATATACTAGCTACTTGTTGACAGTACTAGTCTTGTGTTTTGTATCTGCCACAGTTTTTAATATTTTATGTTTTTTCTTTGTGTATTTGAATGATTTTGATTATCCCCCCCCCCCTTATTTGGTATTAAAAGAACACCCTTACCTAACTTTACCCAACATGAAAAGTGACTTAAGACCTTCAGGTTTTGCATTCATTGGGACCGTTTTGGCTGGATTTTGTGTGCACAGAAATATATTATGTACAGTGAGGTACAAATACCAAGGAAAAATACTGGGATCACATTAGAGTTAGCACAGTATATTAGAAGCTTAACTCTGCTTTACAGTCCCTAAAGATACCAGAGCCCAATTCTCTATTTCTATGAGATATTTTTATATGATAGTCTTTACCTCTGAGCCTGATATTTTCCAGAGCGACCCACAGGGCGATTTTCCACGAAGAAGCTCTTGCTCAGACACATACCCTGAAGCTGTATGAATATGGATACAACATTAAGTATGAACACTACAAGATTATTTTGATATTAATTGGAAAAATGAAAGACTATCTAAAGGGGAAAATGATAAATAATTACCTCAGGTGCAACCTACGGGAAGGAGTAAAGACATAAACAAGTTTAGATTTGTTCAGAAACAGTATCAGTACATTAATAAATGTTTAAATGTTAAAGTATAAAAGTGTAACATGTCACCTTGAAGATGTGGAAAGCAATGTAGATGAAGTGAACTTTATTCCTCTGTCGTCGGTTCTTCTGCAGCAGCTCCACCAGCACAGTGCACTGTTTAGCTTTCTGCTTCTGTTTCTCAGCTCTCTTCTTCTCCTCTGGGGTCATCTCCTCCTCATCATCATCGTCATCTTCATCGCCATCATCCTCATCGTCCTCGTCTGGCAGGTCCTGCTCTGTGAGAACCAACTCAAACTGAGGATTCTTCCAGAAAGACTCTAAGGGGAAAAAAGAAATGTGATCATTTTCTGTTTGATGAGAATGTTGAATGCCTATTAGAGAACACATAAAGTCAGGGACACACTTTGGTATCTGCGACTACCACCAGCAGAGCTTCCAGATACCCAGAATCCGTCATGTTCACTGATGGTCCAGAGGGATTGGGAGGCTGCGGAGGAAGGAGAGGCGGGTGTGTTTCCCTCCACTAGAGCGTCGGGATTTAAGCTGCAGAGCTCCACGATGTCAAACAGGCTGGAGAAATCCTCCGCACAGATCCTAATAGACAAGATCATTCACAACAGACGTTTAGTCAAGTATTACACTCTTGTACAGATTAAAGATAGTTGTAATTTCAAGTTTGGATTAATTGACTGGAGGGCTTTTATCTGATGCAACTTAGTACTAACACCTCAGAGGCAAATATTGTACTTTTTGCACCACCTTTTGTATCCTAACAGCAAAACACTGGCAGGGAATGTTTGACTGAAAATGAAAACTTTTTGCTTATAATGTATGTGTCATATGTGCAGAGCTTGTGCTTTTAGTGGGGTATTTTCACAATTTTGTATTTGAACTTTCAATCAAGTGAGGGGATCTGAAAACGTCCTGAATTGATTGTTATTAAATTGTTTTACTATTTGTCACATACCAGAACTCCCCATCTTCTTTCTTCTTCAGATTAATCCTGTCTTTCTCTGCTTTGTCCACGTGATCCCACTCTTTACCCCTGCAGAAAAAAACAAGTATCGTTCAGAGCTCTTGTTGTTTGTCTGTTTGAGTTTGAGAGCTACAACATGCTCTAACTTTCTCACTTGTCACTCCAGGGTCCACTATATTCGACGAAACCCCAAGGGTTCCTCAGCCTCAGCAACAGAACTTCATCTGAAGCTTTCATCACCTGAAAATTAAAAAAATAAATAATAAAGTCAAGAGTAAACTACATTTACTTTTTCCATTATTATGGCGCTATAATCTTAAGCCTGTATGAGCTGTTGTTGTTGTTGCTGCTGTTGTCTGTCTTTGTCGATCTCATTCTCTCTGCATCGCCCTCTCTCCCACTCTCCAAGCTGCTCAGGGATGTTTTTCATCGTAACTGTAACTTGCTACATACTGCAAAGTGTTGTGCCCATGGTGGATTTTGAGATTTTAAGATAAGACTAGATAGAATCTTGTCTTGATGTTGGGTCTGTAAATAACATAACAAGGAGTTCAGACCAGGCTTGCTCTATTTGTAAAGTGTCCTGCGATAACATATGTTTGGGATTTGTGCTATATAAATAGAAATCATGTCATCCAATGATTCAAGAAAACTTGGCTTGTGATAAGATTAGGTTGGATTGAATTTGATTATATTTCACCGTCCTCTCTAAATTGGCTCAGTTGTGCTTGTTGTGGCTGCACTGACATGACATATGAGCTCAAGCTACCAGGGAGAGTATATTACAGTACATGATATCACATTATTTTGATGCCATGAAATTTAATCTGAATACATGAATCTAAAATGAGATAGGATAAAATGGGATAACACAGATATTCAGATTTGATCACTTATTAAATAAGATGAAATGACAAGAGATGGCGTTCAGTGGTCTGTGGAGAAACTGATTGTTCCAGAAACAGACACCATGGACTTAATTTAGGCCAACTAAAAAATCCTCCTTGACTAAGATGAAGATGTAAGAGCAGATAAATCGTCTTTGTCTGACACTTACCTTGTCAGTGTCGGTGATGGCATAAGCGTGGCCTTTTATCAGCCCGTTGCCTGTCACTACACCAACCTCTTTGTAGTTGCAGGCCTGTGAAGACGAGAGACACACATGTCTCCAACTTCTTTGATAACTTTAAATCCATTTCACACAGTGTGATGAGGTGTGTGTACCTCGATGAAGCAGCTGAGCAGACTGCCTCTGGTCAGGGCGGCCGTCAGAGACCTCCAAAGGACTCGAGGAGTACGAGAGGACACATCCATCGAGTACGCAATCCCTCCTGTAAAATCCTCCATCCCCTCTGAAATGTTGCCCCCCTTCAGGCTCCCATAGCTCCCAACAAGCCTACATACGAGAGGTGAGAAAATCATCTCCGGTGGCTGTGTGTATTTGTCAAATCACAGTAGTGTCACACACACACGGGAAAGGAGTGGGAGATCTCAGACATTACAACCCAGAAACATATGCTGCGAGTGGCAACTGACTTGGCATAGGCCTTCTCCACCAGGGCGCTCCAGTACTCGTGGCGGGTGTGAGAGTAGCTGAAGAGCAGACGGCCTTCTCGTACTGGCAGCCTGTCATCCACCACCACCTCCACCCACTCACCATACTGCCAGAACTGCACAGGGACACAGTGAGAGACGGAGAGGGAGAGGATGTGAGAAGAGAAGAAATGGATAAAATAAATCTGGAAGAAAGTTAATAAAAACATATTTTTTCCCCCTTAATTTTTCCTTTGACCAAAAACAGCTCACTATTTTGACCATTGGTGCACAGCTGACACAAATTGCAACCTCAACAACTGAAATAAAAATCTTTCTGCTATTACAAATCAATTTCAATTTTAGTAGAGCCAGATTTGAAAAAAAATGCACTGACATTATTACCTGGCTGTGTTAAATACTTGATTCTGATTGGTCAGAACCAAATCAAATCAATCTGCAGAAAGAGTCCAGCACATTTAATCTCTGCTAGTTGACACTAGCAAAAACTGTTAGTTTTAATCTCAAGCTGGTCTGGAGAGTCAGAAAATAATGACATTGGCTTCAGTTATGAAATAGCTGAGTGAGAGAGACAGAAATCCCTTTCCCTTTGTCTAACATTACTGATTGTATGATTCTGAAGTTTTTATATATATACTTTCATAATCCGTATCTATATTTTTGTCCCGTATGCATTTTCATCAGAAAGCAAACAAGTGTTTGTGACCATGGGCAGAAAACACTTGACCAATGACCACACAGTAAAATTAAAGGTTGAAGTAAAGAAATATTATAGCAGACCAGAGAGGCGACTTTGACCTTCAGCTAGATTTAGAAACAGTGGTTACATATATTGCTAACCAAATACTCTGATGAATAAAAGTTGAACTTTCTCAAGTTCAAGGTTTGCTCCTTACAGTTTAAGTTAAAATCATCATTTCCATCTTAGTGTAAGTGTTTCCTTCTTGACATGAAACTACATTGTCAATTGCCTTCTTTGACCGGACTGTTAACTACCATGATTCTATTGTGACTAAACCATCAGTCTCTGGACTCCCATTATCAATTACCTTTAACAAAAATTTTCAGTGTAATGTGAATTACAACAAATAAGCAGACAACTGTTTTAACTTGACTGGGAATTTAAACATTCACTTTAATATTAATTCGTCCCGCAAGTAGGCTGATATAAATCCAATGTCATGGAAGGATTCCTGACTGTAGAATCTGAGGGATTTACTTTTGCTGTATAGATAAATATTTTTAAATCACACTTCTTGTCACCTTGTTTATGTCTTTAGTCGGTAGCCAGGAAATAACCTTTATTTCATTTAAGGAATATTCCTATTGATTGAGATACAAAATATTTTTTACAAAAGGAGTCCTGGACAGAAAAAGTTGGTCTGTATCGTGAGCAGGTGGTTATTCAGATTAGAATTCCGACAGCACCCTGACACAAGAGTGGGACAATGATCACTAAACATTGTCTATTACTTTTCCAACCCATAAATCTAGAAATTAAATTGTGTTTTTAATGCATATTTTCTGTCATAGGTTGTTCTTAAATGAGCACAGTAATTATGTTTTACATCAAATCCACTCTACTTACACAGTAACACTTTTTATTAAAATGCATTTAACAACTGATATAAGTAATAAATGAGATAAATTACCTACCAAAGAGCTAAACATTGTACTGGCGAATAAAGTAATACATGCTATTTAATACGTTAGAGGTAATCATCTCTAATAGGAAAATTTATTTTCCACATCTTCTAAAATACTATTATTTATAGAAGATTTGAGGGTCTGATTCAGATCATTAAAGAGCCAGGTTCAAGACTGAATAGGTCTAATTTAAGCTAAGCTAAATGCTTATCAGATGCAACATGAAAATGAGACAAAATAAACTGCTTGCTATACACAGATAATTTAATATACTTGATTCTGCTTTTTTATGTAATGAGAGCTTTAGTAAACTTTGGTATTGCTGCTTTTACTTGAATAAAAGATTTCCCCTGAACATTAAATATTTTACTGCAAATCAAAAAGCTAGTATTAACAAAACATGGACATTTTTAGCCAGAATAAAACGCAGGATAAGCCCAGGGAACTATTAGTTCTCCAGATCTTACAAATAAAACCCTGCCGTGCATAAAAGGCCAAAGTGAATAAGCACTTTGTTTTCTTTGTTCCCTCATCAGACTAAACTGATTAAAGCACCTCCCAAAGCGGTTACTGGTCATGACTTGGGGGCTGTACTGTACCACAAACTGTGTGTACACAACAGAGGCCGAGAGCAGGCCTGGACTGGCCTTTCATACCTGCGGTGTGTGTGTGTGTTTTTGTGTTTATGTGTGTCCCAGGGGTAGTCACTACCTGCATGTCTGGACTCCTTTCCAATCACCCTGACAGTGCAAAATGAGTTTCCAGTCCTTCCGTCCTGCTTGTTAAGTCATGTCACATTCTCCCAAACAGTCTCTAAAGGTCCAGAGCTGCAGGGCAAAATAATCGCTCAGCAAAAAGAGATGTACAAATGATCGATGTGTCACTGCAGTGTCTGTTGTGTTAGTTTGAAAAGATTAATATGTCTAATAAGGGGATATTTTATTGCTCTGTGCAGGTCAGAGCCGGTGAATGATGATCTCCAGATTAGAATCGCCACATCTGATGAGGTAATAAAGATGATGTTTTATGTTTATTCTTTTTGTACGTGTGAGACCACTGTGCAGCATTGTCTTCAGGATGAGTTTATACATGTTAAAGATCTGTGCTAGACAGCTGAAGAGAAAAATGAGCAAAGTCTAAAAGAACAGGATCAGATCAGATAACTGGAGACATTACACTTGTTTTCACACACACAAACTGTCATATTTGGCATTAATCAGTACCTGGGTATCATCTTCCTCTCTCTCTCTCTCTCTCTCTCTCTCTCTCTCTCTCTCTCTCTCTCTCTCTCTCTCTCTCTCTCTCTCTCTCTCTCTCTCTCTCTCTCTCTCTTCTAAAAAAATCTGGTGATGTGGAGCCCTGTCCTCTTTTTCTGCTTGTGACTAATAGTTCAAAGATGGACTAGCATGCTACTAGCTGCTACTAGCTTAACACATGAATCCTTGAGTTTGGTATTTGGCTTCTGTAGTCACAATGTTGTTGTTTTTTGTGTTTTTTTTTTTCCATTTATGCCAGAATTGACATTAAATAGAGAATGAGATTGAGACCTACTGGATTAAGTTTAGCAGCTTGAAGAAGTGATGATAGCCAGAGATAACCACCTGTTGCTCCAAGTGTTCGCCCAAATAATTTAAACAAATGAATTGTATAAGACTGTAAACATGTTTTATTCTGCTGTGAAGTTGTGCTTCTTCGACATTGCACATGATCGGGGTTAACTCACTTTCAGAGTAAGCCTCAAGTGGTCATTTGAGGAACTGCATTTTTTTACACTTCTGTTTTAGCTTTATTATTTAGCCTTAGAGGTTACTGCTTGGTTTCTGATATAGACTAAGAATGTGTGGGAATGAAAAAGTGAATATATTTGGTTATGCTAAATAAATGTTGATCTTTTTTGAAACTGTCGAACATTCAACCAAGAGTTTCATAGAAGTGTATGGCTAAATGGTTAGGTATTTTATTGGGGTGCCATTGTTTCAGCTAATGTTGTCCTTTAATTTATTGCAAACAAAGTTAAGTATTTCCAATCCTCTTCCAGACTGTTGGAGCCTTTGAGTGCCAGCCTCGCCTCTTGCAAAAAAACATCAGCACTGCGTCCTCACTACAACAAGACTCCCCCTATCTACCATCCTTCAAGGTAAGCATTTATGATTTATGCTGAGATTTGTGCATTTTAAAGTATCGTCATGTAAGTGTACATGATGTTCAAATGCACAATGGCAGGCTCTGATTTAGGTTACTTTTTCACTACTATTAATACTACTACAAAGGTTAGTGAGGTTGTCTTTTGTCCCTGACATCTGACTACACTTACCCTAAAGTGGAAGATCCCAGCATAAGGCTTGGACAGGCTCTGGCCAGACGGCACCACCTTCACAAAGAGCGTTGGGTGCATGGTCAGACAGGAGAGGGACGCCAGCAGCCAACAGTTACCTGATAAAAAAACGAAACAAACATATGAAGCTGATTCGGACATGTGGAGATTCTCATTTCTTTGCAGTGAATTTTTACATGTGACATTATTTTAGAACAAAAAAGGAATTGTCACGCCTTGGTATTTTTGTCCATTCTTTTCAGGTTAAACTTGCTCTCTCGCACACAAACATGCAATAAGTCACATTCCTCTCAAAGAGCCAACATCTGTTCTGTGATGTTTCTCTTGTTAGTGCTGCAGCAGATACTTTAAGAGTCTACGTAAATCATGGGAAGCCCATCCTAGGATACAGACAAAAGAGGGAGTGTTGTAATGATTTGTTTTATTGACATATTTGCATGCAACTGGTGGCACAAATTATTATTTTAGAGCCCCAGATGAAAAAAAGTTTTTGTTGTGCACAAAACAATCGCCTAGTTCACCACATATGGGAGACAGACTTAAGAGCACACATTTGAGGAGGGGCTGTGGGCTGTTAAAAACAGGCCCATGACGGGAGACAGACCCCCTGCAGATTTGAGGTTTGGGGAACACAGTGTCATTCCCTTATTTGCCTCTTGCTGAGTGTTTGAAGTTTGGTCCCCAAGGCTGTGTGGTGCATAATCTTTGCAGTCGTTACATTTCCCTGTATTCATAGCAAAGGAGCTACGTAATGCAATATTTCAATTTCTGGTTATGTGGATGCAACTTAGCATGACATAGTCAAGTTTAAATCCTCACTCATCATTGTTCTAATGTTGGTAGAGATTGATGCTTTCCTGATGAACTCACCCAGTTGGCCCTGACAGATGTCAGTAGTCCCAGTTGTGCCCTCCACAAACACAGCGTTCTTACTGATTTCCTTCAGAGAGAAGAAGAGGACAAGATGCTGAAACATCACAGACTGATTCTAGGAGCAGATCCAGAATGAGCTTATGCAATGAAAAAGGAAAATAAAAATCTGTTTTGATCATATATTATCATATTATCATCTTGAATGACGGTCAAATTATTTTAAAGGCAAAATGCAAGGATTTTACTGGCTCCAAAGTCCTTTGTGTGAATATGTGCCGATTTACTTTGTTGTGTTTAATATAAGTTTGAGTATCTGTGAGTTTTGGACTGTATGTTAAAAGAAACAATACATTTGAGGAAAGGTGAAAATGTTAAGAAACAATTTTCTGACACTTTACCCTTTATTAATTGAGAATGAAATCAGGAGAAAAATTATAATTTGGAAAATGATTTATTGTAGCTTTGTTGTGAACGCAAGTTCCATAATTTGCATTGAGAAATATGAATAATGCTTTCAAACATATTTTATCCTATGCACATATTTGCATTGGTTTCTAATCAGGTTGCATGAAACTCAAAATTTAATTTAGTCTTCTGTCCATGAATTCTCTCTAGAAATACTTTAAATGTTCTTAAACCTTTCCTCTCTTATGATTTACATTGTATTGACTTTCTTTGTATTATGTGTTAGGTTGTTTTCTTCACCCCTTAAAGAAAGGCTCCAGGTTAAAAGATTCTTAAACCTGAGCCACACCTTGTGAAATCACTGCCAGCTTCACAACTGTGAAACTCTGCTGATAGGATTTCTGAAGAAGTAAAGCCAATAAGATACCTGAGAAAACATTTTCATTACCTGAAAAATGCAGAACTGGGTAACAGCAGGTTATAACATGTAGGCTGCACTCAGATGACTGTCATAAATATAATCAATATGCAGGAGAGGCTGTTTCAAAGTTACAGCTACTTTCAAGTTGGATCTTTCTTCCCGTTTGTCTGTAGATTAGTGAATATCACAGCTTATTGGACATTTTGCAGCTTAATTTTATCATATTTAATTGAGTGAAGACGCAAACAACTGGCACTGAATTTCCCAACCACCTCTGCAAAACAACAAAAAACATAACCTGGTCTACCTTGGGTCGCTGCCACTTGATCGCCCTCTTTGGATCCGGGTCTTCTGCCATTCCGATGGACTTCTGCTCAGCTGGAAACGTTGGATCATCAAACATCTCTCCGGATTTCAGACATTTTTCCAGGAGAGTTTGGAAATCCTGATCATTAAACTTGACCGGGTTCTCGATGGAGCCCAGGGGAGCCTTCTTCTCGCTTTCCATGCTGTCGGTGATGTAAAGTAAAAACTGCTGATCGAAGATGCACAATGAGTGATCAGCTGGTGCTTAAATAGCATACAGTTCAAAGCTCACACCCACCGCAGCAGAGAGAGGCCTCCCCGGCTTTGCCCAGCCCAGGAAGGTATGCAGAGCGCCAGGGGCCGAGGAGGGCTGGAGTCGGAGTAATGACACGGTGCCAACAACCTTTTGGATCCTAAGTTATTTATTGTCCATCATTAGGCAAAAACAGAAACGAGCTGATTTTTGGAATGTGGAAGTGGAAGTAACAAAAATTGCAGTTTCCTTTATTTCCTAATCACTTCATTTTGATTCCTAAAGTCCCAATTAAAATAATCGGAAATGTATTTCTGAACGAGTCAAAATTATGCTATTATACAAATTAACGATATATATACTTTTAATTAATTCAATCTTGGTTTGTGTTTTACATAGCCTGCTGTGTGTGTGTGCGTGTGTGTGTGTGTGTGTGTGTGTGTGTGTGTGTGCGTGTGTTTGTGTGCGTGCGTGCGTGCGTGCGTGCGCGCCTGAGAAATTTAACCTGCACCTATTAAATACCATTACCGCACTTGGATCAACCATAGATCAATTAATGGAGCATATTAATCTACTTTAATTGTTATCACTGCTACAGATGAACTGTTAAAATGGGTTTGCTTGTATGTGGTACACTATTTTATACAGTCTATGGTGGTACAGCATAGCATCAGAGGAGACTCCTGCAGTTCTCTCTTTCTGACGCTAGGGGTCAGTCCACTCCATATGAAGGCACCAGGCGGCAGACACTGTGTGAATGGGTTTACTGTAAACTGTGGTTAATGGAGACAGGGTAATGAAGAGGGAGGCATCTAAAAACTGTTTTTGATGAGCTCCAGGTCTGTTAAACTGACAATGAAAGAAGCCACATTAAATCCAAGCCCAAGGGGAAAGAGGAAGTTTATTGTATAGTAACTTTATCGCATGTTAACTAGTTTGAAAATAAATTCTGATTTTTTTTTATTTATCAGGCTTAGTGATAGCTTGTGTTCATCCCATGATGGCCGTAGCATTTCCTGACGTCATATTACCAGTTTCAAAATGTTGCTGGCTATGTGTAAAGAAATATTAGAAATGACAGATTATTTATTATTGTTATCATTCTGTGTGGACACTGACCTTATATCTGCCCTATATTAGGGGGATAGACTCATTAGACAGCAAAATAGTACAAAACAGGAGATGACATGGTACAAATGTGAATCTGATGTAGACTCTGATTCTGCTCTGAAGCTGAGTTTACTTTTCACCATTCTTTTTCCCTTCATTCTCTTTCTCTTTTTCTTTCTTTCTCTCTTTTCCTTGTTTTCTCTCTCTCTCTTTCTTTTCTTTTCTTTCATTTTTCTCTTTTTTTCTTTCTGTCTTGATCTTTCTTCCTTCTTTCTCTCTGTCTTTGTATTTCACCTTTCAGTCTTTCTCTCTTTCTTTCTTTTTTTCTCTCTCTGTCTTTCTTTCTTTGGCTTTTAGCACTTTAAACCACTGCATTACACCTCTATTGGTCTTGCAAGAGTAAAAATGCACGTCTTAATGACCCCTATAGTAAAAGGAAACTTATAGTGATGATAAAATCTCTCCATTAATAAATTATTAACCTTTATAATTCTGGTTTTATGGCATATTAGAGTAAGTAAATAAGCTCGACTCTGTGAACGTCCCACCATCCAGAGAAATAAAACAACCTGGCAACCCAAAAGTTGTTCAGCTAAATGCTTTTGTATAATTAATAAAGAGAGTAATTACAACACTCTATAAGGGTGCATTTTTAAATATTAATATGATCCATAAATCGAATAAGTATGCAAACTAAGCGAGGAAAGTAAATATGCATTAAGCACAAAGTCTCTGAGCTATGCATCAAACAAAAAAATACTGCAATATAAAAACATTATTTTACCGTTTCACAATAAATCTTTCTTCCTTCAGCAGTTTTCTTCACAATAACTTTTAAATCAAACAACCACACCAAAAGTGCAAACTTTAAAAATGTGTTTATAGAAAAGTGATTGTCAGTGCTTCAAGACTGACAGCCTTTGCATGACACTGGTGTTATAAAGAATTCATGAGAGCTGGTTGTTTTGCAGTGACACCGAAAGTGAACAAAAGCTTTCAGAAGGGTTTCTTTGGTGTCCTTCTGTGAGGACCACTTGTGAACTCTGGTCAGGACTCAAATAATCTGAAGTGGACGTACAAATTACCCTCCCCCTCCCTGCCCCCTTGTGTTGTTTCTTTCATTAAATTTAGGTGGATATCCATCTCAAACAGACTGTTGTCCTGCTGTGCGCTCTCTAGGCCTCTTCAGGAGTCTCCAGCAGTCCCTCCATCACACGCCTGATTACACTGAAAACGTGAGGCTGACCAGGACTAAACAAACAGGAAGAATAGCGACACAGATCCACCTAATGGTCACCATTTAACACCATTCATGGCTCTCCATTATGTCCATGTGCTCTTTGAGGAGGGGATTAGAGGAAGCCTCAGTCACAAAGGTCAGAGGGCCGAGCAGACACTCCCACACCTCCACGACCTGCTCTGATCCCACGACCCCGGCACTGGCGGGCCCCGGGCCCCTCTCTCTGCGGGCCCCTCTTCCTGCTGGTTAACCAGCTTTGTCATAGCCCGTTTTCTGCGGCATCACTCACACACAGAACACCAGACTGAGGAGGTCAGGAGACAGACTTTATTATCCCCTAACAACAGAGGAGAGATCACCAGGATATGCATATTGATAATATACATTAGATATAAACTATTCCATTTTTAAATTACTTTTGTGTCATTATATTTTACTTATTTTATTTATACCTAGCCAACTCTATGTCTTTATATTTTGTGAAGCACAAAGTATGACTGTCTGCTCTCTTAAGTCTCTTTCAACTTGTGGTTTTGTCACATCTTATTCTTGAACTTGTTGGCTCTATTTTATCATAAATCTTGCCTGTACAAAATACACTTTGAGATAAAATGTGCTTTTCCATGTAATTTTAATAAAAACTTAAATGGATGTCCTTCTGTTGAGCTCTTATTTGAGCTCTTAAACAAATATTATGTTTTGATATTACAGTTCCAAATACTAAATAATAGAATTGTTTTCTCATTGTATAGCTGAGTTTTACTTTGAATCCTTCACAGGTATTTCACATCAACATTTTGGGGTACTTTACTGATTTGTTCCCCTTTTTATGCCTTATTCTTTGAATTCAATTTTGTGGAATCTGTTACTTTAAAGCTCCTTTGAGGAGTTTTTAACTGATTATGAAACAGACTGAAATCATTATTGATACCTCTTTATAACCAACAAAAGCAAATAAGACAATCAGCATGAATACTGACTACATCTAAGTATTTGACATGTCTGAAGATGCTGCCGGGAAGGGGGGTGGGGGGTAGGTGTCACACAAACTGATTAAACTGATGCTGCTGAGACAGCCGGGTTTTACATTTTCCAAGGCAAAGCTTCTCGACGAGTGATACAGTTCAAGAGATATAAGTGCTTTGTTAAGGGGCGCCCTTAAAGTCGCTCACAGGAGCTTAAAGTGTCATTCATCTGTGAGTTGCAGATGTTTTGCAGATCAATATTTTATATGAGGGGAAGTCAGATGAATCCTTGCAGCAGCATTTAAAAGACACATATCAAACTGTGTGAAACCCAAAGATTTACATGTGTAGGATGACAGTGGACATTTGTTGCATGTGGAGATGCTGGACAAGGCAGTTAGAAACTGCAGCTCACCTGCCCTCAGGCCTGCAGGGAACAAACACATGAAAGCATTTTCACCTGTCACAGGAGGACTGAACCTTACCTCCTAACCTTTCTGTGCATGCTACTCAGGCAGCACCTCTGACCCCAGCACTGTGTGCTAGTGTGTGTGAAAGGGGGGAGGTGGGGGCGAGGAGAGGTATATGGTCAATTCCAGTTTTTCAAGGTTTTTATGGAGATTTCTGAGCTGGAGGAGAAGAAAAACTGACTGACCTGGGTGTGCTCCTGTGTGTGAATGTGTACTTTTGTTTTTGTCTGTATGTGGTATTGACTAAGCAGCTGTGTGTGTTTGTGTGTGTGTGTCAGGTTCACAGAGAAGGTCATCAAGAACAGAGTGACGTGAGTGTTCGTAAGAGAAAAAGACCAACAGATGTTTAAGGAGCATTTTCTCAATAAGCATGAGTCTTGTTGATTCACCTTTTTAAAAATGTTTTATGTTTCCTTGAGAATTACCCCTCCAGCTTTTAAATGAACAATGTGAATAAACAGTAAAGAGTAACATTTGCAACATCTTATGATGTAGGGTCACATTTTGGTAAAAAATTAGGTTCCAGTTTAGGCACCAAAACCATAACAGACTAATCAATATAACGGCATGGGTGTGAGTATCATTTAGGTTGCTCAGTGAGAATCTTGCCAGCTGCTTGGTTATCCCACTATCCTGTGGTAACAATTAACTGTCACCACAACTCAGGTGGTGTAAAACAGCATCGTTTGAAGAGGACCAGCAAACTAGGTGTAGTCCTAAAAGTGTTTTAAATCATTTAAAATAACATGGTGTGATTTTGTGTATATAATTTAATACTGTAGCAGAAACATTGTAACAAATGGATGCTGTATCATATCAAATTCATATAATATATTATGCCATACCATACATTACATTGTATTACATGTCTGAGATATGTTAAATCATAACGTATCATGCCATATCATTTTATACTGGATCATGTTATATTGTCTCTTAGCTTGTCCTCTTTTGAATCATATTGTACAGTTGTCATACCATATTGTATTGTATCTTATCTACAACATTTTGCATGAAATATTATATTGAACACAAAATAAGTTTGTGAATTTGTGTGATTTGCAATATATTATGGATATCGGATTGTTGCTGAACAGCACATGTATGCATTCGTCTCTAAAGTATTCACTCATTAAATTATAGGAGTTGTATGTTTGCATCTCATTTTCTCTTTGCAACCTATCAACAACCTCAGATGAGCCTATAAGGGAAATGAATGGAAATGAACCCATGGACCTCAATGAAGAGCATTATTTAGGTGAATTTTAAGTTTAATTTCATCATCATTCTGCCTGTGTTGATGTAACAGTTTGTCTCACTGTGGAAAAAGAGAAATCAGTCAACTTCCTCCCTATTTTTTTCAAATCAAACTGTCTCAGGTCACCACAGTACTTCCTCGTAAACAAACCAAACTGAAGTGACACTCCTCCTCCCAAAGAGCTGGTCCTCAGTGATCAGTGACATTATATAAGGCTAAAGAAGAATGAACCCTCCTTGTCTTTCCCTCCTCTCATTATCTGAAGGTGTTGAATAGCAAAATGAGAGGTGCTGGATTGACGGATGGCTGCCAGGGCCCGTGTTGCCTCTCACCCCGTCCTCTCACACTCTCACTGTTGAAGGTGAGGAGGGTGGGAGGGTTAGGGGCGGGTGAGGAAAGAGAGGTGAAGCGGGTGTAATACCAGGGTTCAGGTTTCACTCCGCGGTCTTTGCGGGAGGAGGGATGGCTGAGAGAAGGTGGGGATTGTGGGAACTGAGAGAAGATAAAGAGCAGAGAGGGAGTCCTGCGGTTTTGGCTTGATCACTCCCAAATGCATCTTTCTCTTTCTTGTTACCCCCGTCTCTGTTTGCCCCTACTGATGATTTAATCCTCAGCCTCCGCAACTATTCTGTGGAGGAAGAGCACAACAGGACAGGGACTGAAGAGATGATTGGAAGCTTCAGACACTACACCATGAGAAATGTAATTAAAAACTCACAGTTAATTGGCTTTTTCCATGATAAAGCACAATCTTCTCATACATAAGTGAGAGGCTCTCATACCCACAGGCCTGCCCTACAGGAAAGCAAACACAGAGCTCATACATTCCCTTTGTTGTGAGCATTTTTGGAGCTAATCATCTTAAGTTTAATCTGAATTTGCGATTGTGCCATTACCGCCAGAAAGCAGCACTTCATTTTCATAAAGACTACCAATGAGGTTGAGCGGTCTCTGCACCTCATTTTTACGTTTGAAAAAGATGTGAGGGCCTCTCCAATTATGGATTATTTCTGGACTTTTTGACATTATTTGACAATGAAAGCTGAACATTAACAGGAAATTTAGGTTAGAGAGGAAGAGTATCTTGGAGAGTTGGAACTGCTCCCAGGTCTTTACAAATCGTACTCAGTCTTTGTCCTTAAACTCAGCCTTAAAGCGACCAGGCAGCCCAGGGGAGAGCTCTGAATCTAGCTTCTGACACCATGTAAACCTGCTTTAACAGTGTGGGGTCATATCTGGGTCTCTCTCAAAAGGAATTTCAACTCTGTTGTTGTTGATACGAAGCCCTCATATGAATATAGGTTTGTCCCAGGTTAAGGTGTTCCCCAGGGTCCTGTCCTGGGTCCCATTCTGTTTTATTGTTTATTCTTCTTTTATCATGGATTAGTTTTGATTTTAAAGGGCTGTCACTTTACATAACGGCCTAACCTATAAAAAAGTATTGATGGTGGATGAGTTTCTATGGGTGATGCAAACTCGTTGCTTTACCAGATCTAATTCTGGAAGTTTCCAAATTCAAAACAGGACTCAAGAAACACCTTTGTGTCGTGCTCATCTTGGATGGTCTTGGATTTCTAACATTTGGCCTATAGCTCTGGAGACATGGACTGATGAATTCAGTATCATTTCTTAAAACTTACAGCCTAATAACTTTATCATTCGATGGCGTTGCAGCCCTTTTAATGCTGTTAGCACAAGATTTTCACAGTAATAAGTTCTCAGAAAGCAAAATCCCTACTGTGTCTTGAAATATCTTCCTAATGTTAAAAGAAGTAACACATGTTCACAATCGTTTCTGAAATGTGTGCAGCATATTAAGATTCCCAGTCGAACAACAGAATGGTTTGTGTGTCTGTATCTCTGTCCTGCAGCGACCTCACCCAACTTCCAAACCAACAAAAGCTTCCTCTGTGGACCTGAGACACAGCTATTAGATCTCAAAGTCCACGTTACCACTGCCCAGGGGCAGTCACTGGTCAGAAAACACACACTCCAACACACACACACACACACACAGCGCCGGCCTTACATTTCTATTGGCAGACATTGTAACTTCTTCATGTTGTGATTGGCTGCTGTGGGAGCTGACACTGGCCTGTGCAGGGTTTGACGGAGGTGTGGACTGCAGGAAGACAAAGGGCACTCTGGGACGTGGAAAAGATATCCACTTGCTGTAGGGGCTACTGTGCTGTGTTCTGCCATGTATCACCTTACTTACATAATTGGGTCCATACGAGCACCAAATGGCGCCTGCTTTGGCGCCCAACAGACAAGGAGGGCAGAGTTTACCAGAGGGAGAGACAGAGAATGTTACCTGTCACCTGCACTGTCCTTCCTCCCCTCTGTGTTGTTTTCTGTCTCTGTGGAGAGAAACAGACAACTGACTCATCGGGTTTGAGGGGGCTTCGGTCTTCACTTCCTCCTTATTCTCTATAACACAATGGTAATTGGTGGGAGTGGGCGTGTGTGCATCTGGTGCAATAACCCCCCTACACATACACACTCACCCTCCATCATCAGACCCCACTCCTCCTCTTCATCTCCCCAGCCCCCACCCTGTTGAAAGCTCATTAAAAGACCTGCTGTTAATGAGCTAGAGGGATCATAGAACATCATTTTCATAGGGGGGTGGGGTTAGGGCCAGAGATGCTGGTGCAGAGGTTTTTGTACCCTTAAAAATGGAGTCAGCAATTATCCCAACCCCTTGACACTCCCCACCCACCCTGCCCTGCCTCCGAACATGCCCACAAACAATAACTAAACTGCCCCCCCCTCCTTCAATTTTGTATCCTGAGAAACCTTTGCTGCCTGTGTCCCATCACAGCTCGCTGCACCCATCTCTCAGCCTGCAGGATGACTGACACCAACTCAAGTATACCTCTACACACACACACACACACACACACACACACACATGCACACATGCACGCACACACAACAGGGGGCACACACATACACACACATAGCTTGAATTACATTACAGTGTTTCCAGACAAAGCCAGAAACATCACAAGGATGTAAACAAGGAGTGAGGGTCCCCAATCCAAACACTCACATTAAAAATTAATAAGTCAGTGCCGACTGTGGTCCTCAGAGGAACGACCCACACTGACTAAGACAACGTCCTGGTGAGAAGAGAAGCTTCAAAATAGTTTCAGAAGCTTTGTTGTGAGTACCAGAATAAGAACGGATGAATAATATGCATTAAAAAGCAGGAAAATGAGATGGGTGGGGGAAAAACAACTCAAGAAAACAAAACATCTCACCTCAATTCTTTATTGAGGCTCCTCAATTACAAAATGGTGTCAAGTTTACAAAGACAGCAGAGCGGTACAGCTTCACAATAGCCAGTGTTTAGCATAAAGGAGACGATGCTAGGAAAAGTGGAGGCAGTCATATTAATAATAACAATAACATGTATAGCAACAGCAATAATGTCAATAAATGTACAAATATTATCCCTGAACAGTTACACTGCACTTACTCACAATCATTCAATACGCAGCACTATAGGATACATTTTCCCTGACATGAATGCAAGTAGAACTCAGATATTGTAACACAGAGACATCACAGTAGTCAAAGAAGTTGGGGGCACTGTACTTGACAGCTTTGTCCTGTGATGTGTGTCAAAAAAATCAAACTTCCTCTTGCAAAATGTGCATTTTTAAGCATCAATCCTCATAACTGACATGTCAGAAGTATGACACAGTGATTAAATCAGCTGATTCATGCTGCAGACACACATCACGGGGCAGAGCATTCATGTCGAGGTGTCACCTGAGGAAGTTTTCCCAGTATGTACACAAAAACAATCACACAAAACTCAAAGACTCACTCACCCAAGTGCTCGCGTGGCAGCCATCCGCAAAACTCAACCAATAAACCCTGTAGTTTTTGCAGCGGAACAGACCTTTTCAGTTTCACAACCACAAACATGCAGCGTCCATAAATAAGGAGTAATTCAAACACAGGAACAAAAATAAAAAACAGGAACAGGTTCAAATGGCTGCAAAACATGCACGAGCTTTAAGCAGTCCGGCACTTTACAAATGTAAACAATGAAAGAGAGGAATTACCATCACAAGAATAGATACAGCTAGAGAAAATAATACACACCCGTTTCACGTGGAGATAAAATTGCAGTTTTTGTATGCATAGAAACTAACAGAAATATAACCCTCAGTAGATGAGACTTTGAAGTCTCCCTATTCACATTTATAAAGTTAGAAAAAAGCAAGAACAGAAAATCCTCCACACACACTGTCACTAAGTCAGGAGCATAACCTCGCTGGGCCCTGCAAGCCCTGTAAACATTAAGTGACAAGTGTTGTGACAAGCAAGCGCCTTTAAAGAGAGGAGTGTGAGAAACTGCAGGCAGACAGTGTTTGGATTCATTTCACTCCCTGCGTCTGTTCAAACATCTTTAGTCTTTAAAAGGTCTTCACCAAAGAAAAAACAGCTACAGTAGCCAGCAAAGTCTGACCTCCTTTTAAAAATATATTAACAATGTTCTATTGCTAAGGTTTTTTTTCAATATACCCTCGTCTTTATATTATTTGACAGTTAATTGTTGTCTCCACCTGTCCAGTGGGTCACCAGTCAGATAAATCACTCGCTTTTTGCATCCTGCTCTGCAACATGGTGATCAGTTTCCTGTGTCGGTGTGGACTGTGGTGATGCACTTCCTTTTCGAGAGCTCTGGTAATCTCCCTGCTGAATGTCACGGCCTTGTTTTTTTTTTTGCTCTGTGGTCGAGAGAAACTGTAGGCACTTGGTTTCACAGCAGCTTTGCATACAATCATGACAAACATGGCTGCTGTGTGCCTCAGTGCTGGCAGAGAGGATGGAGGACGAGGACAGCCTGCTGCTTTCCACTCTGCTGCAGCTTCTTCTTGGATTCCAGTGTGACATGACTGTCAGTTCAATGATGGGATGACTTCTTCTTTAAATGAGTGGGCGATTTAAATCCTGTACAGTGCTATTTTAATGTCAATTTAGTGAATGAGAGCGGCTCTCAGGGCCCAGAACTCAAAGCTAAGCTCACTTCTGCTTTGCTCTCAGGTGGGAGATCACCCACTCTGTCCGAACTCCCACTGTTTTCCACATATTCTTCTTGGCTTTGCCCCTCCTCCACTTCCATGCTCTTCCCGGCATCACTTTGTATTTTGCCCTCCATCTCTATTTGATCCAGGCTGGCTTCATCTTCCTCCATCTTCACCACCACGTCTGATGCTGCTTCTTCAGCTTTTATAGCAGCCAGGGTGTCCGCAGCACTGGCCTGTGCATATGCTCCAACGCTGGCATGGCTCAGACCGTGAACTTTCTTCAGGTGTTTCTCCAAAGTGGCGTACACGGTGAAGGGTACGGAGCACAGCTGGCACAAAAAGGAGGCCTTAGCACCCTGGGCGCCGTGGGTCTTCATGTGGCGTGTGAGCTTTGAGCTCTGAGCACAGGCGTAGTTGCAGAGGCCGCAGCGGTACGGCCGTTCTCCTGTGTGGCTTCGACGATGCACAGTCAGATTGCTGCTGTTTCTGAACTGTTTACCACAATATTCGCACGCTTCGTCTTTCTTCTTCCTACCAGTTGAACCTGCAGGTGTACTGCTTGTGTTCCCTCCTCCTCCTCCTCCTACACTCCTCCACTCATTTTCCCTCTGCCACTCTTGCACGGCCTCGCTCACTTTGGCTGTGCTCCACTCCTTCTCGCTCTCGATGATCTCGCCGCTTTCATTTTCCCACTCTCCAACTCCCCGCACTCTGTCGCCCATCTCAGGACGTTTGGGTGTACAGTTTCCACTTGCGATGCCGCTCTCTCCACTGCCCCCTGTCTCTCCACTCTCTAGTGAGCCCTCAGAGGGGCTGGCACAGGGTGAGGTGTGCTGGGGCTCCCCCTGCCCCTCCACCTCCTCGTCCCCTCCCTCTCCACCCTCTCTCTGGCGCTGGTACAGCCTCAGCAGCTCCCTGTCTGACGGCCTGACCTGTGAGGTCAGCACCATTAGGCCTGAGGCAATGGACGGGTGTTTGGGCAGGGTCAGGTCCAGCTCAGAGGGGCCCTGAGCTCTCATGTCTGTTCCAACCTTCCTCATCACTCCAGCTGACTGCATCTGAAGCCTGCCTCGCCTCCCTACATCCTCCTCCATCACCATCATCTCCACAGGTTCAAACCCGCTTCCTACACCTCCGGCCTCCCTGTGATGGTTCCGTATGTGACGAGCTAGCTGGCCGCTCTGGGCGAAGGCCTGCCCACACACGCCGCAGTGATAGGGGCGATTACAGGCGTGAGCCCGATGGTGGGTAGAGAGGGCAGACAGGGAGTGGAAGTTCTGGTCACACTGTTCACAGTGGAAATCAGCCTGGAGGGCACTAGCCTGAGGAAAGGGAGAGGCTGCAGGTGGGGAGGAGGATGGAGACAGCACCAGGCCTCCGGGTGAGCTACGAGTTGTGTTGCTGTTCCCCTCAGCGAGCTCCCTGAGCCGTACGGAAAAGTTCAGAGCCTGCAGATTACTAGAAGAAGAAGAAGAGATGGAGGAGGTTTGTGTCTGACGTGAGCGGCTGAGGCGCAGGGCGGACGGCTTAAAGGCAGATGCGAGGGCCTGGCTCAGGTGGCGAGGGTCCAGAGTGGCTGCAGCAGTCTTGTGTCCTACTCTTCCTCTTCTTCTTGTGTCTGTATCCTCCTCCTCGCTTTCCTGGTAGATGCTGAAGGAGTGTGTGTGCTGAGCATGCTGTAGGAGTGACCATGCAGAAGGGAACACACCTTCACACTGCTGACAGGTGAAATAGGAGGGCTCTTCGAGCACTGGAAAACAAAGATGGATGAAATTAAGTTAGAAAATAATAGTTTGTATATACCATGATAAATGTTTTTGGGTCGTTTTAGAAGCAAAAACACAGTGTCTGAAAGTGAGCTGTTAGCTAACACAGCTCATTAGCTAGCAGTTGCCTTTTTTTTAAATCATGGATACTTGAAGCAAGAATAATATTCATCCCCAAATGTTTTTTTGACCTCCTTATAAATTGAAGTCAAAGTTTTACCCACTTTGTTTTTATGTTTTGTTTTTTTTTACCAGGGAAATATTTGATAAACCTCTGTCACAGCTAAATGCTTTTATTTGCTGAACAGCTAGCTGCTAACTCTGTCTGCCTGTCATTTGTTGCCATTAAAGCAATGAAAGAGGATACGATACGAGGAGAATGAGAGTTTGTAAATACAAAAAAACTAAGTTAAAAAAGTTGATAAAATCTGTTTTTCACGTAACAGCTATTTTTTAACTGTCTACTGTTTGTTGCCATTTATTATTTTATTAAGAGCTGTGCCATTGAATCAGGGAAAGGAGGAATAAAGGAGAAGAAGAGAGGTTAATATTGGTCTGAAAATCAAAAACAATAAGCTAACTAAATAGAATTGAAGCTTGAGTATTAGCCATCTGTGTTTGTTAAAGCTTTTAGCTGATAAACAACGTATTAGCTTAACGCTGCTTTTTCAAACCTAGGAAACTCAAAGAAAAATAATACTTTCCTGAGCTGTGTTTTTCCCCATATGTATAATAGCCTAATTTTACCCACTATTATGTCTTCTTTTTTTTAAAACTCCTGAGGGAAATACTTTAAAGAAGAAATCTGTTGTTGCAAAAAATGACTTTCTTAGCTCAACAGCTAGCTGCTAACTCTGTCTGCTGTATGTTCTTTAGCATGCTCTTTATTCACAGCTATTACCTTTAAGCAAAAACAGAGGAGAAGAGGAAAGGATATTTGTAGTCTTAAAAAAAAGTGTTAGTTATCTGTGTTTTCCAATACAACATACAAACTAGGCACTCATCTTGTTGACCTTAAATATTGACGATATCAGCTTTAGAGATATGTAATTGAAACATAAATATTGACATAAGAAGAATATTCAAGAATAACTAAGACAACACCATGGACTGTTTCATATTCACTTAATATGAAACATAATTCAGGTAAGAAAGGGGACGTGAATAGGATGAAAAGAACGAAATCTGGGAAAAGTTTGACCCAAAGCAAAGTAGAAAAATGGTTCTCTGGAAGCTGAAAGGCCAACACAGAGTTACATCTGGAGATATTTTTATGTGTGGATAGCTTTGTCTTCTAACTGAGAGCCTCTCTCCAATTAAGCTGCAAATTGCTAATTAGCAGAACGTAGCAAACGAACGCTTTATGCAAATCAGGCACTGACTCAGCCTGCTTGACAAATGAGGCCTTTCTGCATAAATCAAAACTGGAGAGAAGATCCCCAAATTGAGGGGGAAAACAGTCCTTTTTTTTCCTCTCTCCTTTTTTGGAGAGGTTCAAAGCCGACTCTGGTATAAGCCTCTTTCATGTTTCCTCAAGTCAAATCCTTCTGTATTTTACTGGAGGGGGGGAAAGGAGGAGAGCGAAGATGAAAAAGAGAGCAACTGTTTCTTTCTCTTTTTCCCCTTTTTTACTCCCACCCTCCCTCTTTTCTCTGTCTGGAGACGAGAGGAGCTGTGCTGTTCATGTCCTTTAACCTAGCCTGAGGAGAAAAACCCAGGAGAAGTTGAGATACTTCTTTTAAAAATAGGGTGAAGAGTGAGAGCAGGAGCGAGAGAGAGAGAGATAGGTAGGTCAGGGCTCAGGAGATAAAAAGAAAATGAGATAAAAAGATTATAATGTAGTGCGGGGGGCCAGGAGACACCACGAAAATATGTCACCCCCTTTGGATTGTACTTGAGACCCATCCTCCAACCCCGGCTCCTCTTCCTCACCCCTACCACCCCCCCAAAAACCTTCCAAATCTTTCCCTGAGGGGGGGGGGGGGGGGCTTTTGTCTCGGGGTCCTGGAGTGAAACACAATACCCAGCCGGTTTCTCTCTCCTTCTCTCACTCCTCGCTTTTTTTTGTAAGGATTCCCATTTGGCCCGGGGTAGCACTTGAATATTAAGCAGAAGCAATAACTACTAATTAAAAATGCAGATTGGCTGGGAGCACTAACGAGCAGCAGGCAGAATCTCTTTTCCCTTGGGAGGCAGAGGGAGGAGAAAAGAGAGGAGGACGAGGAGGAGGAGGAAGGAGGGGAGGGAGAGGGGGCGAGAAATTGAAAGAGGGCAAAGCGAAAGTGTGTTGAAGATGGGGGGAAGAAATAAGCATGAGGAGGAGGAGGGGGTGGTGGTGTCGGAGATGAGGAGAAAAAAAACAAACAAGGAGAATAAATAAAAAGGAATGAGACAGATGCAAGCGGCTCTTCAGTAATCCACCCCGCTCCCTTTCCCTTCTCTCTTTTTTTCACTCCTCCGTCCTCGAATACAGAAAACCGACGCAGGGCTTGTCTGTTGTGGGATAACTGCTCTCTCACTTTCAGTCATCTCTGAAGCTTCAGATGCTTAGTTTCCCTCCCACTAAACAAGTCAAACAAGACTTCCTATAACCAACGTGGCTGCAGGATGCCCCAGTAGAACAAACTGTCCTTTGCCATTTCAACACACAAAAACTTTGTCACAAACTATAAAAATCTGCAGAGATAAAAACTCCATAAAAGCTGAGTTAAACTTACAATTATGTAGCCTACATTTGCTAATAAAACTTTAATCCAAACTTTTTATCCACTCTTGCATTATTAACATGCTCTTTCTCCTCTTCGCCCTCCTGCATGTGTTCCTGTTTGTCGTATAATCCAGCGTGTGCCAAATTACCAAACTTATGTGTCCTCTTGACTGTAAGCGAGAGATGAAAAATAGAGTAAAAAAACAAAAACAAAAAGGAGGTTGTGGACCAACGGAAATGGTGCATATGCCAGTCCCCTGAGTGTTACACACAGGAAGGAACTGCTAACGTGTGTGTACATGAAATGGGAGGGTTTCAAAATATGCAAAGGAGTGCTCGTGCGGACTATGAGAGTGGAGGAAGATGCCACATCTATCTGCAAGCATACACCACATACTGATTGTTGCAGTTTGAAGATACAGCATGATGTTGAAATGTGTTTGAGATTAGGTGGAAAACTCTCTTCTGTCTAAAAAAAAAAGTGAGGCCCCCAGACATGAAATCTTAATTTCTTAAAAAACAACCCAAAAAGAGCAAGCAAGTCCAATCAGTAAAAGATCTTAAGGTGAATAAGTGCTGATCTTTGATGCTCTTTGCGTGAATGAAAAGGCCAGCTTGAGACGCTGAAAATATGACAACAGAGGGAAGAACAGGGTGAAAAAGATGACGAAAAAAATGATGATAAAGGAGCATTCCCAAGAGCTCAGGTGGCTCGGCCTCGGGCAGAACATGTGGGAGATGGTGGAGGAGCTGCACATGATGCAACGTCCTCCATTACTGTGTCATGACAGTGCTGCACGAAACAGCCTCACATCCACCTCTCTGGTTATCTCATTCTGACGTGCCACACCACAGCTATCAAACCTCTTTGGAGTACTGTCCATAATCACTTAAACTGTGCTGCTTTGAGCTGTGGTTTAAGACAGCATGATTTGAGGCTAAGTTGTCCAGGACATGGTGGATGGCAGAGAAACATGTTTACCTGTCCGCTCGACCTCAGAGACTGACAGTCAGGGAGATGAGGAGCTTCTCTGGAGCTCAGTTGCTCAGTGTTTAGCCCTCAGGGACCCTCGGGTGCCCTCCGAACGCTCCTGACGCCTATCCTTTCCACACAATTAGCCTGCGCGTCACTAACTCACGCAGGTCTGCTAATGGCAACGGCTAGCTAATGAGCTGGACTCAAGAGGGAGGGAGGGGACCAGTTGTTAAATGAGAAGGGGGCCAGTTTCAGAGAAAAAAAATCAAAACAAAACAAAAAACAGAGTCACTAATTAGCAACCTGCCATCTTATTTTCCTCCACCTTCTTTACCTGCTCTGCTAGGCTCCGCCTTCACCCTAACGCCGGGCTCCTCCCCCCAGCCTCGCTCTCTGGACGCCCCTCTTCTTAGTTCAATGAAGCCTGGCCCCAGGTTGGCGTTGGCGACGCGCTGCTGTGTTCGGTTGGCAGGTGAGGGGGGCGTGGCATTGACATTTGGGGCGTAGTTTGTGGAGCGACAGCCTCCCTGTTTGTGCTGGATGAAGGCCAGGATGTGGGCGAGGGGGAATGCCCGGCTGCACTGGCCACAGGTCAGGAGGTCACGCCCATCGTCCAGATCTCGGACCTGTGGAGGAGGAGGAGGTGGAGGAAGAGGCTGGTCATCTGAGGATCTGGTGCCATCCGCCATGCCGGTGACATCTGAGAAAACATGACAAAAAATGTTATGAGCGAAAGAGTCACATTTTAAATCAAACAGGCAGACTGAATGAGGAGAAAAGGACAACAAGCATAGCATCAGTTCCCGATCACAGACAGTGACAGGTTCACTGAGCTGGATTTAAACACCATTTTTAAAAAAAGAAACAATCCAATGTTTTTAATAAAGCTGCAGAGATTTACGGTGACAAATAGTAAAATAGTTTCAGTACACAATAAACAAAAACCTCAAAGATTTTAGTTTTCAAGTCTTGGTATAATCTGGGTTAAAATCTTGGTGAGATTTTTCATGCCTTCATTGAGGGGATAGGACAGTGGATGGAATAGAAACTGCAAAGCGAGAGGGAGGAATGACATTGCTGCATAACTCCTCTATCTTCCTCACATGGGGCGCACAATTCAACCACTGAGCCAAACCATCACAACAAGCTTCTTAGTCTTTGATAGTCAAAATATGACTACCTTTGGCGTATGTACTGAAGGCAAAACAACAAAAGGTGACATTCAAAGACATCACCTTTGACTTGGGTCTATAAAACATCAGGACAAATGTTGCAAGTGTCCATCTCATCAAACTGAAAAAGCTTCTGTAGATCAATTGCAAACGAACATAATAAGCAGGAGTGCTGCTCTAAAAATCAGCATTATTTTATCTTTGTTTCATGGTAGTAAAATCATCAAGAAGTCTTTTATCCGGGGTAATTAATCTTTTTTTCTATGTAGAGCACACTGTTGATTGTGTCTATGAGAAAAGAAAAGAGAGTGATTTCTTCTGACAGCAGATCTTCAGAAGGAAGATATCACCTCTGCTCAAATCTTAAGCCACAGCTCCAAAACACAAGGAGATAAATCACTACTAAACCTGAGTTTACATGACATCAACTGTCACACTTTCTCCCAGACCTAGTCAGAATATTTGGACAGCACCTAAATGTGCTGGTCCATTTGTTCTTTAGCTCTTAACTTCTGCTTTGGGAGTGTAGACCACACTCTCTCTCAAAGTGGTACAACAAGAACTGTTAGACCTCAATAAGTGGAACGACAAACAGGCGTGTTGATTGAAAGTGCTAGTTTCAGTTATAAGCTCCAAAGCAATGAGGCCAGTCCGCTCAACCATCACTGACCACTTCCTTTAAACGACCCAGAACAGGTCTGTATGCTCACGCTGAGGCTGCTGAGGCATCCAACTGTCCACATCAACAGAAACATCTCCTATCTACTGATGCTGTAACCACCATGTGCTGACAGGTCAACTGAGTGATTTATAAGTTTAACATTTTGACTGAGGATTTCACTCACACAGCAACTTGCCCTTCAGCCACAGGCGGCGGGAGTTTCTCAACAGGAAGTGGATTGCAATAAAAGAAAAAAAATGACTGAAGGTGTTGTAGATAAGAGCAGCCTCTGTGTGTTTCCAGTCTGCATCTGATTCAGCCTGACAGAGAACAGTTTGAACAGCACAAACTCTGCAAACATGTTACAGAAGTGGACACAACTTTAAACTTTATTTCTGGTCTCACAGGTACAGGTGAGGATGAGGAGGAGGAGGAGGAGGAGGAGGGGAGGGTCAGTAGGCTATTGCTCAACTCGGCCACGGGCACACCTTGATACCTGTGCTGCTTGATCTAATCCAGCTGCCTGGACTATTAGGCCGGCTAGCACACAGGACAGGTACAGACAGTACAGTCTGAAGTCGGATCTCGCCAGTTGTTTCTGAAAAAATGTCACCTTTCCTGTTTCAGGGCCGCGCTGTTTGTGCAGACTTGCAAGGCGCGGTCATACACACAGACACAGACACACACACACACACACACACACACAGTACACGGTTGAGTCAGGGCCTGTGGTCACAGCAGACACGCACCACTGGTCTCCAGTAAGAACTGTAAAACATAAATGACGGTCAAGTTTCTCTCTCATTTCGTTTCACATATCAGTTTTTTGTGAAGTGAGTCGAAAAGTTAAAGCATCACGTTTAAAGAGTCTGACTGAGTGATATTAAAATGCTTATTTTTTTTCTAATTGAGGACTTTATTTAATTGTCTAATTAATAAAATACCTCTGTCATAACATGAAGCAAGGTGGATCAGAGTAAAAAGTGTAAAACTGTCCCAGACCATCCAGAGACCAGCAGAGAAACTGGATCATAGTCTAACTTGGATATATTAATCCTCATGTTCGGACCTGTAGCCTGTGAAAACAGCGTGCCAGTAAACCGGTCCGTCCTCTATGAACACAGCCACACATAAGAACAAACAGGACAAGAAAATTATCATCCCTTATTCAAATATTTAACTCTATAGCCCGCTTGAGCAATTAAAAACACATCCATATCCACCTAAATGAGGTCAGTGCACACAGACATGCGTTTAAATCGTATTTGGAGGCGTTTCTTGAAATTCAAAAATAACATCCTTCATTTGATAACCGGGGCCAAAGCGCATCCAAACCATGCGCGCAGACTGACAATAATAAACTGTGACCTGATTTTATTTTAAGTTTCACATAAAAACAAACACACAACACGTCTACACCTCGTGCCCACACATCGGTGCTCCTACCTTGAATCACACTCAGGTGCTGCGGTCTGCTTCCAAGTTTGCGCCTGGACATTGCGTCAAGCGGGTCCAACTGTGGCAGCACCTCAGAGTCCCGAACTGCAAACAGACTAAATTAAACCCCCCCTGCAAAAAAACTGCACGCGTGCGGCTGCTTCTTCCCCGATAAGTTGACCGAAACCCGAGCAATGGGGGACGGACTGATAAGACTGTCTACTGGCCTCTGCCTGGACTCGCACTGAGCAGTGAAGGCTGCGTTCAAGTTCACGCTTCTTCCCCCGCAGCCAGCGGAGGGCAAAAGGGGGCATGGGCGAGTGCAAGCACCGCCCGCCCCGCTCCGCTCCTACGACCCTGACCCCGCCCTCCCCGAGTAACACACTCCACTGATACGCTCCTCTATCACCTATTACTTATTTTAATGAACCTTCTCTCGTTTTCAGCACGCTTTCTCTGTCTATATTAAGGTTTTAACACCTTTAAGTGGGAATAATCATCCTAGGTAGTTCTACCTCTACTGCTCTGACTACCACTACCATACTGCTTTCCGAAAACAAAACTACAGAAATTGTAATCACATATTTTCTTATGAACCATCCATGTCCTCTATAGACACTTAAGACAGAAAAAGCATCTAAACTTAAAGCTGCTGTGAGGAACTTTTGATTTATATCAATTTTGGCACCCCATTGTGGACAAAGTGATACCTCTTATCTCTTGTTCTGTACATGCAAAAGTAATGTTTCCAACAAAAACCTCACCCTGCTGTCTTTTAACAGCCAGATTTATCACTCAATGTGATTATTTACCATGAAAACAACCGAAAATGGATGTTTCTAAAGCCAAATGTCAATCATGTGGTCTGGCACCAACTCCCTCTGAGTGGTTTAAGGCATTAAAAATGACAACAGAGAAGGTATCAATGTTGTTGTTTATGGTTTTGTTTGCTTTTGAAGGTCATAAAGAGGCATCAGTGTTGGTTTCAGTCTGTTTCTCAGCTGGTGAAAAACTCCTCATAGTGCCTTAAAGTGGGAATAATCCTACAAGGTAGTTCTACATCTACTGTTCTGAGCAACTACCACACTGCTTTCCCAAAACAAAACTATAGTAATTGTAATTACACATTTTCTTATGAACCATCCATTTCCTCTATAGACACTTTAAACACAGAAAAAGCATGGAAACTTAAGGGAAGAAGCTTAGGGATAACAGGGTCCAGTGGAATATCGAAAGCTGCACACATAAGACTTGTTGCCACCTCCTGGTTGAAATATGAAACTACAGCTCTCTCTGCAACACTGGCACACTCCATCATAACAAGAAGTATAACAAAAATGCACAATATTTCAAAATTAAGTTTTATTTGTTGTTTTGAGTTTAACATTCCACATTACTGACAACAAAAAAAGTTATTTGCTTCTGTTGACCATTTGGCAGAGGACAGAGTATAAAAAGAGGGATTGATGGATTGAATTCATACATGAACTTCATATGCTTTTATAAACAAATTCTAAATAATGTCTATAAATATTCTGTACATCAGCTCATGAAAGTTGTTTAAAATTGTTTTGAGTGTGAGCATTAATTCTTAGAGAAGTTAAAGGATAAGAGTGGCATAAAGACATGAAAAGATTAGGTAAAAGAGGAGACGATATTGCTTAGTATTACACCAAACAGCTATAACATTATGACCACCTGCCTTATGTTGTGTAGGCCATACTCTCATCAGGTGAGAGTAAAAACAGCCCATCTGTTGTATGCAGTATCTGGCACCAGGAAGTTTGCACTAGGTCTTGTAGGTACAAGTTGGGGCCTCTATGGACTGTAAATTCAATGCTATTGTGTGTCACCAGGCCACTTTCTTCCATTGCTTTGTGGTCAGACTGTGATGCACAGTTTGCTGACAACTTTCTGCATTAACATTTTCAGTAGTTTGAGATTCAGTTTCTCTTGTTTGATCGAAACCACACAGGCCAACCTTTGGTCCCCAAGTGCATCAATGAGGCTTGGTCGCCCATGACCCTGCTGCCACTTTACCAGTTTTCCTTCCTTGGATCACTTTTAGAATCATCATGATTTGGTCCTTGTCAAAGTCAATTCTAACGACATGTTTATTTGCTGCCTAAAATGCCCAACCTTCTGACAGATGGCTTTAAAAGCAAGTTAATCAATGATACTCTCAGTGGTCATGTTATGGCTGATTGGTGTATATACTTGGAAGTATGCATTTCCAGAGGAGTCCATATTGGAAAAAGATGTTCAGCCAGAAGAAAAAAAAAAAAAACATCATGCAGGAGAAAACAGTAACTCATAACAATCCTTCTGTCTTTTTACAGGTGAAGCAGAAATAAAAGGGTCAAAAATAACCAATCAACTGTGTACTTAGTGTGATTAAAGGTATCACAGTCAAAACACTATTTGTAGACATATGCTAGTCAGTCAGTCCATCACTTCATATTTCCTTTTTGTTTGACAGTATGAGTACTGATGATGACGTATTGTGCAGAAGGTCCTATGGGATGTGTTCATATTGTCCACAGATCAGTATCTGTAGTACGGACTCCGTGACCGAGAACGCGACCTCCTGGAAGAATGAAAACAAAAAAAGTATTATGGTAAGAGGAAACGTTTTAGAGAGACAGTTTCTCTTTTTTAAAAGCCTAATTCTTCTATTTACTAATAATTCAGAGAGTAGTTGAAGTTTTTACACACATTATCGATGTAATTAATCATTACAGTCATTAGAAACATATGCATTGATCCACTTAGGCTTCACTTGAGAGATAACTTGAACCCAAAAGAGTTCTCTCAACTTGCTTTGTAAAAATGATCTAACACATGTCATATAGTTTAAAGTTGAAGCTCCTGTTTGGGGGAAATATCAACTGCAAAGGAACCATGTACTGAATTTTTCTTGAACTTGTCTTCTCTAAAGGAACAAACTTTTCTCTTCAGAATCAACACATTCAATTGTCAGTCGAGTTAAAAAAAGAATAGAGCAGCGTCAACGGTGCATGTGGAGTCACTGTGACCAGCTTTTGTGCATTAAGTGTGAACAAATCCTGCGATTCATTGTGCTTCGTTGGAGCAGTGCAGATTCTTGTGGCTGCTTGCATACCTTCTGTATGAGCTGTGTTCACGGCCTGAGGGACAGAGGACAAGGAGACTCGATCAAAACAATAGCATGCCAGAACATCTTAAAGTCAATATAACTGTCAGAGAGCAAACTTATGCCAGCGGGTTAGACGGAAGCCTGGCTGAGTAAATACTTTAGCTACTTCTCTTTGAGTATGCAGAAGCACACACCTGCACACACTACATCAAATTGATATTGAATTTGATACATGTGATCAGAAACCTGAAGTCTTACCATATTTGGAAGGAGAGGGCGAGTGGCTCTGTCGCCCATACTGTCTCTCCCATTCATCCCTCTCTTTCTCTCGCCTCTCCCGCTCCCTAAACACAGAGCCTCTGGGTCAGATCATTTCAACACACAAATATCAGTCTATCTACACACACACAAGCACACACACACACACACAGACACAGATTCTTACTTCATGCGGATCTTGCGTGCCATGGCCCGCAGCTCTCCCTCCCTCTCCTGTAAAACAAACACTGAAGAGGTCAGACAAATGCTCAAAGTTGCTTCTTTTGCCTCATTTTCAAGCACACAGAGATAAAAACAGCACACACCTGTCGCTTGTGCTCCTGCTGCAGGACCTTCACCTGCGCAGCTTTTTTATCCGCCTTGGCTGCAGGAGGAACCACAGGAAATGGAGAAGGTTTCAATAAGCATTCAAATAAGTTTGATTTGACAAAACGTACAGCATCTTAACATGATCCTGATTCAGAGGTTTGTGCATAACTGAAGACACAAACCACAAACACAGAAGCTTGTCCTCAGCTACACTCACACTGCTTGTTGAGCGCCTTCTGCATTCGCTGCTTCAGACGCTCCTGCGGGGTCATCTTGGGCTGCAGGTGACACAAGAGAGTTAGCACATCCTATGACAGCCCAACAAGAGTTTGTAAATGTATGTGTGTGTCAGAGAAAGCTATATTTAAAGGCACAGTGCTGTTAGATGGTTTCAGCCTTAACAAAAAGGAACAATAAGTAAATCAAAGACTACAACATCACTTATCAAATTTATGATATCTTTGTTGAGTCAACTAGAAAAGTTGAGGTGAGTGTGTGTGTGTATGTGTGAGTGCATGTGTGTAACAGAGTCCTGCACTGGGTTGTGCACCAGTTACCTGCAAAGAAAGTTATACAACGGGTAAGGAAATATTTCTACATTAATCTAGGGGTTAGAAGGTGAGATCAAAATGTAGATTTTTCTAAAGGAAATCATAGAGGCACTTTAAAAGAATTGATCTGGGACACAGTCTTGGTCCTCACACATCCTCCAAATTATGGGATGCTACAGTTTAGATGCAGCAGAGTGTGGAGCAACATTATTGACTGATTCTGCCAAGAGGGCTGCTGTTCATCAATATAACATTAGAACAGGTTTCACTGCTGCAGTTAAAAGTGAAGCACTTTAAAGTAAGCACATTGGCGTGTGTGTCAGACAGGTTAGAGTCTATAAACTGATAGGGGTGGTCTCAAATTTGACTTCCATATAACTGCAGGATCAAGTTTATGTACTTAGTTTTGAGAGTGCATGTCTGCAAAACTGGACTTGCACGGGACTCAGGTGTGTGTGGTCAGAGACAAATCTGTCAAACAATTTAGAGACAGAATGAAGTCACATGACCCGAATACACAATATGTTTATATTTACAAATACTGTCAATAGACTTTAAAAAGGACGACGACAACAGGAGGAAGAGGAGAAGTAGAATGGGGTCGGAAAGTGACACAAGGACAAGTTCAGGTCCGCTGAGTTCACCGAGTTAGGAAAGAGCCAGTGGCATTTTGTCAGAGACACACCCTTCACTGGGCCGTTTAAACCTGGCCAGGCAAGAAAAACGGCAGGTCACAACACTGCAGGCATGTGCAGCACAGAGCCAGGTAATAACTATTTGTCCATGGGAGTAATGCACATCTTCTCTTCTTCGCCCGGGAATGTGGTGAGAAGAGAAGTCAGTCCAGAGCATTCGGACAGAACAAATATAACGCTTAGTTTGAAGAAGAATAGATTAACATTGTGGGAGACACGTTAGAGCAATTCTTTGGAGGAAAGTCAGATGGTATGATCGATACAACTCGACTGTCCATACAACAAAGATGCAGCTGCCAAGATTGGCTAAGATTAGCACAGGAAGCAGCTGGTTTGGAGATAAAGTAGGGATGTGACAATAGAATGTATAAAAAAAGGACGTAGTATCCGTGACGTCACCCATCTGTTTCTGAAGCGCTGTTTTGAGACCAATTGTCGTTGGCAGCCATATTGCTGCTGTCGAGTGAGTGCGACGTAAAGAGGCGGAGTTTGAGCCTCCTAGCCAACAGCTACAGTGTTCCTGCCTGTCAATCAAGTCGGCTGTGCCTCTCATTGGAAGACTAGTAATCTCAATATCTTCCAAATTGCCGCGTTAGAAAAAAATCCACCCCCCTACAGTGTGTGCCGATCAAGAAATGAGCTATCCAGACTACACTCGTCTTTTGTACCAGGCTGTAAACATGCAGCCAGCCTCAAGCGGATCCACGATGAACTGCAGTTTTTAACACTTCTGCATTGGACTCATATTTTTAGACCAGAGGTTGCCGCTTGGATGTGACACGTTTATACTTTTATTTTTTAACACGGATTAGACAAACTAGATTGAACTAATTCATTTGTGAACTTTAGAGGTGCTTTATAACTTTTAAAAGGAGCAAGTCTGCCTGTTTCCCACTGTTTATATGCTAAGCTAAGCTAACAGTAGCCATGTTTTTCCAGTTTACTTTCCAAAAACGCTCTTAAGTTCTTTTAGCTCTTACTCGTTGTTATATGGGACATAAAGCACTTCTTTTTGGATGGTAACAACAAGCTCTGCTGCAGCCCAGAGAACAGCCAATCTGGTACTGTATCTCATCTTCTGTCCTACATAGATCACCCGGCCAATAATGAATGATAAGCTTTAACAAGACAGTGTTCTGACCACTGATATGTCAGAAGATGACTGTGAATTTGAAGACTTCATACAGGTATAAAGACACTGCGCTCTCTCATCCACATTTATATGTGTGCACACATGCACAGCTCAGACCTTCGACACAACCACGACAGATGAAGACGTCACAGGGTGTCTAAATGTTCACTCTTAACAGAGATGGCAGCGTTAATTCAGCCCGTCTGTGAGTCCATGAAACACTTAAAAAGTGTAGAACACTGTAATGGTGATTGCAAAATAGATTCGGGCAGTGAATGTCCACGTTGAAGGGGGGAAAAAAATAAAAAAACAAATCACATCATCATTTCATTTTCTGTGGGCAACAACGGCTTCTACATCCCAGTCTGGTGGACAACCATGTCAGCCTGTCAGGGATGAGGGAGGCGTAGACTTTAGCAAGAAACCCAGCTAGATCAAATTCTTACTGACTTTGGCAGCTCCCGTCTCTTTACCACCCGGAGTTTCAGGCCTGCAGAGAGAAGAGGAAAGACAATGAGCTGGATGTTTGGATTTATCAGAAAACAAACAATACATAGGGCATCAAATACTACATGGGGGTCTGTTGTTTGCGCTGGCAGTAACTATTTTCTATTCAAACAAAATGTGATTTAGTGTTTCCAGCGCTCGGCATCCTCAGTGTCAGCGCTCTCATTTGAAAAAAAGTTCAACTTTTGGAACACTGCCGCACTCATCAATGTCACTTTTTGTCACCAAGCAATCAGAATCAAAAAGAGGTGGGACTTCTGATATTATCTTTGTAAACAGCAATTGTAGAAATCCTACAGGGGAGAAAATCGTCAGGCTTGTATTTTAAGGTACAATTTCCTAGTCTAGAGCTGCTAGGAATGCTATGACATGATGTCTGTTAATAGTTTTTATAGCTTCTAGTTAAAATGCCATTGAATGAAAGCAAATATGAAGCATTAGGAGCATTTTACTACAGACCTAACATTCACTACTAAGGGAAGGGCTGTGGGACAACTTTCTTAATCTAGCAACAGTAAACGCTGGTGAGAAGCACTCTAATGTTGTGGGCGCTGCCAGCACACAAAAATGCCTCAGTGGGGCGCCGTTGGCCTAGCGGTCTAAGCGCGCGCCCGAGGTCGAAGGTTCAATTCCAGCATTGAACATTTACTGCATGTCCTCCCCCACTCTCTGCTCCCCACATTTCCTGTCTCTCTTCAGCTGTCATGTCCATTAAAGGTGAAAATGCCCCAAAAAATATAACTTTAAAAAAAGCCTTAGAGAACACGCCACCTGCAATCGTTGCATTTACAGAAGGTTTGACATTTGGCAGGAAAAGACACTGTTAATGATCATCAAAACAGTTGGTGATACATTTTCTTCCAATTGAGTGATCAATTCAAATACTCATTATCAAATCTCTAAATTTGGTGACAGTAGACTAAGAATCCATATGTAGTTTTCTTTAATTTGATGATGTTTCAACCCCCTTTGGTCTTCTTCAAGATCATTACATACTGAGGCATAGATTTTATGTAGGTTACACTTCTTCTCACACATGTGCAGGTGATCAAATGATCAACCTCCAACATGTCGGTAACATCAACAAGACAAGACTCTGAAAACAAAAAACACACAGCCAGTCAAATGATCTCTCACTTGAGGGGTCATGTGATTGATGGAACATTTTGTAGCAGCCAAAGCAGATGATATAATACGCTTGGGATGTTGAGATTGGACTTTGACATAATGACTCTCAACCTATTAAGACGATTTAGGCAGTTATAATCCCATCATCCCCAGCTAATCCCTCTCTTCAGCAGCAGGTAGATGATTAGACTAATTAACAGTGTTTTGATGGAGTTTTATGTCTGTCAAGTGTTTCCTTATTAGTCTTACTTTCTTAGCTTGTCACAGATGCTGAGGGAAGAGGGCTGGGCTCCTCTGTGGGTAGGAGAGGGACTGTGGTTAGTGCGATTTGGGGACAGAGAGGGACTGCGGCTGATGCTGTCTCCCCGTCGGTGGCCTCCACTGCTTCGTCCCCCTCGCCTCAAGCTGGCCCCCTGCCGTGAGCTGGAACGGGACCTGGTAGAAAACAAGGAGGTAGCTCGGGTTAGTGCTTTGTGTAATGAATTAGAAACTGGTTGAAGATTTTGGGTACTTTACCTTGTTCGTCTTCGCGCCGAGTATCGTCTCCTGTCCCGGTCCTTGTCCTTGTCCTTGTCTTTGTCCTTTTCCTTTTCCTTTTCCTTTTCTTTTTCCTTGTCCTTGTCACGGTCCCTGTCCCGTTCACGCTCCCTATCTCTGTCCCTGTCCCTGTCTCTGTCTCTGTCTCGCTCTCGCTCTCTATCTCTGTTGTTGGACCGTGATCGTGTCCGGTCGCGTCTCCTCCAGGATGCAGATCCTCCATTTCCTCCTCTACCTCTTGAGTGAGATCTGGAACGCCGTCTCGACCGTGATCGGGTCCTGGATCGCCGGCCATCCCTTCCCCCGCGACCTCGTCTGGCACGGCGTGAACGAGACGAAGAGCGAGAGGAGGAACGAGAGGAGGAGCGGGAGGAGGAGGAGGGGGAGCGGCTGGAGGACGACCTTCGTCTCCTGGACAAAAGGAAAGACCAATTTAGTAAGAACCCCAGGCAAGCACCTAGCCTATTTCACAATATATCTGTTGTCTTAGGTTTGAAAAGTTATTAAATATAATTTTAAAAGTACATGTTTATCAAAATTCTAACTCATTGAGATGCAAATGTCTTCTTGTTGCATTGCACGATCATAAAATCATCAAAGAACAATCCAAGCTAACATTTTCTCTTCGATCAAAACATGTCTTTTTGTTGCCTTCTGCTTGATAACAAACTATGCTGCATCTCACCTTCCATACACAAAAAAAGTATCTCATCTTGGCTATCCTCTCTGCCACAACGTCTGTGGTCATTGAAATAGACATCAAACAACAGAAGAAGAAAAATAACCAATGAAAAGCCAGGAAGAGGGAAAGTTACCGACCGGGAGCCCCTGCTATGACCTGCAGGGTGCTGCGTGCTGGAGGGAGCCTGGCCAGAGTGAGGAGCGGCTGCTTGAGTTGCTGCTGCAGCGGCGGCAGCAGCAGCGGCGGCGGCGACAGCTTCATCATCGCTGCCTCCGAAGCTGGTGATGAAGGTGATCTTCTCTGGGCCGGGAGTGCGAGAGCGTGACCGTGACTCAGAGCTCGACTCTGATTCTGGCCTGACAGAGAGAGCAGAAAAACAAAGTCAAACACACAAACGCGAACAAATCAGGAAACTAAGAAGGACTAAATAATCAACTCACCGTTTGTAGGGATCATAGGTGGGGCTGTCTCTCCTTGCATAGCTGGAAAACAGAAGGATGAGGACAAAAGTTAACAATGTTTAAGGAGAGTGAACCATCAATGAGAGAAAAATGTAAGTATCAATTTACCTTGGTGGACTGATTTGACGACCTTTTAGCCTCTTCTCTCTGAACTCTCTCCTTTGTCTGCGAGAACGCCGGCCCTGAAATGATTCTAAATGTTAAAAGTCAAATCACATGACACAGACAGGCGTTAATTCCTTAATGGTGTTATCTTACAGAGTACATGGCCTTCTCCGCCTCCAGAGCCTTGGCATGTTTGATGGCCTCAACTTCCTCCTTGTCTTTCCTCAACATCCTGATAAACAGGTATCATGTTAGAAGTGTCACAGCAATAAACACAATAATAAAGCGAACAGTGAAACTCTAAACTAGAAGTGATATGGTAAGTTCAGATTTTCACTGTTTCCCATATTGTCCACAGAGATTTGTTGATATTAAAAAAGTTGTCAAAATGTACGTTATGTTACTTTCATGGTTGTACTTGTACCCCTCTGTTCTGTCTTGACTCACTGGCTCAGCTGTCCTTGCTGAGGCTGCGCTGTGCTCTCAGAACTGGATCACAGGTAAGTAGTTTTTCCCTTTACATTAAATGATCAGTGCAGCGTTCCACAGGGAACCTTTTGGGAAAGATTTTGTAAATGCCTTGTCTACATTAACTGACTCTCTTTTCATTCAGTTGAAACAACATGTTTCCAAACTAGCCAAGCTACATTTGATTTCGTTATCAGAGCCACACTTGCTTCATACACTCCTTACTCTACTTGTCATTATGAATTAATTCAACTTTTAACTCAAACTTGTGAAAGTAAAAAAACAAGAGCAGCCAACCCGAAAGGAAAAGAAGAAAATAGTGCACGCAAGCAATTTGCTGCTACATGTAACAGCCCTAGAGTTAATAGTTGTTGTGTTCCTCTAAACCTGTATTTTTGCTTTCCACTACAGTTGACCTGTGAGGCGTGATGGTATAATCACTCATGTGTTACCTAACAAAGTCTCCTTCAGCCATTCCATACGGGGTCGCTATTTTGTTTACTTCCAACACCTGTTCCTGGTTCAGCTCATCAACATCCACCTCCACATCTGTACAAGGCAGGGAGACAAAGATTAATCAACACAGTGACAAACCAGAAAACTTTACTCTGTATACTCTATGTACAAAAACGACTGCAGGAACAGTAGGATTAAGTCTGTGCTCTAGAAAACAGTTTTTGTATCTGATGTTTTATACAAACATCTCTTAAGTGCTGAAACAATTTCCTCACCGATATCCGGGATGCCCTCGTCCTCCTCTGATTCACTGTTCTCTGAGTTGTCTTCATCTTTGTCTGACTGGGGATCAGGCTCTGCCACAGTGCTGTCTTCATAGGTGTAACCGATGGCTGCCTTTTTTTCAGCCAGTCTGCACACAAGAGAGAAATGATTAATAAATACACATCCAACTCTGAAAAACATGATGTTTATATACACAGCAAGGCAACAATCTCTTCAATGACGTACTTTTTCTTCTCATCCTCATTTGGTTTCTGCAGGCCACCGTAGAGCTCATCCAGGTAGATCTGGTATAAGCACTGTTCTTCAGAGACTGAAAGAAGACAAGAGGGCACAATACAACTGAAACGTACCTACTGAGGGCAGGACAACAGAGCCCAAAAGTCACACAGTTTACATATGGAGCACTGTGCATGTGAAAAAAGCATCAACGGGGGCTTTAAAGGGCTCTTATGCATTTTATCATGAAACAGAATGCTGTTTTTTGCTACTTTTTTGCACAAACAAATGGAATATGGGCTCAGGATTTTAAAAAAATCCATTACATTTCACCAGATACAACCAGTATGTTGCTCATGTACAGATCTGCGGCCCACAATCTTTATTTTTACAACAAACTGGTCGTCATTTTATATTTGGGGTTATATTTGGGGTCTTTTAACCCTCCTGTTATGTTGCGGATCAAATTGACCCATTCTGAAGTTCAAAAATCTAAAAAAATAGTTAAAAGTATTATTTTGCATTTTTAATGTCACAGTGGATGAAAGGCCAGTGGCATTCAGAGGTTCCTTCCATCTTAGGTAATATTTTCCTTCGAAACCAGCTAAATACAGCATACAAATCTGTTACTATTGTATGTATATTTAGGTCTTTTAAATGTACATTAAAAAAAGTTTTAACATGAATTTCATAAAAAATGAGTGAGTTATCCTCATTGAACCATGATCTGTGAAGATTAAAGAACACAATTGCACTAAATATTGATTTAAATGGTTAGTAATGGAGTTAATAATGAGATTTAAATAAAAATATATAGGAATTTTATTAGGTTCGGACACTTTTGGATCATTAAATATGCCCCGGGTCAAGCTGACCCAGGAACATTATTGCTGTCCCTAAGAAACGAACATAACAGGAGGGTTAAAAACCAATTTCCTCACAGAACAACGAAAGTGATGAGAGCAACATCTGAAAATGCAATCAACGAACTAAACAACTACCTGAAGCACCCAGGTGATGTTGACTCTTATAGTAGCAGATGTGCATGTTGTGAGGCGATGCTGAAACAATATACTGTGCAGCCCTGACTACAAATACTATTTTTTGATTCTGGGTTTAATGAATGAACATCATAATCAAAGTCTATATCACTCACTGTTGGCAAAGTCATTCTGCACAAGGCCTCTGTAGCGCTCGTAATTGCACTTCCTCTCCTCCATCTCCTGCTCCGGGGTTCTGTAAGAAACAGAGAGCAGGAAGGTATTCTTCACACTTATCACTTCACCGAACACTCAAAATCCTCACTGCACCGAGCATTTCTTTTCTAACTGAAGCAGAAACAGTCAAAGCTGATGCAGTATTCAAGAAGAGAGAAAGCATGAAAAATGACTCAGTAAGATATATATTGTAAGATTCAGTGACACCCAGTTTGTATGCCTAGAGGTTACGTATAATGTAATACTGTCAAGTCAAGGTAATTCAGAGAGCACCTTTAAAGTGCTGTATGACCAAAGCAGGTCGGAAAACTGAAGTAAAATCACAACTAAAGACTAAAACAGGGTTCACACTCTTTTCCAGAGATCATTTTCCAGGACATTTTCATTGATGATCAAACTGGTATGACAGTCTAAATTTAGTTCCTAATTTAGTTCCTAAATGGTCTAATAGGTTCCTCTCAGTGGTAGTCTACATTGAAAGACATGTAATCTATGGCTATCAATGAAATTATCTCTTACATACTTAAAAATTATGGCAAATTGATAATAGAATAATGCAACCACAGATGTACAGCACTTCACTTTATTAGTGCAACCAAGTAACAATGATGCGCAACATCTCAGCTTTCTCCTTTTTTCAAAAAATATAACATTAGCTAAGTAAAAAACAAAAGGTCGCACGCAGCCATGTTGGAATAATTTTCCAGGACTATATGTGATTTTCCAGGACATTTTACTTTTCTCCTATTTTCCAGGTGTTTTCCAGAACTGGAAAACTGGTCAACTGTTTTCCAGGTTTTCCAGGACGCGTGGGAACCCTGTAAAAGCTACCGCATTTGCAATTATACGCGAATTGGCTCAGATAACGTTATTCATATTAGGGATAGACCGTTTATTGACTGGCCCGATTATCGGCACCGATATTCAGCATTTTGACGCATATCGACATTGGCCATTTTTCTAAATCTGACGGCCGATAAGAGATCAATTTAAAACTGGTTTATTTCTCATTACAGGGGACGAGCTGAGCAGCATCCGTAGTGGCCCCTACAATTACTTGTGATTAAAAACTCATACAACCTCACTTCAAAAAAACTGAAATATCCCTTTAAAACAAAGATAAGTGAAAGATTAACATTTCAGTTACATTGAAATTTTGGAAAACTGTATTTACTGTAGAGTACTTTAGGGAGCTATTTATTTGTTTAAGTTGTAATTTAACTTTATAAGACATGCTGCTGAGCCTGGGAGCTCCCTGCACTTTTTATTAGAATTTTAAAACAATGATGATAAAAAAAACAACCTTTAACATGTTGCAAATCTGAAAAGCTGTAAACATATCAAGGCATTTAAACAATGTTAAGTGTTGGAGTTTGTAATATTCAACATTTTGACGCCAATATTTTCCCTTTTACTGCAAATGAATATCGGCTCCAAATATCAGTTATCGGCCTCCTTGACTACTGTTAATCGTATCGACCCTGAAAAACCCATATCGGTCTATCTCTAATTCAAATAGCAAAACTCAGTCACTATGAATTTTCACAGTAGAACATTTCTGGGGTTGAATGTGGTGTCAGGGGATTTAAAGACTTACGATGTGTTGAGCAGTGGAGGAGTGTAAGTAGGGATGTAGTCCAGATGAGCCCTGACATCAAACCTGTCAATCGTGTTGTTGGCATCTCCCTGCCACGGCATCCTTCAGTCAAAACAACAACAAACAAGCGTCATCTCAGTATTGTGCATCATTAGCACATTGACTGGGCATCTGGTCTGTGTTATGGATAATATATGTAGTGTGTGTGTCCTCACATATTGATGGGGCTCTCTGCAGCCAGTGCCACAGCTGGATCCAGATGAATCTTATAGGCTCTCCCATGAACCTGCAGAAACTGAGCTGGATCCTTTTTCTGTGGAGACAAACAACGCTCATTACTGCAACGCATCACAACTGACCAAAAGAGGAAGTGTGCCTGAACTGAGCTCTGAGCTCATCATTTATTTTTACTGTACAACGTTCTGCTGCAAGTCTGAGAGCTGATTTATTCAACTGTCATCTCAGGTCTAAACTGAACACAATCTGTACAGTCAAAAAAACAGAACCACCTTTAACAAATAAGAGCCTTGCAGGGGGTGAAGGAGTCTCTGTGTTCTGTACTTCAGCCAACTTATTTCTCACACTACTTTATCAACAGACTGCAGGTTGGTATAAACAGAGGGAGATAAAACAGACCCTGCAGAATATCAGTGTAAAAAAGGCTTTCCTCTTACGTAGACATACTTTTTCTTGAAAGCTAGCAGTTATCTGAACTCAGAGGATCAGAGGTGCTCATGTGAGATAAATAAAGACTCTTACAATCTTCTCATAGTATTCTCGCCTTCGCTCCCCTCTGCGTTTGTAATCCACCATCATGCCACGGAGCTTTCGCTCGTGTTTGCGGGCCTCCTGCCACATGACGGCTCCGCTGGGGGTGGGGGCGCGGCGGGGCACGGCTGCTGTAGTGGGGAAAATATGAGACAAAATTAGAAGAAACATGATAAAAGTGGACAAGAAATACCAGAATTCATCTTAATGCATGGTGTTATCAATGACACATGCATATTGTAATTTCATTATTGATATTTAGAGTAACTAAGCAGATTTTTGTCAAAATGATACGCAGCACTCACTCCTTTATACAATGGATTAAAGAAGTCATGATGTGCCTTCAGATAAAAAAAGTTAAGATTTATGTTCAGGGGTGAAGGGTTCACTTGGAAGACATAACCAGACATGGATGCAGTTTATTGAATATGTTGAGAAACTGTCATTCCCAGCAACTTAATGCAACATATGTTTCTGAGGTAGTATTAAGACCTGATCATGTGGGGGAATATAAATGTCCCTGTTTCCCAACTGACCTGTGTTTTCGTTATCTCCTTTAAATCTAATACAAGTAAGTGATGTACCCTGTCTTACAGCTGAAGTTTGTTTTGTTTTTTTCTGTTGTTTGTTAGTGTGTTAGTGTGCATGTGTATACATATCTATATATCTATACACAATTACTTTATGTCTACTCTATTTAATTTTGGTTATTTTTCTGTCCTGTGTAATTTGTTTAAAGTAGTGACCACTTTTTTAATGCCAGTTGTTGGCAATACGAGTGTACTTGTTATAAAAGAAAATGTGAAAAATAAAGTGTTCAAAAACAAACAAACAGAAAAAGATTTGCAGCAGTGAATTAGATTTCTCATACAATGCTTCAAATAAAAAAAAGGTACAAATGCTATTAATACACAGTCCAAGGAAAGCCTTTATGATGATGATTTTTGTAAAGAAAGATTACAGTATATTTAAAAGATATTAAATATGAGTAATTATCCCATACACTGAACATTATTTTTTAAACGTATTCATTTGAAAGTTGATGGTTTTAGCCACACAGGTACTCTAACAATGCCATGCTGATCCTAGCTGATATACAACTATTAAGCTATACTTTAAAGCCAATAAACTAAAGTTAGAGCTGATATATTTTAGAATAACTCTGATCTACTTTGCTGACTTTTCTATATTTTCAGTAACTTCTTCTGACTGAGGGAATGTTACATTCAAACATGTTGCAGTAAACCACACACTGTACTGTAGCTGCTGCATGTTTAAAAAGGAGCATCCCCATGTTGTTGCGACCTTCTCTGCTCGGGTCAATGCATTTCAGTCTAAACAAAGCTTCACGACAGAATATCTAAAACACGTTAAATTAGCAGCTCAATCACCTGGAGGCTAACCTCGCTAACTATCTACAACCAAACTTCTCACAACACAGCACTACTTATCTCTGAGAAATGTCAATTAATCCTGCCATTATCTGGTTCCTTTAACACCATTACACTCAGTCGATGTGGTTAAATCTGATCTATGTTTTTAAAGTTATTGAGGAGTTTGTAGACTGAAGATCGACGTGGTTGCGCATGCAGCAGCCCGGGCCTAGGTTAGCTTAGCTTAGCTTAGCCTAATTCAGCTTCGCTGGTCTGCAAAGGCGTTTTGAACTGCGCGTGCATCACATCCGACAAAACATGAAATACAGATTCAGAGGAGCATTAGAGTCGGTGTAGAATTCAATGTGTACCTGTTTTAATGAACACCGAAAGAAACTGGGGTTGTTCTCGGTCAGCCGAAAGCGACGTGTAGCGCTGTACTGCTGTCACACGCCTCCTTCTGTCTGTGTTACGATGTGTGTCGGTGTAGTACTGATCTCAGCCTGCAGGGGGCGCATGGGAAGTTAACCTTAGTTATCAGAATCAGAATCAGCTTTATTGGCTAGGTATGCTTGAAAACACAAGGAATTTGACTTTGGTATACTGTGGTCTCTTTGTACAAGTCTTAAGACATACAAATAAAAATAAAAATATAATAACAATAACATCAGCTATAAATACAAAACAACAACAAATAGGCATGACTAATATGTACAGACTAAAATAATATGATAGTAGTGCAGTGGTGAGTAGCAGAGGTAGTTTTTACATAAAAAAACAGTAGTTACATAATAAAATAAATAGAAATATGGAATTCTGCTTGGAGAATTGTTACATTGTATATTAACATGTATATGTACAGAGAGTATTGATCTGACAGGTATGACACTGTTATGGTTTAGTGTTCATCAGAGTGACAGCCTGGGGGAAGAACCTGTTGGAGTGGAGGGGGGCTTCTCCTGAAGTCCACTGTCATCTCTACCGTCTTGTGCGGGTTCAGCTCCAGATGGTTCTGACTACACCAGAGAGCCAGCTGTTCCACCTCCTGTCTGTAAGCAGACTCGTCTCCGTCCTGGATGAGACCGATGATGGTGGTGTCGTCTGCGAACTTCAGGAGTTATAAACTTATAATATAACTTATAATAGTTATAATAAGTTATATTATAATGTGCAGTATATGGGTTTAACATTTAGAGCAATCACACTCATACCAGTAATAATTATTTTTTAGATATCCATAATTATGGATATGGATGGACGTTTTCGCCTATATATACAAAAGTGACACAGTCTATGTGCCCTGAGATTAATGCATGGAGATCAATGCATTAATGCATGCATCCCAGCATGGACGAAGCTTGGCAAGTGGACTGGTGGCTGGAGAGGTGCTGATTCACTTGCCTGGGCACTGCCGAGGTGCCCTTGAGCAAGGCACCGACCCTGTGCTGCGCACACTGTTCGGGGTGCGCAGCATCCTCACTCTGACATCTCTCCCTAAGTGCGTGTCCACTGCATGTGTGTTCATGATTGTATGTACATATATACCAGAAACTGTATGTGTAGCATGACCAAAAAATAACACGAGTGAAAAAAATTGAATTAATAAAGTATGTTTCTTCTTCTTCTTCTTTCCAAAAACTGTAAAACTGTAAGCCTTTACATGGGACTGCTCAGTTTTCCAGTGATAGAATAGAATAGAATAGAATAGAATAGAATAGAATAGAAAAGAAAAGAATAGAGTGTAATCTAATAATCCCTGAAGGGAAATTCAGGTGTCTCGCAGATAAAGTTATAAAAATCACATAAAACAAGTAATTCAGGTGTCTATCAGCTCATCTCCCATTGGCTAGAGAGTTAAGAAGCCCAATGGCTGCAGGAATGAATGATTTTCTGTATCTCTCAGTCCCGCAGAGAGATGAGCCGTCCACTGCCACTGTTTCTCGGGTCCACAAAGAAGTTGTGAAGTGGATGGTCTGTGTAATTTAGAATGGCCTCTAGCTTCTTCTGTGTGCATCTCTCCACCACAGCCCCCAGTGAGTCCAACCTGGTTCCAATCACAGTGCCAGCTCTTTTCACTAGTTTGTCCAGTCGCCTTGCATCCTTGTGTTTTATACTGCTTCCCCAGCAGACTGTAGCATAGAATAACACACTTGTCATCACAGACTGATGAAACATCTGCAGCATCTTTCTGCAGATGTCTAAGGATCTGAGCCTCCTTAAGATAAAGAGGCGGCTCTGCCCCTTCCTAGAGAGTGCATCTGTATTAAGGGACCATGTTACCAAATCCTTCATAATATTACATATTTCTGAAAGAATTTCAAATTATTTGCACTGTATTACAACAAATATAAACACATGAAATTAGATTAAAATAAAAAGACATGGAGAAACGTTTAATTGTCATCAATGTGTCCCCTCTCCCTCACAGTGGATGAATTTTAAAGGCAGGTTTTAGTTCAAAATCAAACTTGATATTGATATTAGAAACAGAGTGTTGAAACCAAACATTGCAAACTCAAGTTTGCATACTTGCTGTGGCCACAAGATGTCCCTGTAACACAGGAAACATTCTTAGAACTTGAAAGTCTTTTTTTTTTCATATTCCAACCTGGTGGAAAAAAGCATTGATTTACTTGAAAACTAAACTTGTTGTGAAGAGCATTTCTTGTGTCATCTGAGAAAAACTGAACGATCATATGTCATGATGCTACTCTAAAGCAGAATGTTAAATATCAAGCCTCTTTCATTTACATTGGGCTTCGTAATAATTTGGGAAATATTATCCATAATGACAGCTCAATCATTGTTCAAACCTGAGAGTACTACATATCTGTGAAACAGAGAAAAAAATCTGTTTAAGTTTTTGTCTGACAAATTAGCACCTGTGACTCTTACCACCACTTCAGGTCTCTATTTTAGATGAAATAACATCAGCTGCATCACTATCAATACTTGTTATAACGAATATGCATCCAATCAGTCAAACAGATATTCCCCTAAGCTACTCAATATTAACAAAAACTCTTTGTTTAAGGGCAAAACACCTCTCAGCTGAATCAAATCTTTCTAATCTTCTAGTATGATCTCTTTTGGGGGATAGCAGGTGTAGAGAGGGTCCTTTACATAAAGTTGCGTTTACATGTGTGTTAAACTCTGTTTCCTCCATTTCCTCCTGACCAGGGTGGGGACAGGAAGCCTGAGTAAATTTCCAGCTAGCTGCTATCTGCACAGGTCAAAGGTCACATCTGAATCAACCATTTGCCAGTTAAGTTTGGCTGACGTGTCCTACAGTCTTTATCCCGCAGAATACAAACGTAACTCCATCTTTCATACACTGTCATCCTAAAACAATATTATTATTTTATAAGCCTCAATTAAATAGACAAATCGCTTTAGAGCTTGTGCAGAAAACACAACGTGATAAAAGTTTTGTTTGTTGGGGGTGTTTTATACGTTTTTTATGAGTGGCTAAACATTGCCAGGTTACTCAATTTTTATATTTCTGTCATTACATTCTTCCACTCAGCATCTGTGCACAATAGCATTTATATACAAAACATTTACAGGACCTTACTAGCAAGACATCCAGCTAACTCACCTGATAATACATGCACATACTGCACAGGAGTTACAAAAAGATATTAGATTTCCCATTCTAACTCAAAAGACAGCTGCCCCTAAAACTCAAACTGACTTTCCAACAATGGACAGCTTTCTCACTATCACACAGTGAAACTAGGGTCAGTTGAGTGGATTTCCTTTTTTTTTGTTCTGGCACAGTCAAGATCATTGTTTGTTAAATGTGTGTCAGAGAGGGACAGAGAGTGTTGCTTTGCATACAGTGACCCACTAACCTCGTCATAGTGGCTGTGTGCCAGTGTGCTCCATCATGAAGTGTCCTCCCTTGTGCTTGTGACAAAGCATCATGAAGCATGATATGCTTGTCACAACATCTGAAAAATGCTTATACATACACACAAGAAGCACAAAGTCGGTATACCGTCTTGCAAGGATCATCATTACTCAAATAACTTTAACAAATGATTATACTATTTATTCTTCTCTTGTTATTATTTCCCTTTGGAAACATCATGATGATTTTCTTTGTGCAGCCCAAAAAGATAAAGCTGTTACTTTTTTATGAGCCAGACATTTGTTAAAACTCCCGATACTCCTGACAAATTTTTAGGTAGTTATAAAACAGATTTTAAATTAATGTTGATGTTTCTATATGTCCTGATGTCTCTATACCCGGCATGTCCAATGTCCGGCCTGGGAGACAATCATGAACCAAGGTTTATTTTTATATCTTATTTATGGCACAGATATTGTATGTAAATTAGCATTTTCTTTCAAGTACAAACACAAAACTTAAGGAAATCCAGTGATGTCACACCAAACTACATATGGATGCAGGACTAAAGCAGAGCAGACACACAAGAACTCTTAAAGTTGACAATGTATTTATAACGATGTGAAAATTATGCTTGATGAAATGTTTAAAAGACACAAGACTAAGATCAGAATTATGTAATGTTGCAGAAAAGGCAAAAATGGTTGCAGAAAAACTGTCTAAAATGCAGGGAAATAAATAATTTGTACTAAAATTGTTGTTTCCTGATCAAAAAAGTCTTCAAAACAACATGAATAAGAAGTGTGATAAAATCTTCCTCATGCCCCTGCCATTAAAAAAAATGCATAATTAAATATATATTGCCTTCCACCTTTAGGAGAACATTTTCCTTTAGAAGAAAGGAGTGTGTTAATGTTAATGTGGCTTGTGTAACACTAGTATGGAGAACTGAAGATATATCATCAGGTATCGAGAGTCAATGTGGGGCGAGGGGAGGTTTTGTACTTATAAATCTGTGATGACAGAACAATAAATCTAATACAACACAGTTACTGATTTTTGGGTGAAATCATAGAGCATTGGTATATAACGTTAAGAAATGTCAGTAGTGGCCATGGGCGTTTTCACAACGTAAAATGTGGCCCTCTGAAAAAAGTTTGGACATCACTATAAATACAGTTCCAGAGGGGTGAACCACACTTTGAGTTTTATTGTGGCTGCATCTCGTTCATAAAAATGTCTAAATGTCTTTTTCATAGTTTTACACATTTCTATAAAACTCTATGATATTTTTAACATTCATATTAAGGCTGTAGAAACTCTTCATCTATAAAAACGGACCCACCTATGGAAAGATTAAAAAATGTTGGAATGCATCACAATGATAGACACAAATTTTGTGATTGATCACATCAATTACAATCTATTAAACCTACAAGCAAGTACGATCTCTGATAGACTTTATACTCTTTAACACACTCATGAGTGACTCTTAGTTGGGCTTCTAAGAGTGACGGTACATTAATAACAAACGTGTCCTAACATCTTAGAGGGTAAGAAGCACATTGCTTTCTCTTTCAGACACCACACTTTATCATTTCTGTGCCAGATGTCACTCCTCCCTCTGGCTTTGGCTGTTAGACACATGCTCTAAAAGCTGGTAATGATTATTTTAGGCAATAAAAATAAAACATAATTGGTAAATGCACTTTTATTACGATCCACATGTGCTGGTTGCTCCAAATAGAAAGTGAAATGGGACAAACAGAGCACAGTATTAAAGTGATATGTTTCGACCAAACCACAGTACAAAAAGAGCATCAATATGTACAATATATTCATGTACAAAAAAGCTATTTTACACACAGGTATGAAAAAATCATACATCTTTAACAAACTGTGATATATCAGAGACATTAGGCAACAGTGTATAGTTTGAAAACACTGCCTCTGGAGCAGGAGTTCACTCTCTTTTTGACATGTGTATGAACTTTGTCTTTTCTTGTCTTTATCCTTTCTTTTTTCAACACATACACTCATAATAAAACACTCTCTATTTCACGGCCACACACACATACACACAACCAGACACAGAAACACACCAAGTGTTAAATAAGCATCCATTCATTGATCTTGATCAGTCAGAGTTCAGTCTGAACACAAATCAAATGGCATCATGGACCACAAAAACAGGTTCCTACAGAGGATGATCCTCTTTTTTCTCTTAACAGTATCTCAGGCACTCCGAGGCAAGTCTGTAGGTCTCCAAAATACAAGAGTCAAGATGAGTGTTTCAGTCAAAATTCACGCACTTGCTGCTTCTCGTATTTGTAGATAATAGGTCAAATAAAATGACACAGTAAGACTTTTGAGCCTCTACTTAGCAGCCTTCACTCCTCAGGTAACTATCTGAGCACATAAAGGTAAAAGGGTCTCTCCATTTTCATGACTGCAGCAGTGCAAGAAACTGGGGACAGGTCTCTGTGAGCGAGACAGTGCGAAGAACAAAGAAGTGAAGCTTAGAAAGGAGCTCCTTTTCAACATCAGGCCTCCACCTCCTGGCTGTCTGTGTAGTAAAAGCGGTTCAACTTTTCCCTCTCACGGTTTGAAATGTCCAGTTTGGGCCCGTGAGCTGGCTTCAGTGCCGGAGAGGGGTGTGAAGGTGCGGGTGAGGGTGGCAGGGTCAGTTCAATCTCCTCGTAGCATCGTGTGACGGGGGGAGGGGCTGGAGGCTGTGAGGGTGGGACGGCGGGGGGCAGGAGGGGCACGGGACGGTCCACATTTCTGATGAGGTTGGCAAACTCCCTCTGGTTGTTGATGCCTTCTTCCTGTGGGACAGCCTGCTGCTTTTTCCTCTTCCGATGGAGGTGGGAGAGGATGAAGGCACAGGCAGCACAGCCACACACTGTCACTAAAGCTAAGATGCCCACCAGGATGATGTAGAAGCTGATACCCCGGTGTGTGGGGTCAGACATGGCTCCTACAGACACAGAAAACTATCTTTAATATCTTTAAGATCTTTAATTAAGATTTTTTACTTTTTAAGTCAAACCAACATGTAGTTGCTTACCTGGACAGTGTTGACCAATGCAGGGATTCTTGATGCTCATGCACTCATTACCATAGTAACCCTCAGGGCAGGCACAAATGTACCTTCCCTCTATGATGTGACAGGATACCCCCTGCTGGCAGGGGTTGGGATTGCATAGATCTAAAGGCGTCTGGAATAATGGACAGAAGAAATAAAGAGCTGAGTGACACTGCTACATCCAATTTACCTGACAAGTACTCAGAGGGGTCTTCATCTACAACCACATGCTCTTTTTGTTATTATTCTGTGTTCAATCAAAAGGTCTTTTTAACATTTATTTGTTAAAGTTTCTCTTATAAACATTATCCCATGAGAAATATGGGAATATGAATAGAAACAGTAGTAAATAATAATTAAAATAAAGAAAGTTGGAAGTTGGAAACACATTTTTTCATAATATGTCTGATTATTTTAATGTTTTTATTCTAAAAATGAGGGCTCTCTTACCTCACAAAAGCTTCCTGAATATCCCTGGGCACAGTTGCAGGTTACGGTCCGTCCATCCTTCTCCACACATTGTCCTCCATGCAGACAAGGGGTACTTTCACAGGCATTTGGACGATTTTGGCAATATTTCCCAGAGAAACCAGGTGGACACAAGCATCTGGACCCTGACACCTGGTCCTGTATGTGGAAAATCATTGAGTGTTTGTTACTTTTATGTATGACAGATCAATAATTATATGAAGTTGTGAAAAAAGCACACAGCTAGAGAGAAGACAGGAAGATTCTGTCGCAGATCTGCCTCAGGCAGTGAAATATTTTTCTCCTCTGAGAATAAATATCGCACACATCTTGAGGCAAAATGATTTCAGAAAGAGGTTTTCATGTCCTGAAGACAGGATTAAATACCAGGGGCTTCACAGTTGTGATGACTTACAATAATTCAAACTTTGCTTTTCAAGAGTTCTTCACTTTAAGGAACAGAAAAATTGAGGATAAGAGGAAGTCTAAAATATCACTACAGTGAGTAACAACAGTGAGAGGAGATGACAGTTAAGCAAGTTAGTATTCTAAGCACTTTAGAGAGTGACAAGCAGCACAGTGAGATGACTTACCTCACACTGTCCTCCGTTCAAACACAAACCCTGACAGCTGCTGTTCCCTACAATAAAAAAAGAGTATCACATTAACACTATTTATCACATATAACTCATAGATGAGATATTAATGCAGGTGAGATGGTGCAATAAACAAAAAGTATGACAACAATTGTCAGTAAGTCATTAATCAGATTTCAGCAGATGATTTCTTGACGATGTCAGATTAAGTTATCAAAAAGCAACAGATGTGAAAACCTGAAGTTCACACAGTCACACTGGTTAGTGTTACAGTTTAACTCGGTGATGATTGATTGAACTACATTAAGAGTAAAATGATCTCATGACTGAAAGAATAGGTGTGCTGTTAAAGCACAGTCCACTGGCACGGCTCATCTTTCCTTACCTACCCTCACTGCTACCTCACCTTTTTAAAATGATTTTCTTTCCTCTTTTCTCTTTTTCTATCATTTTCTGTCCCTTTGCCCTTCTGTGTGATTTTTCACTATTCTCTTCTTTCCCTCCTCCCTTCTCCAATTTCTTTATCTTCTTTACTTTTTTCTTCATCTCTCTTGGCTTTGTCAATCCTTTCAAAACCTGTCATTTTTTTTCTTTTATTTCAGAAAACTTATTTTCAGTTGATTCTTCCCTCCTTTACTTTTGGCTTTATTTTATACTCACTGATGTCACAGTTGGACCCCGTCCATCCAGGGAGACAGTCACACAGGTATCCACCGATCAGGTTGCGACAAGAGCGGGCGTGGACGCAAATATTCATTTCACACTCATTGGTGTCTAAAGAAAAAAAATAAAGAGGACAAAGGAACAAGATAAAAATGTTTCTTTTGATCAGATAATTCTGATTCAGCACCTGTAAAATGGATGTGCGACAAACTCCATGTTAACATACAATGAGTATACTGCCCACATACAGTATTACTTGACAGTGTTAGTTTAAAACTATATTGTTGAAGTTATAATTTTGGGCATTTTCACCTTTATTTGATAGGACAGCTGAAGAGAGACAGGAAATGTGGGGAGTAGAGAGTGGGGGAAGACAAGCAGCAAATAGTTAAGGCCGGGAGTTGAACCAGCGACTGTTTTAACAAGGACTTTAGCCTCTGCACTTGGGGCAAACACTTCAACCTCTCACCCAACGGCGCCCCAGTTCAAAACGTATATATAGCAGATGGAATAAAATGTCCACTTAAAATGTAATAGAATAACATTTTGCTGCCATAAATATGTTGCTTTTTTGACTGTTTAATTTTGGAAGGTCTCCTAAAACACTTTTGCACGCATTATTGTTTCAGATGTTACATTTAAAAGAGTTCTGATAAAGCTTATGTACTTGCAGGACTCTTGCCATTTTAAAATGTCTGATGGATTTATATTTTTTGTTGAAAGTTGCTCTGGGTAAACACTAATCAATAAAATAACTTGTACAAATGGAAGTTCATTGCACAAATTTCCACATATTTATGTAACCATTTTTTTCATGTGTATTCTAAACTAAAGTAAGGACTTATAAATGGCACAAAATAAACTTAACTTAACATTGAAATAGGTCCTGTCTCCATCTGGACCCCTTTCGTTCTACTAGAACAAAACAGCCAACAGATACACCAAGGTTGCATATGAATTTGAGGTAAAACCTTGGTGTATAATATATATCATATTTTACTCATGTACTTTTTATTAACACCTTCACAAGAAGTTCATCAACAAAAATTGGTAAACTTGAATAAATATTATGTTTGTATACCTGTATATTTATATTTTTTCTCTCCTTTTTTAAATTTAAATTGTATTTTTTATAAATTTGTTTTAAACACATACAAATATGTTAGCTAATAAAAACAAATAATGAATCATGTAGCTGATTACTGTTGCTATGAGCAAACAAATGCTTGGACACAAAAAGGGAACTGTTAAGTTTAGAGATTCATGAGAACATCCAAGCTCATACCTGGAAGTATCTCCTAACATCTTTGTTCATGCACAAACCCCCTGACTTCACCACTGATGCTGTGTTAAGTTTATATGCCCCCCCCCCCCCCCCCCCCCCATCAAACCAGGATTGTCAACGCCAGGAAGCCCTGAGGGCTCGTCTCTGATGGCCCAGGAAGAGGATTAGAAAGAAATGTTGAATGAATGCAGAGGAAATAGTCGGACAGTTATAGGTAATCTAAACCTGTTACCACCAGTGAGAGGTCTATTAGGATTTAACACTGATGGACTGTATATGTGTGTATACATGGGTGGGTGTTATCTCTGCGAAAAGCCTGAGGATTCTGCCCACCATGAGAGAAAATGTGGGGACAGAAGTTGGCTAATAAAATAGTGAAACTGATAGAAAGTATAATTGCCTTTCACTATTTAAAGCATGGATGCTCTGCCTCTCGGCTCCGGCTATAAAGAGTTTTATCTCCTGTGTTTGAACACTGAGTGGACGAGTGTGTGTATGTGTGTGTATGTGAGAGACTGTGAGGTACTGACCTGTGATGTGGAACTATGGGGGATTATCAAGTGTCAGAGTGACATATCGCTGTAACACAGAGGAGCAGGAGAAGCTGTCATCCTGAAATATGTCTCAGTTTTTACTTAATAACCCCCCAAGCCGTCTCTGTACGTGCGTATAGAATGTCCTCAGTGTGTGTGTGTGTGGGTGTATGTGACCTGAACCTATACATTTTCCCCCTCTGCTGTTGTATCCAACACAAGACCCCTCTGGTAGTTCACTCGTCAATATAAGTGACTGCAGCCCAAAGGGACGTGACAGTGCATTTAGAGAATACTGATTCTCAGTCAATATGGGCAGATGGAGAATTAACATGCTGCATTACTCTTCTTCCTCTCTCTAATTTTGTTTTAGGTGCATATTTTATTTCAAACGGAACAAATTATCACATGTTGTTTGTTGAAAGGAGGCATTTGAAACCAGTTGTGCATGAACGCTCAGGTTGATTGAGGATCAGTGCTAGAAATCCTATAAATAGATTTTTTGGAGAGGATGAATTTCACGTTCTACCGTTGAAAAAACACAATATAATCTACTGTACTGTACTGATGTGCTCTCATAATGAAATATCATCACTTAACAAAACAATCCAGTAATCTTAACTTTAAAGCATTAAACAAAGACCCTCAGATAAAATCTCTTTGCACCAGCTTGTGAGTCAGTTCTTAATTTTCCACAGGTGTATATTTAGAACTTGTGTTTCTTTGATCAATTGTTAAAGTGCATGTCTCCACAAATGAGCTGAGTCACAACTTTCAGTGTATTTGCCACAAAGCTTGTTAAACTCGTTCACATTATTTCCGAGCATTTTCACTTTGAGTTAATCGAGTAGTTTCACCCTTGATGAATCTTGCATCTCTGATGAAGTGTGTGCTAATTTAAACTGCCAGAGATCCTTTATTGTTGACTTAATCGCCCTAGTGTCCTTAAAATGTTTCATTAAACTAGAAGCAATAGTTTTGCTCCTACTTGTTGTCTTTTCATTAAGTGAATCATTTGAATAATGGTCTTAGCCCTCCATCTTTAACACTGCGTATTGCTTTAGTGTTTTGCGGTTTAGTTTCTTAAGTGGTTGAGAAAGTAAGTTGGTTCAAGTTAGATTACTTTTGTTTTACTTCGACAGGGTCGAGGAAATCTGCCTTAAAATATTGAAAACATAATTTCTCTCAAGTGCATGCAGCATTAACTATAACATTATTAAACTACTGTTCAATCACTGAACTGCAAAAAAGTAGAAAGCTGCTAATTAGAAAAAGAGGAAAGTAGGTAAATGGTTTGTGACCTGCTATTTTTGAGATTAAGAATTAACTTTCAACCTCAATTTTGAAGCAAACGTGCACAAAAAGAACGTGGGAAATGGGAATTTGAGGGTCTACATTTTCTGAAAAAGTGGTCAAAATTTACCAAATGACCAATTGTAAATTAATCTCTATCTATAGAGTCTACATAAAGAAGTAGAATCTGTACGAAGGGGACTAGATTTGTAGCATAAGGAGTGTATTAGTCTCTGTTTGTAGTGTGAGTAGAATGCACTGATCAGGAGGCTTTGGTGAATGCAGGAAAAACAGCCTGTGTGGAGCGCAAAAGCAGACTGAATCATGCATACCGACGTACCCACTTCCCAACTTCTATTGGTGGTAATATGACGACCATTTATTGATTTCTATAAATAGATATCTTTATGGAAGTGCAGCTACGAACCGTAAGATTTCCTGACTACCTGGGATGCATCAGAAATGATCGATCCCACCTCAATTTAAAAAAAAAAAAACATTAAAAAAATTGTTTTCCTCTCCTCTCAAGGTCAGACCTGACAAAGTTTGTGTCTTTACTTTTTACAGATTATCATGAGATGTTATTTTGGCAAATTTAAGACCCATAAATTGTAATTCACGAGGAAATAGATTCCTTATTGGGGCTGTAGTGCTCCAGGGTGAAGCCTCTGTGTAGTGTACTGTCTAATGAGCATTTTTTGAAACAGATTAACAGGCGCTATTCTGAAGGATGTGATAGGCCAGAAATGACAGCGTTAACGTTGCAGATGTTAATGTCACATGGAATAGGACGTTTTAGCTGGGAGTTATTGAACGCTACACTGGGTACACTGGGATTAGTTGGCATCCATTCCCAGAGGCATATATCACATGCATTGTGAGGCAAAATTGCCAACAGGTTCCGACATTGTGTGCAACTGAAATTGTGTTCTTCACTGTTACCAAATTGGATAAAAGAGTTCTAGTCGATTTAGTGTTTTATGCTTCAGTGGTAAAGAGCAGAATCTCAATATTGTTTTATGAGATATTCAAGCATACCCTAAGAAGAAGAAAAGGCCTAGCAGACTTCTATTATTCAGCTACAGTGACCTCTTTCATGTATTTGTAGTACGTACATATGTACAACATAAGTATTTAATTAATTCTGACCCACTGACCCAGCTGGCACGTGCGTCCAGTCCACCCTGGCGGGCAGACACAGCGGTAACCTCCAGGAGTCTCCTCACACGTTGCTCCACGTCCACAGGGGCTCCGATCACACTGCCTCACCGCTGGGAAGAGAGGAGAGAAAACACTGCATCTGAACTACTGATCTGTGTAATGGGAATGTGTGTGTGAATATCAACGAGACAATATGTGTGTGTGCCATCATGTGGACACGTGTGATCTGGAGTAAAGCATTGGTATGCGGATGCTTTGGCGGTAGCGTGTTTTTAGTCTCTTTTCTGCTGCTCCGGTTTCTGTGCAAACAGTGATAAATACGATCATCTGCTGCACGAACACGGGTGACACCTCAAACCTTTTCCTGAGAGAAGGGAGGGCGAGGGAATTTAAATAAAGTAAATAATGATAGGGGGAGAGAAGGAGAGAAATAGAACGGAAAAATGGAGCAGCCACGCCTGGTTCCACGCCTCTGAAAAGGAATTAAAAACAGATAAAGACAGAGAGTGATTGGAGGAAAAAGCATGCAAACAGCCACGAAAGAGCTCTCATTTCAGGGGTCAACCATGCATAACTTCCTATTACATGTGCCATATTTGTGTAGCATCATAACTTTTCTCATTTTCCCATAACTCAGTCTCTCTCATAACCTTTTTCATTTACCTAACCCTGCACAACAAGCGTTTTCCATCCTCCCGACCCCGACTCCAACCCCGAGCAATAACACGCAGCCAAAACTAGACTGAGAATTCATAACAAACAGAAAGCCTTTAATTAATATCGGTTATATATATAAATCTGTTCTGAAAGCAGAGCTGTGTTGTGGTTATGGTTGTCATTCCCTGCAAGCCTGACAATCTTCTCACTGTGTATTCCCCAGAGAGCCCCCCACAACACACACAGGGACAGAGATAGACCGCCTCCCAGACTGTTAATCAAGTCAGGGACAAATAACAAGAGCGAAAATAAACTCTTTCTTTATTCCTATGTTTGTCCCTCTTCTCTTACACTCTCTCTCTTTTTAAGAAAATGCTTCTTGTTGTTTGCATTTCAGTGTCCAGCCTGCACTTGATCCTAATGGAGGTGAAAGCAGAGGATGTGGAACGCAGCTTGTTGACACACACAGCTCTGACAGAGCATGACCGGTGTGATCCAATCCTACCTGCACACAAACACTCGTCACGAGCTGCAGACACAAGTTTCACTCACACACATACACACAGTGCACATAAGCACACAGTCCACATGATGATCAAGCCACAGACAGACTGTTGTGACAGCTCAGTTGTTAAACTGGAGCCAACAACACGTTTGACCTTTGTCCAAGCTTCAACACATGGGAGGCAGATATCTTACAAGGTGTGAGTGTTGCTGTGAGACAGTATTACACTGTGTGTGTGTGTACCAGGGATGTAATTACCATCAAACTGTGTCAAAATAAGCGCATTCCATTGGAACATCCCTCCAACTGCTTTTGCTTGATAATGTGCTGTAGGAAAGTAGGATTATGTCTTCAACGGTTGATGAGGAGCTTTGAAAAAGTGTGAAATATACTCAAATTATGCCATCAGAGATTACTCAGTTTAAAGGCGTGGAATTGTGGGAGTTATATGAGGAAGTGTTCCTGAGCTTGACTCAGACCTGCAGTTAAAAGTCAGGATAGCTCGGCTTCTGTGACTTTAGTTCAAGCGGTTATACTTATAATGGATTATTATGAAGATGTAAATGCTTTCATCCCTCCTCAATGCATTTACTATTACAGGTGACTTTAATAAGTGTATTTGAGGCTTTACACATATGTTGTCTGCTCTGTTTTTAGTCTGCCCAGCTATGTATTGTGTTTGGACTGGTACTATTCACACTAATCAACATCTTAATGGATGGATACAGTTCTTTGAATTTGAGTGATTTTCTGTGACTCAAATATTGAGTCGTGCACTTTCACAAAACCCTGTAATAACACTTTCTGTTAAACTCACATCTATGGTACATTATGAAGTCATTTAATAATGTTTAATTATACGCACTCAATAACAATTTACTATACTAACAGTCATAAAACATCCTTGATGTTACATAAATATACTGTAAGTGAAAACCTATTATGCATTAATTCTACCTATACACATCTTCACAAATAAATGCCTTTAATACTCATAGCATACCATTAAAGTTAATGAAGTATTACAAGTCAACATTGTATGTATTGAGTAAAGTGAAACGTATTAAAGCATCTAAAGTAACTCATTTTCTAATAACCTTTTAATGGCGCTGCTGTTTTGCATTTTAACGCACTTAAAATAAATCTATGCAGCATTTTAAATGAGTGATATGTAAAATGCAACATGCAGAAACTATTGTGTGACTATTGTACTTTGACTCTTTACTACAGTGGATGGTTGAAGCAAGCGTAAGCAAATATAAATACTTATAATTGTAGATGTAAGTTATTACAAGCCCCACCAGCAACATCTGCTTTTTAATTAGTCTTTAATGTCTCAACAAGAATTATGTGTGATAATGAGTTCATCCATAAAGCTTTATCAGTGCACAGCGGGAATCCTATGCTGCACAATAGCAGTGGACTTCAATGATATTATTCCACTGCTGTTTGTGTATCCAACACAGCAATTTTCTAGCTGTGTCTAACAATGTTTCTCACCTCTCTTACTCTGATAACAGAAACCGATTTTCTTGTTTACATGACAGTTGAGACATCTGATTACTGCTGTGAACCAACAGTGAATTAAGAGCATTCAAATACAGACTGAATGCCGTGATCCAAAGGTAAACACAGATGAATTTTAGCCGTGATGTTATTTGAAATCTGAATTACCATCTGTGAATGAATATTTAAAGCTCAGCAGTAAGTGATGTGGTATAATATAAGCCTACTGCACCTGCAGACTCAGAATAAGCTTTCTCCCCAACACTTACAGCCACATGTTATTATTTCAGCTGTGCATTACTTTCGTTAAGAGCAGCTGATGTCACTAGTTCATTGTGTATAGAAGGGTCTTTGGAGTGAGTAGATGCATACTTTTAAGGACAAACGTCATTGACTGAACAAGAAACTGCAAGTAATGAGGACAAAAGCCAAGAGGTCAGTCCTGATGTAAACACAAGTGTTGTTTTTTGGTCTCAGTTTCCTCACAGAGCAAACAAAATCTGATAATATCACATTCATTAGCCGAGAGCCAAACAACTTTAATTTTTACAGTGAACACACACGGAGAGAGAGGGTCGAACAATGCAGCAGTGTTCATATACAGGATGCATTTGAGTGATGGTTCTATTTTTTCACCTTTGCTGTAAAAAGTGGACTAACTCTGTCTCTTCTCCTGAACCTCTACAGTTATTAGAGGCACGTGAGTAAATTGCATTGCTTTGAAATATAAGTATTGTTTAGTTTGGTTCTGTATTTTCTGTGTGCTCAACAATTAACATATGGTACCAACTCTAACAACTGAGCTACAACTAGAAATTTTTAATTTCTCTCACGCAACTTGCTCAATCATACACTCACTAAATCGAACACACTTTTAAAAATTCAAATAAAAGTAGTTGAATTAAGACAAAGCCTGGATGTATCAGATTGTATGGACACTACACAATGAACACTTGATTCATTGAAACAATGACGGGCCCAAAGTTTTGTCTCTTTTGAAATAAACTAAGCTAATTATAGATGCTCCACCTTTTTGGGCTATGGACACACACACACACACACACACACAGACACACACACACACACACACACACACACACACACACACACACACACACACACACACACACACACACACACACACACACACACACACAAAGAGCCAGACAGAGGGCGAGACAGACCACTGATTACAGCTGATACTGTTTGTGTTCAGACTAATTTTGCTTCCTCTGCTGGATTGATTAGAGGAGTCACTCACTGGCTTTGCTCCAATAACAACCAATCACAGTTAATCTCACACTCCTCAGCCCCTCAGATCAGAGTCTTAGGTGTGTGAGATGTGTTTGAGTGTGTGACGGGTTGACAGTCACCTTCAGCGCAGGTCGGTCCGGTCCAGCCATCAGGACAGATGCAGCTGAAGCCGGTTGGGTCCTCTACACAGGTAGCTTTGTTCATACATGGGAATGACAAACATGCGTGTTCCACTGACAAGAGACAAAAAATAAGCGGGGTGAAAAAAAAAGAAGAAGAAGACAATTTAGCATTTTTGCTATAAATGCTCCATGAAAATACCAGGTTTTGATCAAGTCTTGATTTTTTAGTGGGTCAGGTTCTATGGAGTGAACACTCACCTATGTCGCAGTTTCGTCCTTTAAAACCCTCCTGGCACTCACACTGGTACTCGTTTGGCTCTGTGTTGGTGCAGGTCCCACCATTCCTGCAGGGCTGGTGGGTGCCACAGTAGTTGAGATCTGCAACCATTAAAAAAGACAGTTAAAGCTTTATTTTTTTTTAGGACAAAACAGCAGAAAAACAAAGTGAAGAGGGTGTTAAAGAAATGAGGATGCAGAAGGGTCAAGGCTAACTTCAGTTTGACTTTGTTTCAGATCAGAGCACAGCAGTTTTCAACACACACACACACTTGTACACAGACACAGAGCACAGAGGCTGAAGTGTCTCCAGGTTGGCTCAGTGTGCTGACTGTGCAGGCCAATATAGCTGCAGGCCATGTTGTCTCCAGTGTTCAGGCTGATTAAAGCTTTGCTTCCTTTAACGATCTCCTCGCTCACAGTTTCTTTGTCTCTCTACAGCTTTTTACAGAACCTTTACTAAATACACAGAAACTGCTAAAGACCCCACCTAGCTTAGAGCATCCAGCCCAGCACGGCTCACATTCACCTTACCCAAGGCTATCACCTTTCCTCTGCACAATGCAGTGTCCCTTGGGCTCTCGTTTGGCTCCCAGATCCCAGCTCCCACACTGGGACTACGGTGGAAGATGTGTGGTTTGTATTCTGGGATAATGTCAAAGCACTTTTCCACAGAGTGGTGGGATAAGTAAAAAAAAAAACAAAGCCCTGAGGGAGCTACGTCTTATCTCATCACAGAAGATCAGAGGATAAAGCCTGGGAAGGTGTGTGAAGCAACGTCTGATGAACAAATATACTGCGCAAACAATGTTTCGCTCTGTCACACACAGGGACTCACAATACACGCCTTCAGCAATATGCAGATGACACGGTCCTCTACTTGGAGAGTTTTACTCATGGAGAAAGTTTTTTGTAATAAATGCTAATAAGAAAACAGTAACACATCATTTGGGGGGGACAAATATGACGTTTTTTAAGACCAGAGGCAACAAAAACCAAGTGTGTGGATATTAACTACATTTGGTTCAGCGATTGATTGATGTCTCTATTCTATGAAGTTTAAAGAAAATTTTATTTTGTAATACTTTTGGATTCACTGTAAAAAAGAAAACATATGAAAAAATACACATCTAACAAGCCATGAGGGAAGAAGAATGGAAGTAAGAAGAATTTTTGCATGACTAAGACATCTTTTATTTTCTACCAGGTTTTTAAGACATTTTTACTGCATTAAAAGTTTAACTGTGAGCTCTGTTGTTTGTTGCATATGACTATATTTCTTCATCTGAAACATTAAATGAGGTCATGTGTCTCTGGGGCAATGTGAGTTTGAAAGCCCTAATTCACACAACAGTATAATTATGTTTGCACACACACACACACAAGCTAATAGCCCCATATCAATACATCCAGGTTGTCTACAGCCTTTCACATTATCTGACCTTTGTCACACAGCAGTCCTCCCCAGTTAACGTCGCACACACACTGCCAGGGCTCGGCGCAGCTTCCGTACACACAGCCCGGGAATGTCACACACTGGTCACACAGAGGGCCCTTCCAGCCATAATGACACCTGCACATAAAATCAAAGTGAAAAGACAGTCACACATTTGGAGGATTTATAGCTGTTTTGAACCTGCTTCGTGGTGAAACTGTTGTTTTTACTTCAGTAATACATCAACTGAGCTTAGACTTTTCTTTTAGGGGGTTTGATGTTATGTTTGTTTACTTGTATGAATGTATAAGTGTTGCACTAGTTTTAACTTTCCCAAGGTAGTTCTCTTTTACAACAAAGCTAGACTGAAAATGTGTATATTTACAACAACTACAAAATCTCACAGGCTTTATGCAGCTTTTACCTCCAATTGCTCTGTTTGTGACGGCAGGGATATTATGGTGGAAATAGCACCCCTGTGCAGGCAAACCTCCAGGCACCTGCCTACTGCTGCAGGATTTTAGAACTCTGAGTTTCCAGACATCTAATCCAGGCTTAGGTTCAAAAACAACATGCTATCAATATTTTATTCTAGCTTCATGTAGTGCACTGCTAAATCCTGCTTTAATCTGGTAGTGACTGATGGGTTGAATCTAAATCGTATGTCATTTAATGTTGTACACTGTTATATTCGTGTTGAAAATTAGTGCCTACAATAAAACAATTTAAGTTTTCTGAAATGTTTTTGCTTACTTGCATTCACCAGGGACAGTACAGGAACCATGGACCTGATGACACCCCTGCTTACACATTGCTGTGAACAAAATAGAAAAATCACACACAAAGAGAGCTGTCAGAGACTTGGAAACTGTGGAACATGAATGACTTTCAGTTGAGTGTCAAAAATGCATCCCTTTAATTGCCTAAATCAAAACAGCTGACTTGTTTAAAACCCAGTTATTACCAATTATATATAACATATAATTGTGAAATATAGACCATTCATAAAGTTATTCTTAACTACACAAAGCTTGAAAATGTTTGAGGACCGATAAAATATGTGTCGTCTGACTTTCACTTCAGTATTCAGCTCATTTTCCCATGATGAGCTCTTTTTCTTCATAAGTTATCTCTCCAAAAATGTTCCGTTCAGGGATCCCATGACTGAAAAGTCCCTGAACTTCATCACTGTCATATACCTGCAGGGGGTAAAAGAGGGACCCCTGGTTAATTTTTCAAACTTCCTGCTTCTCCAATCAACGACCTACTGAGAAGGAAGTCAGATGAAGTGAGGATGTCCGTAAACTAGCAACGCGTGTGTCCTTCAGGGTTCCCATGGTTTCCAGCCTGGTTTCCTCCATTCACTTTTACCACTGCGACATGATGGCAGCGCTCCGAGGTCGCACAGTGAGGTCATCCAGCTGATGAGTCACAGACAGACGGTGGATAATCCCCCCCATTACGCACACACAATGTGCACTGAAGCTAACTGTATTTACTGACCAATAAGAGTTCGCTCATGTAATGGGTAAATGTTTGTTTCTGCATTTTGTTTGTTGACACAAGTGAGAGCCTTTCTGTGGCTGACTTTTAAAAAGTAAAGGAGCTGGTTGATGGCGACAACACATCTACAAACTAAGGCTGATGACACTTTGGTGTGGGTGAAGTTTATTTTAACTGTGCTTTGTTTTCAAAAGAGCTCAAGACGCCAACGATAGACAACAAGAGAAGTGTCATGGAAAACTTTGTTAGAAACCCCCTTCCAGAGATCCTGGAGAAATAAACGGAAAGAAACACCACTCTCAAATTCTTCTCATCAGTGGCCTGGATTCAACTTTTAGTGTGATGTTTTCTGGCAACAAATACAAATTGAGTTACAGGAAATGAGGAGCCAAGCAGGTAGATAAATGAAAGAACATCCTGGGTGGTTTTGCATGTTCTTAACTTCATGTTATGTAAACAACACTTGTTGTGACATTATAGTTTTATTTCTCTATCTTGTGTCTGGCACAAATTATGTCTTGAGATTCATTTGACAATATTTTCTTTTCTTGACCTGCTTCCATTACTCTACTGATTTAATTTAATTTCGGTATGTTTTATAATAGTGTAGATTTTTCTGTGAAGCTATTTCTTCAACATTTTTGCTATTTTTTAATCCACTGTAATGATTTCTACTACCTTCACTCCTTCTTCTGCAGCCATACTTTGAATACACATGAAAGACATACAAGAGAATATATTTTCCTTTGCTTACATCACTATATTGCATTTATATTGTCAATAAAGACACCAAATTAGTAGTGGCACACTGGTAACGTGCTGCAGAACCACTGGTATCTGCCTCAGAAATACAGGTATGTGGCCCGCTATATAGTCCACTTTTAAATCTGTCACTCCAACTCTTCTTTTGAATGATGGAGCTATTTTTATACTGACAAATAGATTTCCATAACTGTATACAAGTTTAATGATTTAGTGTTCTCTAACACCCGTCAGATCTCTTTATCTCTTACCCTCTTCGCACTCTGGTCCAGTCCAGCCCTCCATGCAGACTTTGGAGCCGCTGGGGTCGCAGTTGAAGTGACCGAAGAAGTCGTTGCGGGCCCTGCAGAACTTGTTGCAGAAAGGACCGTAGTAGTTCGAGTCACAGCGGAAGCGAAGCCGATACTCCATGCTGAGAGCGCGCCCGTGGTGTCTGTACGTCTGCCACTGCTCCCCAGGGTTCAACATGGAGGAGAGGAGGACTCGCTCAATCATCTGACCTGTGGAGGATGGAGGGAAGACACTCTTTCAGACATTTTGACTTTTGTCTTTAAGATCCACTGTCTTTAAGGCCACTTGAGTAAAACATCTATATTTTTAGCTGCTTAATTATCACAGACTAGTCACTAACTGAGATTGGGTTTTTAAAAGCCTTCTGATGCTGGAGGAAACACTTGAGAGAATCTTTAACTAGAGCTACAGAGCAAAACAAGAGACCACAACACCAAAAAAAAAGAAATGAAACATGCTAAAAATGGATGTTCAGAAGCCTTTTTTAATTATCAAACTTTGTCTGTCTGATTAGCTGTTTGTATAAATATATCAACAGTCAACAGTATAGCTTGAAACTTCAGCTACTCTTACCAAACGCAGGTCTTTTTAAATAGCTTTCAAGAAATGTCTTTGTGTAACGACAACATGTTCAGGAAATGTGAGCAAAGCTTGGATCATGACAATCAAATGAGATTATGTGGTATAAAAAGCCCTGATTTACACTTTCAAGTGTTTCACTGTTTGGGTCTGGCTAAGTGAGCTTCTCTAACTCTCTCTCTCATCCTTTAATCAGCCCAGTATTTCTTAAGTGCATCCTTCAAGATCAGACCACTTGACCAAAAAGCAAGCATGTGCAGAGAGTGAGCATAAAAACAACTCCACTATTAGTTCTGATGAGACAAGAGCGGACCCTAAAAAAAGAGGGTCTGGGGTCTGCAGAGAAGAGAGAGAGCAGCATGAACAGCAGAGAGGACCAGACAAGGCCTCGGGGCAGTGGCTGCTGCTCCTGACCCCCGGAGGGGATTTCCCAGAGGCACTGGCAGCCCCAACTCGCTCATAATCTCCTCTGACAGGGTATTAACACACACAAAGAACCCAGAATATGTGTGTGTGTATATGTCAGAATATTTGTGTGTCCCAATGTATGTGATTGTGGTGAGGATAAAGGGGAAGATTGTGAGATAGTAACCTAGAAAAGGAAGTCTTGTTGGAGGTATGTCAGCAATAGATAGAGAGAGGTCGTACAGTGTATAAGTGTGTGTGTGTGTATGTGTGTGTGTGAGACAGACAGACGCACACAGAACCAAAGAGGAAGGGAGACAGCTATTAGTGCACATACACATAACAAACTGCCTGATGGAGAGATGAGATCACTGGTTTTACACAAAGGAATGAAAACAGGGGCACATATCGGCCAGTGTGAGTCTATGTGTGTCTGTGTGTGTGTGTGTGTGTGTGTGTGTGTGTGTGTGTGTGTGTTCTTGCCAGTGTGTGTCTCTATCTGTGTGAGTGAGTATTTTGAAAGCATAGTAAGAACCGAGTGGACACGCAATGCAATGCCATCCAGTTTCTTCACTTCATGTTCTCTACCTTTATTCGCATCTGAAAGTCAATTTTTACAAACGTACATCAGGCGTCTGCAGTGCATTGTGGGTTTTTCATTATCATTATGACTCTAGCATGTCAAAGGGCTAATTTCATCATCACTATTCCTCTGCTAGATGAAAAGAGCATCAGTAGAGAGGTAAGTGGAGAAAAATAACCGGATTAGCAGGCAGCACAGCAGGGAAGGTGTATAACAGAGTTTGATTTCCTCTCTGATGTGATTAGATGATACAGCACGATAACAAGCGAGCAAGAGTGAGTAGAAGGAGAGAGAGCGATGGAGAATATCAGACGACAGAGGCAACAAGAAGCCCTGAGCTGTGTCTTCAAGAAAAGCAAACAACAGCTAAGCAGGAGTCACACAGGGATTGTTTCTGCAGGTGGCAAACACACTTAAATCTCTCTCTGGCCTCTGGTGATTGTCCCCTACTGATGCGTTCGAGCTGTGAATTGCTCGCTCCTTGACAGTGGTTGAGAAAACACTGCAGGAGAGAAGAAACCCTCTTTGTGATTTGCTATTTCAACATCACCTGAATGGACAAATCAATTCAGTAGACCTATGGAAAGCAAAAGATCAACTGGATACTCTTTTTCCTCTCACATATAAGTGTGAGGAAAAGTTTTTGTTTTTAATGTGGTCCTACTGATGGGTGTAATGTATCCCACTGTGTCTAGACCTTTGTCTTGAATCTTAAAAACAAGCCAGTCTAGATTATAACACTTCTATTATTGAACTTCCCTTTCTCTCCAGCGGTGGTGGCAGTCTTGTGGCTGTGAGTTCTTAGTCAATACAGTTTAAATGTGATTGAACACAGCAGCAAATCTGCACCCAAAAACGACCCCATAAATATGAGAACAAGGGGGGGAGCACAGACAAAATGAAACCGCTGCAATTTAACATAATTTTGGTTTATTACAACACTGATCTGGTGCAGTTAAAAATAACCTGTTTGGAGTTTTAAGCCATCAAAAGTGCAAGTTTTATGAGTGGGTGCACTCTTTTTTAAATATCCTGTGCCCACTGGCATGCACTTGCATTGTTGTGCATGGTAGATGACTATTCCTAGCAATGCAGAACTTCAAAACCTTCCAAAAAATTATCTCTGTAAGCCTTTGAGGTCAAGAAAACCCACTTGAAAGCTCCTATGATAAGTTTTAGCTGGTTATGAAACAGGCTGATATCCACTTTGATAACTCTTATGACCTCCAAAAGCAAATGAGACCATCAGCATAAGGATTGATTATTTCTACACAGCCGTTTTTTTTTTAAACTGCTGCAAGGGATAGGTTTCACAAGTGATGAACTGCATGCTGCCTATACAGCATCCAGGGCATAGACTCTCAATGACGGATACCTTTATCTGGTAAAAGAAAGAAGATTTTTTGTTACACATGTATGGGCCAAAGAGAAGAGATACTGCTTTTTGCACAGGAGGAGCTAAAATCAGGTCCATCGCAAGTTATTCACAGGAGCTTTAACAAACTTGTGAAAATGCAAAAGTGCACGATGCATTTTTAGTTCAAAACAAGTATTCTGTTCTTATCAATTCCTCAACATTTCTCTGAAACTTCTTCAAATCTGATTTCCCACTGACAGGATTGTCTATGATTTAATACTCTCAGTTTACAACTTTTGCCTCTTCCAAAAAAAAAAACTATCCACCCTATTCTCAGGGGTGCTACTGCTACCAATGGAAGTTGTTTTGAAAGAAATTCACCTTCAATTTTGAGGAAACCGCTTTATTTATTAACAGATGTCCAGCTACATTCACTCTTATATTTTCTGACATGTCCTTGCACAGTTCTGGTAACTTTTGTGCCTATCGTGGCTATACTGATAAACAGACAAACCGAAATGTGTGGCTTGGGCAGCAGCATTTGAACATTATTATTTTATCTTATTATTATTATTCTCACCATTATCATTTGAATCATTGCTTTAACATATATTTATCTTATTTATTTATTTATTTATCTATTTATTTCTTGTATTCACCTGATCTTGTTAACGCTACCTTATTTTTTACTTTTCTTTCCACTTTTAATTATTTTATTAATTTTACAGTATTTTATTTATAATCATGCCTTTTATGCCTTTACCATTGCTGTTGTTTTCTGTCTCTCTGTTATTCTGTGAAGCACTTTGGGCTGCATGTTTTTATGTATGAAAGGTGCTATATAAATAAAGTTGAGTTGAGTTGAGTTGAGATGAGCGGTAGACAGAAAGGATTGCTCCTGTGATAAATGGTAAAGTTTCCCTTGCTACCAACGAGAAGTCCAAAAGGACGTGGCTGGCATCACTGTTGATTTTACAGTTTATAATGTAATATCAAGGCTATTTATGGCACAGCGTGCAGGGTAGCATGAACGAAAAACATTACAACTATCTGTGTGGAGAAAAAAAATATTCCCTAAAGCAGTTAAAACAAGGCCAGGTGTCCTTAGAAGCTGGAATACATGTACACATAACCAAATAGCCTTAGCAACGCATTGTAACCATTTTAAGCTACAGCTGTGATATTCATGTCATATAACCATGAACTGTATTGTAATAAAGTTCTATAGCTTGAAGAGAATTAGATGGATTTTAATACTATGTAAAGACTGATACACATCAGAGCTTTACAGGCTGTGGTTCTTTGCTGTCTATAGCAACAGAGCAAATAAAGTAGATAAAGTAGCCATAAATTTAATAAACTGGAATTATCCTTCAAGACGAAGGTATGCCCCTGCAAGTTAACACAAGCTACATTTCATTTAATCAAAACTCAGTGAATGTCATACTGTCAGTGCTCGAAGGACATCATATTTTCTCACTGATTCCAAGGACTGTTTCAGAAAGTACGGTCGGGCTCGGTAATCCCTCCTGATTAGCGGCAGGGCCTGATAAGTCTATTCAGACTGCTACAGGACGGCCATGTTTGGGCTGAGCTAAGCTGAATGGCTTTAGACCCAATGTAAGGGCTGTCAGAGGCTCAGGTGGAAATGACAGATAATGCAAACAAGATGTAAGAGCAGCGCTGGAGGGCATAGGGAAGGAGGGACGGAGGAGGACAGGAGACAAGAACACTGAAGGAGACGCAGCTCTGGTGAGCTCCCAGTTTTCTCATTATCTCGGACATCTTTTGGATATGACTGGGGATGGTGGGATGAAAGAGAAGACTGTGGTATGACAGGAATGAGGAAGGCAAGGGAACATCTGTCTTCTGTGTGTGTGTGTGTGTGTGTGTGTGTGTGTGTGTGTGTGTGTGTCTGTGTGTGCGTATGCGTGTGTGCATGTGTGATGTGCTTTTTATAGCATGCAGCTCAGATTCTCTGTCATGGAGCTTTTCCTGATTATGAGGAGAAACATAAAGGAGACGAGCAGGAAATTAAAGGGTCTGGATAAAAAACCTTCTGGCCTTGAAATGAAGACACAAGGGATATTTTCACATTGTTTCACATTGTTGAACTCGTAAACAAGCATGAATTGTCTGCCTCCAGGCTAATGTTGCTTGTTGTAACCTAAACTTACAGCTAGATACGATAGATGTGTTTTTCTTGGAAAAACAATTGGAAGAAGAGATTCATGCCACAACCCAGTAACAACATATTTGGTTAAAGATAAGTAAAGACATGAATCTTACAGTCTGACATCTGTTTAACCATGGAAAAGTTATGCAATAAAATGCTTAATGTTAAAAAACATGAAAATCCAGGAAACTACTGAACTGTGGAAAAACAAACTGTGCCACAACTAGCTGGCTTTAGCTCCCAAGAGGGCAGTCAGAGCTAATCTCAGCCTCAGTCTTAAGCTTGAGAAATTAATTCTGATGCTCTGCTATCTTAGCAGTGGAGAATAGTAAAACCATAAAACTGGAAAATATATTAGCAACCACTAGTTGTGATTAAAGCTGATATTAGTTAACCATGCATCTTGCTACTTCAAGCTAGCTGTAGTGCAAGGTTGAAGTTGGCTTTAGCTATATTAAACCTATTTTTTGCCTTATTTCTACTTAAATGTAAAATAACTTTAATTTTTCCACATCTTAGTTGAGTTTATTGGATTATATTTTTTTCAAGAAGTTACCTAATTAGTATTAAAATGTGAACACCATCTACTCATGCTACAAGCTAATAAACAAAAACAAACAACAAAGGTTGTCTGGTGAGAAAATCCTCCGATTAGGTTGAAAACTTAAACTTATGTTACACACTCGGGCTAAGCAGCCTTCAAACTTCCACAAAAGAAGACCAGCATTTCATCTAAGAGGAGATACGATTAAATCATCAACGCACAACTTTGTCTCTCTTCCTTTGGCATCCTACTCTTAAGATTTCCGTGCCACTACTGGTAAATCAGAGACGAAAATGTTATCACATTTACTGCAGCCTCACCTGACTCTGACGTGCCGTTGTCGAAGTCCAGAGCCTCCAACACCAGAGAGAAGGATTTCTATGAGGGAAAACACAGAGAAAACACTCATCAAACATAAGCAAAAAAAGGTTTTCTGTATCACATCAGACAACAACACTTAATTCTGCCCATCTATACAGCTTCATCTATTAACTCACTCTTATCATGTGTGTTTGTATCTTGTTCTACTGTTGAGTTCTAACATGTTTTAGTTGGTACATGTTCCTGGTAATGAGGCTACATGTGGGCTCTACAGTGGGCTCGATTTCAACTTCTTTCAGACCTATACTCAAATAGTCTAGGACGACCTTTTTCACGAACAATAACATCTCCATATGCGAAGCCTGATTGACAGGTCCATCATCATACATAACTTACCCAAACCCATTCTCTGCATGCCAAGAGCACATTATTTTGAAAGTCTTTGTGCAAGATGACGTTGGATTGACCAGCAATGCAAAAAAGAGGAAAGTAAGCAAATGTATGCAAATAGGGTGAAATTCACCTGGTGGTTGCATCGAAATTTAACAAATAACTGACAACAAAAGTGAAGCAGTGGTGCATCACAACACTTAGTCTCTATTGCAATGGATTTCTTTGTGTCGACAAATCTTGTGAGCTTTATTCAGTTAGCCTTCATCGTGACAAATATAAAAGGGAAAAAAAGCAGGTTGTTGTGGGATTGCAGGTTGCTTATTTCCACATAATTACCAAAAAATAGCTTGTCAGCTTTGATAGTATCAAGCTAGGAGTGACGGAGATCATGCCCACTTGTTGGTTTCTAATTACCTCCCTGATGGTGTTTTTTTCATCAACATAGATGAGGTAATTTCTGAAAAATCAAAGTAGCGCTGGTTGTAAATTTCAATGTGTTAAGACATTAATAAAGATGAGATACTGGTGTTTGATAGTCTCAGGCATCTTCTGCTGTTGGCAAGTTAAACTGGCAGGCATTACATAATTAAATATATAAATAAAAAGTAGTACAGAGCAGGTAGCCTGGCAGCCTGGTACATGCAGTGTTTTCTTATTTCCTCCAAAAAGTGCCAAAAATGTATGACCTTTGTAAAAACACATGAGTTCTGTATATTTAAGAACATGTCCTTCATACATAACTCAGAAGTGGATTCAAGCAAAACATTTTCAAAAATTATGGCGGAAGATTTTTTTAAAATCAAAAATAAGTAAAAGCAGGAATCATTCTGCACAAATCACACCACCTCAAGTATGCATCATTTATTCCGAATTATTCTCAAGGAAAATGCACAAGTGTAAGCAAGCAACTTTGGACTCATTAAGCTTCTGAAATTGTTGGACTATTTGATCATTCAGTCTTTCACAGTGTGGTGAACCTCTTCCCAGCTTTATTTCTAAAAGACTCAGCCTCTCCGTAATACTCTTTTATACCCAGCTATGTTACTAACCTGTTGCAAATCAACCTCATTAGCTGTGTTTTCATACTCATCTAAGTGCCTTTTTTAAGCATTACAACTTTTTCAGTGTTTTGTCATCCCTGTCCTACTGTTTTTGAAATGTTGAGCACTAGTATGCCAAGGTGCAACACTTGAGTAAATGTACCTATTCCAACACAATAGAGAGTGTGTTTCTTTCATCGCCTCAAGACTTTGTAAAAAAGGACATGCATCAGAGGTGATTCACTGCCCAAACAAGTCAAGACTGCAGATTGTTGCTGAATCAAGAAAACCTCAACCTGCAGTCATCCAAAGAGAGCCAGAGAGAACTGGCAGCACGGTGTGGGAGGACATCCAAAAACTCCCGTCCAATTTACTGAACACACACTCAGACCAGGTGTTTTGCTTTATTGTGCTTTATCTTAATGTCCTCAGAGTCTTCTTGGCCTGCACTGCAGCACACACGTTAATCCCGGATAGAGTTTTGGAAGTTTTTTGCTTGTAAATCTTAATATTTCATTAAAATTCAGAGCCTTGTGTAAAGATAAAGTCAGCCTGTATTAAGCTGTGCTGCAGTACACAGGCAGGGGACTCTGCAAAAGCTGGACATCTTCAAATGGTGACTTTGACTGTACAAAGATATCACACTCTGGAGAGATAACAGACGACAGGTGTTTCTCATGCATTAGTTCATCTTATAGACCAGTAATGAATAATTCAGACCAACACTTTCCCCTACAACTCTCTCTCCATCCATCCTTTTCTCCCTCAGCGAAACAAACCACCAGCGCCTGTCATGCAAATGTTCCCACCCTGAGTATTGAGGGTAAGGTTTCTCTTCCTAAAGGGCTGCATGGATGTGTAGTCACGGCTTCTGTGAGAGCCTAAAGAGGGGGGAGGAGAAGGGGAGGTGCTGGTTGAGGTAGGCATAGAAATAGGAAGCAGGTGATGAGCACAGGAGGTGAGCGAGGTGTGAAGGACAGGAGTGGTGGATTCAGATGGAGGTTAAGGGCAGGAGGTCAAAGCTTTAGCTAGGGGAAAAAAACAGAGATGGAGGAGAGAAGATAAAGGGCTGTAGTGAAGGTACAAAATGTTAGGGGGAGTGAAAATTGGTGTGTCAGAAAATACTGAGTCAGGAGTTTGGTTCAAGTGGAGGCACATTCACTGTATCTGTGCTCCAACAGATGGGAGAAAAGGGTGAGGAGAGGAGGAGGTAAGGACTGAAAATAGAGGGCTAGGAATTCAGGATAATTACATGGAGAGTATGTTAAGAAAAAGGGCAAAGAAAGGTAGAACTCTGGCAGCTGTGGAGGGATAACGACTTGTAGGACTCCTGGAGTTTGTCAGATTTTCAGATGTATGATGGAGACAGAGAGGTCAGAGGAACAAAGAGATGATGGCTTGGGAAAGATCACAGGAGAGTACCAAAAAGGAGGAAGTGATGAGATAAGAAAAAAAGATAGTGAGGGGGAGTGTAGAAAACCCACTCACACACAGAGACACAGTGTGTAGAAGTCATGGCGCTAATGAGATGTGCTGGCTTGCAGAGGGCGAGCAGCCAGTTCATTAAGACCAGCAGACAGCAGGTAGCTCAGAGCCGGACCAGCTGGACTCATTAAGCCTCAGCTTAAAACTCAAACCTGAAGTTATGTTGAGTATTCATCATTTACATTTTTACACGGTTAAACCTTACAGATGATTAAGATCACATTAGATCTGTAAAGAATCATTACTCTAATTAGTTTTTAGATACACTGTATGGATCATATGCTGTATTTAGAGAGCTAGTGTCTGAAATGTTAAAAGGATTGCATTGTTTTACAATGTGCAGAAACAGTTATTGGGCACAGGTACAAGTCTATGTTTATGAATTCATAATGTAAATTTTGTATATGTGTACACTTCATTCCATCTTTACTTTTAATCAAGACAAAGTGCCTTATGAAGAATGGTAGTACTTCTCCTAAAAAACTTAAAAAAAAATCTTATTTGCAGTTTTTTTTTTTAGATGAAGTTCATATAATTCAAACACGGTATAATACATGGAGAAAGTCTCCCTCACCCATGGTGTCTTGAGAGAAGTTTTGTAGCCCAACAATGATGGGTGTCATATTAGAAATGCTAACTCAACCTAACTTTCACAGAGGTGGAGCGCACCCTCCTGTCCATCAACTCACCACGCCCCTGATCATGAAAAGGTATGTACAATGCTTAGCTGAATTATTATCAAAACTAATGAGTTGAGAAAAAATTAAAAACCCTTAAGTGTGTATAAATAATGAAATGATTCATACAGACTGAAATCTGTTTTGTTTTTTTACCTGGATCTGAAAATGTGTACGTGTATGTGTTTAAAAATTGCCATTTTAACAAGGGTGTTGATGGGGATTCATTGTTTTTTGGAGTCAGCCTCAAGCGGACATTTGAGGAACTGCAGTTTATTTCACTACCGCTTTGGCTTAATTTTACAATACAGAAGGCTGTCGCTTTCTTTTAGTGCAACAATATATCAATAGAATAGTCCAGTGACAAAAGGAAAACTATTAAAGAAAGGAAGGAAACAAATTAAAATTTCTGCTACATAATTTACATTTTCATACTTTTTTATAATCTTCATTCAAACCTTTAAGCATTACTTGCAAAGAATTGTAAAACTTAAGTGTGTCAGTTCCCTTTTAAAAATCATTGTGCTTCACTGGCTTAGAATATGTTTTAAATGTAAATTTAAATCTAAAAAGCTGTAACTTAGCGTAGATGATGTACAGATAAAAGTGTTTTTCCTCAGTGCAGTGGGGTTAATGTCTTAAGTAGCATGAAATAGTTATACTGAAGTAAAGTAGAAGTACCTCAAAATAGAATCAGAATTGGGGTTTGTTCACACAATCAGTAATTTAGTTTTGGTGTGTGTGTGTGTGTGTGTGTGCCATTAAAGCTAAGATTAAAATAGGAGATATAGTAAACAGCAGTTCTACTACTGTCAAGAAAACTGGAGGCAAGTATAATAAACACAAGATACCAAAAAAAAAAAAACCTCATATGCACAACATATGAGAGATGTATGTTTTGTATAGGAATGTGAAGATGTTGCCAAGTGAGTGAGCAAAAGTTTACTGCATAAAATAAAGAATGAAACTGTGAAGTCCACCACTTGAGTAAACTAATCCTCTTAGCTGCTCTTCAGCAGCAGTATGATAGACGTCCAGAGAATAAAATACAGCTTGAGTTGAAGTGACTTCAGGATCAGGCCTGTTATGATGAACTGTCCACTTCTACAAAATGCCCACACAGCATTACCTCAGGGCTGGCCGCCTCACAGACCTCTTAGCCTTATCATCTTTCCAATCGGCCTCCCTCTCCCCTCCCTCTTTCCTCACCCTTCCTTCCATCCACTGTATGCACCTCTCCGTCTTACCTCCCACACCCTATGCCAGCTGTGAGTCTGTTTCTTCTCATTCACCTTTTCACCCACAAGTGCTCACAGCCAGGTAAGACATGATACAGTCATCGATACAGGAAGGGAGGATCTGTGGAAAGCTCTGCTACAAAAGGCTGAGGGTCCTGTGCGGCGTGCCAGGAAGGGTCAAACCAACCATAGTTACCGAGTTAAAAAATCACAATAACAGGCAGAGATGAAACACTGATAAAAACATGTTTGTTTTAGAAATCAAGACAATCATCCTATTAAATACCCTTCCTGAAATCCTGTCCAAAACACACAGACACACACACTTACAAATGGTTACCATAGTGATTTTTTTGCAATCCCAAAGTCTGTGGCTTCATTAGGGGCTAGGTGGAGGCAGCGTGACCTCACACTATTTTTCAGAAAAAACAACAACACGCACAGGGAGGAAAATCACACAGTAAACATCTCAAAGACAAAGCTGGTAATATCACAAAGTGCTGATATTTTCACCCCGTTCAGTCACAAACAACATCAGACATCTGAGTGTTATTTCTGCCATTTGTGGAGATAATGGCCAAAGTGATGACAGCGGGGAAATGACATAATGGGAAAAGAGAGTGTGTAGTTTTGAGTGTGTGTGTGTGTGTGCGTGTGTGTGTGTGTGTGTGTGTGTGTGTGTGTGTGTGTGTGTGTGTGTGTGTGTGTGTGTGTGTGTGTGTGTGCGTGTGTGTTGAGTTATCATTGTAGAGGAGTTGGCCTGACAAAGGATAATGGTCAATCTCAAAACAGTTATAAGAAATAAAATATGACAAAAGTATCATTTTGTCTTCTCTTCAATTTAAGAAATAAAATTATCTTTGACTTTGTCCTCCCAATGAAAAATCTTACATTTTTTTGATATGTTCAATTTTAAACATAAAGCCACGTGTAAAAGAAAATTTAGCTTCTAAGGATGCTTACAAAAAAAACTAAGCATTCTAAAAAGCTGTGGTGTCAGGATGGTGAGAAATCAATCAGGAGCATTTACACTGCAAAGCAATCTTCTCTTTTGAAATGGCTCCCAAAGCAGATCTGAATTTGTCTCTCCCGCTGCTTGATGGGCAAACTGTTTGCATATCTATTTGCAAGTATCAAATCTTAGGAAACAAAGGAGCCCGTGTGAAACCTTCTAAATGAATTCCATGAATAAAAAACACATATTTAACTTGCAGATAAACTTTCCACTGACTGGTTTTACACACAAAAAAACAAGAGAGAGTACGAACAAAATTAGTTAATCAATCAATTATACACTAAGAACTAAGGGCCATATTTTAACAATCTAAAGCTCACGGACTAAAGCGTATTAAGTGAGTTAGGACCTGCTCAACTACATTTTGCTAATCTAGCAGCGCACAATGTGAGCACTAAGAGAGGCGCAGGGTGCAAAGAGGTTGGATTAATTCCCTTGATTATTCAAAGGTGTGTTTTGGGCGTAACATGAATCAAACCAATCAGTGTGTCATCTCTCATTCCCTTTAAGAGCCAGGGGCATTAGCAGGCAGGCATGTTATGATTTACACAACTGATTTCAGCCTTTCTTTGTAAATACACAAGACTCTAGCCGGCACATGGGTAACTGTGAAAGTCACACCAGTGCATGGATTAACATTATACCAAGGTGTGGAGGTCTGTAGTTCTTGGTCTGTGCAGGGCTGATGTGTGTGAGGAGAAATCAGTGAGGGTGTCCTTATCTTCTGGTATCCGAGGATTGGCTCCAAAGCAGTATCATAAAGATGTAAGTGGATGAGGGACAAAAATCTTGCTCTCTTTGCCAATAAAAGCACTCTCTCACTGTATCAGCAAATACACTGATACTTCCTCATGAGTGTGAGCTCGTCTGCACGCCTCCGTATGTGTGTAAGAAGCAGAGGAGCATGCTTTGTGAACTCTTATGCCCATCCTACTATCTCACTAATTTGCCATCTAAATAGCAGGAAAGTACTGTATTTGTCTAAGGCACAGACATTTTACTGTATCCCCCCTGAGATAGAAACGCACCATCCTTGCGTCTAAATACACCTCATTTTAAAGCCAATACAGCCATGGGGGGACGCATGGGCTAATTTTTTACACAACATTGGTACTGGGCATTAAATGAGGATGACATTAGGAGGAAAATAATTTACACTTGTACTGTACAGTGCTTTTCCCTGGGTGTATGATATGGCCTTAAAAGTTAATTTAGTGTTTAAATAAGCCTTACAATTATGAATCATTAAAGCCTCTCTACCATTAGGGAACTCTTCTTTCATTTTGTCCTCTAACTAATGAGTACAACTCAGCATTTCCACAGAACATACTTTGACTTGGAATTAATGGAATTAATAACATCACTGATGTCTGTTCCAGTAATTGATGCACTGCAGTGCAGAGATTTGTAATTACTTAATTAGTTGCACCTGAGTTTGATAACTTAATACATGTTCTGTGAAAAGGGTCGTATGCCAGTTTTCTGCTCTGTGTGCCATTGCCATCTTGTGTTACATATTCTCTGCTTTAGAGACGAGTGGAGGAGTAGGTATACAAAAAATGAAGCTGCTTCTTTTGGCACATTGTTGTCTTATCTTACATAAACCTCAGTAAGGACAACAGGATTCAGCTTTGAGGGTCATGTTTCACTGCATCTTAGTTTGTTTGACAGTTTAGAGGAAAAAATAAACACAAACTGAAGGAAACACTGGCTCTCTAAAAATACTCTAAGTATGATTTTGAGCACTAAGATTAAGGTAGTGATTGTAATGGGTCTGATTCATGCTGAGCTGTAGCAGGACTCAACAGATGAGAAAACACATTTTAAAGTGTACAAGCAGATATTTAATTCTTCTACATCCTCTCAATTAAAACCACCTCCAATCTACAGCAGCATGGAGTAATTTTTCTGCAGGATGTGATTGACATCTCTGTGAGTTCAGGTCAGCTCGCTCTCTGATTGCCCCTCATGACATGTGCAGATGGTCTGAGCCTGGAATGGCTGATGGTTTTCCGGCCAAAAAACAAGACAACATCCAAACAAGAGAATTAGCTCTGATTATAAATTGTCCGTTCCCTCGGGCTGTGTGCTGTCTGCTCGTCTGGCCCCGTCCCTTCTCTCCAGCCTCGCACCAGGCCAACAGCGATAAAGCTCGGGATTACAGGGAGCTATGCAAATTCAAACCACTGTGCAGACATTTGTGAAAGCATGCCAAATTTAATTAAATGAAGGTTTACAAACATCAAGCTAGGTTACTATCCTTCAAAACTCCTCAGCCTGACCCCTCCCTACCCCCCATATGGGTGCCCCTCTTTGCACCCCTGCCATGCCTCCCTCCCTCCCTCACTCCCTCCCTCTCTCCCACTCTCTCCCTCTCAGACATGGGCAGGGTAGGATATCCCGACAAAGCCAGGCTGTACAAACACAGCTCTACGACAGGAAGAACTCCCAGCCCTGAGAGAGGAATTTCCCCTCCGAGCTCACACACTAATACGCACACTCACACGCACACCTGCATGCACACGCAGTTTAGACACAGACACACACGTGCACATACACACACACACACACACACACACACACACACACACACACACACACACACACACACACACACACACACACACTAAGGCATACAATATTGCTGAGAGGAGGTCTCTATTTTTCCATATACAATGCTTTCAGTCAGTCAGAAAATATTGGTCTATCAACTACAATGGAGATTGTGGAAGAAGAAATGTGTCATTTGTCAATTTTGGCATTTTAATGTTGTGCTTTAATCATCAAACAATGCTGCTGTCTACCTATGAAGCACTGAAATGGACTAACTGGTCAAGCTTTATTCTGACGGTCTGAATCGTTTCTTTGATTTCTGACTTACTATAAGGTACAGTTAGGCAGAGCCTCCAGTGTTACTTGAATTTTAAAAACCACAAAAACATTTCTCTCGAACACTCTTTCATTAGCTATGTTAAATTTGCTAGCAAACAGTTGCTTATTTACTCCAGGCTGAGTTATGACGCCAATGTCCAAGTGCTGAAAAATGTAGCCCCAGTGGCAGCTTGAGGCTGCCTTCAAAACAATCAATCCTCATCTGGCCCCAGACTTCAACCCAGACATAAACATGTTTACAGACCTTGGTACAAAAAACTGCTCTCTACTCGTGACAATTGTTCGGGGGTTGAACCTTGACATTACTCATCCATTACATTAAGCCTTACAGTTGAGCCAAATTAGGGCTGTAGTTGCTTTGAGTGTCAGGTGAATACTATTGACTGTATGTATATATTGAGGACCTGCCTTCATCTCCTCCCATTGTAAAAAGTGAAGCCAAAACACTGCTCTGTTCGGCGCTGACATATTATTTTGGTGACAAATTTAGAGCTGAGGCATGACCAAAGCGATCTAGTCGAGCTACATAATTGACGTCGTGGCCCTTCCTAATAAGCACACTTTGAATTTACCTATAAAACTTCAAAGATCCTTCAGGTGGATACAGTTTACAGCAGAACAGATTCTTGTGCTGATTTGACGTGGACAGTCACACCAATGGAAAGTTCATGGAATCTTGTGTTAGTGTGTGTGATACATTTCCCTTATCTACTCCACTACAAGCAGGAGCCCTCATTTGTCATCAGAGCTGTCAATCAAAACATCATTACATCAAATAACTAATAAGGGCTGAACTTTTAAGAAAAATGAAGACTTGCACTTAAATCAGAATGATGAAAACTGTCATGGCAGACATCATGTTTGATGAAAACGTACCCGACTTGCATTTAAATTTTCTGGTTAGTTCCATCTGTTATAATGGAGGAGGCAGGCTTTTAATACCTATACTGCAGCTAGTCGCCAGGGGGAGCACTTAATGTTTTGACATCATTTCTGGGGAGCCATCATTACACCCATCTTTACATGCAGTCTACAGTGAACATTTTTTGTTTCATTAATGTCAATAAACACTATTTTAGTCACACTACTTGACCTCTCAACCTGATCCTGTTTTTCATGCTTTTTTTTGAGGAGAACTGCAGATATATCAGACAAATGAAATGTTTTTCTGTGGTTTATTGTACTCGCTGGCTGTCTTTGTTCAAAAATGTTCAGTCTGTTATGTAATTTTCCAATCAGCTCTCTACCAGGTCATTAATCAGCCAGGGGCACAGACTGTTACCTTTGATTACTTGATGTTTGCCAGGTTATCACGACAGGGATATACCCTTTTAACCAAATACAGTCACTACTGGCTAATATGCTGATCTCCAGGCTTCAGAAAGACAGTGGACAAACCAATGGGTGCTGTCAATGTGTCCAAATGTTTATACAGCCTATGGTATGTACTCGTCCAGCAGTAAGGTAACAACATGAATATTTATTTGGAGAACTGCTTCCATTTAGCTAATGTCTGTCTTTGAGTGCTGGGCAGAGAGTGTCAGGTGGGCTTTTAGAGAGAACTCTCTGAAAACACCTGGCTGCTGCATCTAAAAACTACAGCATGTGAGCAGTGAGAGGGAAACTAACAGTTAAAGTGGAGATTCAGATGAGAACTCAAGGTCTGTTCATCACTACAGGCAAAGTCTCTGACACGTCTCACATTGACGTCCCATGTCTCAAATTGTTGTGTCATATTTTTGTTTCTTAATAGAAATATCAATCATAACAGCTTTGAATTGAAAATGATCATTCATTAGACTTTGTTGTTAGAATTCAGTGAATACAGACGCCTGCAGGCTAATTTCATATTGTTGACTCTTCAGCTGACCTGCTGTGCGAGTAATTAACTGGAATTAATTTACTGGAGGTTTGCCAAACAAACACAGTGGCTATAGTTATTATGATAAGAAACAAATTACAAAGACGCTATTTGGAGTTAAATAAATTATAAATTAATCAGACCCTTCTTCAAACTGTCACTGAAAAAATTATAATTACTAGTCAAGTCCAGAATATATATAATAACTTGTATTATTATATTAATTAAATTAATTAATAATATTATATTAAATTAAATTTACTCGTTGTGGGACAAATAGAGGCTTATCTTATCTTATACATAATTTAAGATTGTGTCATCAAAAGAATCATGAGTTATATGACTGATAACAATTTGTCTCTAATTTCTTCCATGAACTGAAACTTTTGAACTCAATTCCAATTTTCTAGATAAATATATGATGAGAAGATGTCCAGATATCCAGGAGGCTTGGTTTAAACCTATAGATTTTTATTTTTATTTAATGATCAGATAATTATTCATAGAATAAGAATTGATCAATTTTACCATGGGTGGCCCCTCATCTCTGGAGACCAGCTCTTAAACAACAAGATCTGGTTACGTGAAAGGATGGTACCTCAAAACCAACATGGCAAGACATGGAGCTGACTGAAACACTGACAAACTTCAAGGCACAAACTCTAAAGACAAAGATGAGCTGGACAAAAGCAAGGCAATATGCAAGATGTCCAACATGGAGGTCAAATATTGCGTAAATACTTCAAATCTCTGAAACCATTTAGTGAGGCATCACCCTGATATACAATCTGCAAAAGCATACAATCTGAAACAAATCTCAATGGAAAAGGCATTCACATTTAAGTTAAAATTCAGCTCTGTCTGCCTAAAAATAACTCCATGCTATTGCAACTTTCATATCCTAGGATATACTGAACAAACTATGTGTTTGCAAACATTTGAGTGGGGTTGCCATTCCCAAAACAGTGTGCAGAGGTGAAACACAGCTATAGCTACAAAGCCCAAGGCTTGTTCTGACAGTGTATCATGCCTCAGTGCAAAAACAGAACTCAAAGGAACTGACATGAAAGGCTATAACAATTTACATTTACACAGTAGATATACTGTATGTCTACATTTATTCTTCTGCAACACTTCCATAACCGTTGAAGTGAATAGATGGGGCATAACATTTGGCCAGTGAACAACAGTGAACATAGAAATGTATGTACTTATATATAAATACTGTTTATAATTCACAGAATGAATGTAGGCCTTCCACAGATTGGTGGTAAGTATGAAGTAAAAAGCTTTCCTGGTTGATATTTGAAGGTAAAGGGAAATTTATATCAATCTACATTTGTTTTATAACTCTGTACTGACTGAGTGGTTTTATTGAGCCATCAGAAAATCTATTTGGCTCTATAGAAAGCCAATCAGTGAAATTCTAACATATACCAAATGCACTGAAGCTTTTATGCACATCATATATATCAGTGCACTCAGACAGCACAAGCAGGGGACTAATAGAATTTTTCATATTCTTTGTGTTGCTGATGGAAAAATTAATTTTGCAAGTGTTTCATAGAACTTTCAATATTCATAATCTCCAGCTAAACATGCTTTTTTTTTCACACACCTGCCAATTTGTGCCCTTAACATCAGAGAGCTGAAGTAATTACAAACCTGCACATGCACAAACACAAACTCACATATACACACAAACATGCAAACAGTTGCTATGACAGCGGCTGTGCCAAAGCCGGATTGGATGGCCAACACCTCACCTGCACTACAAATTAGTAACCACAGTAACAATGGCATTACTATTCCAGTGGCAGAGCTGACATCATTGTTGGTACATACGGTAAATATGATGAAACCATGGTGTCAGCTCTGTGTTGTTTGTGACAGGCAATAAAGAAAAGAGTGAGAGGTCAAAAAGCTGAAATAATGAAACATTTTAGATTGATTTCCACTCCACTGAGTAAAAAAGTAAAATGTTATCTGGGCACTGATCCTCCCCATGGACACTCAATCTTAACAGCTTTGTGACATACATGATTTCTTGCGAACAGTAGCTAGTCCACAGGAGAGCCACAGACATGATGCTAGGGTGAGTAATAAGCACATTTTCAGTAGTCTTTGTGGATTTTATCCCAGGTCGGCCATCTCCCTGCCCTCAGGTTAAAAACACACCTACACACACACTGAGTACTGGATGTGGAATTAGACCCCCAGTGTGCAGCCGCCAACCCCACCCTGCTCCCATGACCTCATCTCTATAATTAAATGTCTCTGTTCTCGCATTCTCTCCATCTTCAGTGTTTTTCTTTCATTCTTGATATAATTAGTGCTAGACTTCACCTTCCTCTCTTTGCTCTGACACACTTTCCATTTCCCCATCATCACCGCCACTCTTATCTGGTCTGTGCCATCCTTCTTCAAACTCAGAACCTAGATAGTTTACTCAGGAATACATGAATGTAAAAATCTTCCATGACATTCTCTGAATACCAAATCCTATGTAAGTAAAAGTGGATTGGGGTTATTGACACAATGCACTTTGCTCTGCTGTGATAGCCACTGGGATTCATTATCTTGAGCCCAAATATCATATTATTAATTCTGATGCATTGATGTGTAAGCTATTTTTCACTGTTGCAGCTGGTGTATGGCGACCAAGTTTAACATCTACGTAAAGTGTTCAGAAGGATGTCTGTGTGGAGGTTATCAGCCATTCAGGTCATGGTAGTTCAAAGGTCTAAACACAAGGGCGCTGGACTTGATTGAAGGACCGAGCTTAAAATCTAAGATTATTTGGGCTTTATGGATATAATAATTAGATATCTGTTGCTATAAGAAGCTGTTAACTAAACCGAAGGAGAAATCTAGTTGATTCGTCCAGTGGTATCTAACCTTACAGTCTGACGCCCTGTAGGGTACAAAAATTGTAAGAAGTCATGAGATGATTTATTGAAAAAGAAAAAAAGTAGTGATGGAATTTAATTTCTCTATTTTATATAATTTTTCCTTTCCTGTGTCCCGGTTCTTCAAAAAATGTGTCATATCTTTGGATCTGAAAACTTTAAGGACCTGTGTCCACTAATGGCTTTATTTTTTGCCCTGGCAGCGCTCACAACTCCAATTTCAGAGCCCCTTTTATTCTGCTGGTTACGAATATTACCCTGGGCACTTCTGCTTCCCTTCATTGTGACTGTTAAGACTGTTTTGCTATGCATGCTACATGTTTACCACTAAAAATGCTGATCTGCATTGGCTTGGCTCAGAAAGTAGGTGCTGCCAGCACAAAAAAAACGCTTTTGGTTGACACAGGCCCTAAGGCAGTCGCTATTGTCACCAGGCTGTAGAAGGTCCCCTTATCTTGACAAAGTACTTATCTTAACACAAACCATAATCCATCCACTGTCCCTACTACTTATCCCCTTTCAGGATAGCTGGAGTTAATCCCCACTGTCATTTGGTAAAAGGTGGGGCACAGAATAGTCACCAAACCATTCACATTCATATCTACATGCAATTAAGAGTAACCAATTAACCTAGCAAACATGTCTCTGGACTGCAGGAGGAAGCCTGATGCACAGAGGGAACACACAAACTTTACAAAGTAAGGTCACAGGAGAGATTCAAACTTTCTTGCTGTGAGGTGATAGAGCTAACCACTGCGCCTTTGAATCATAATCATTCCATCATCAAACAATCCCTTAAACTTAACCAAGCTGTTCTGGTGCCAAAACATTTAACTGTAGTGTTGCCACATCAAAAAGGGAGTTACTTCTAGTCTAAGAAAAATAATGTTAATGATGAAAAAGCCTCAACGTGTCAATCTTGTTGGTTGTATGAGTAGTGTAAAAAAGGAGTCAGTCTTTCATGGGGCTTAACTTGATAGAAGTATAGCTTGAACTTGATTACCAGATTTTTTTTTTTAACAATGTGTTAACCAAAATTTTTAAATTACATTATTTCACTCTGAAAAGTTGAGAGGTATACATAAAAAAGTAGCACATTATGAGAATATTCAAGTAAAGTAACTCACAGACCGTCCCCCCCTCTCTCTCTTTCTATGTGAGTCACATTCCTGCAGGGTTAATTGGCTTACACTGAACTATGCAGCCACTTCAAACAACAGAGGCCTCTTGACACGATGAGGCCTCATCCTCCATGTCGCCCTGCCCCATCTCCATCCTGCCCCCCCACTTCATCAACCCTTACCTCCTGCTGTTCCTGACTCTCTCTGCCCCCCACCCAAAACACCTGCGGGCCTCACACTGACATCATCTCCTGACTCTCACTTCCCTCAGTCTCGCCTCCACAGCGCTGACATCAACATCAACCATTTGCTCTTTCTACTACCCTCCCCCCCCTCCCAATTCCTCCTTCACTCATGACCCTCCTCACAATTCAGACCGAATGCCCTTGCCCCCTACAACGCCCCCTTTCCTCATCTTCGACTTCCACAGGAAATTACCTTGTCTAGCCGCTTCACATTCACCACTGCTTTTTCAGAAAGAGACGTTACGACTAAAGAGAACAAGACTGGGAGTGGTCTGTCTGTCCAGAGTAATGTGGGTAAACAGTGTGTTTGTCTCATTGCTCAAGTCTACAAAAACAAGTTGCCACATATATTTTTAGAAAAAGTGGAAAGCTTACAGTGTGATTAGACAAAAACATATTAAAAGATGGAAAAATTATCCATCTTTTCATGAAATATCTCCTTCATAGGCACTGCCTCATTAAGAGATCTGGTCTTGAAATTCCACCAGAATATATCTGCCTTGGAAAAAAAGGTGGTGCATAAATTTACTATGACCTTTCCAGAGCTGCCATCACAGCCAAACTTGGCGTTTTTCGGTTGGTGTGTGATCATTGCAGAGAATATCAAAGAACAACATTGAAAAGATGCTATAACAGGATTTCATACACCAGTGGAAGACTGTTACTATGTACATCTACTCAAATAATGTTCTTAAGTACAAGTACTTTCATTCGGTATTTACATTTCATGCTTTGAACTTCTTATCCACTAAAGCATAAATGGAAGAACTTTTCACTCAAAGTATTTTAGTTACAAGTTTTAATCATCACAGCAAAAAGGAAAAAAAGTTCCTCACCGCTGATTTAAGATATGACAGCTTGCACCTTTAAAGTACTGATGAAGGACTAATACTGTCAGGAAGTTTCCAGCTTATAGGTAAGCAAAACCCCAAAAGAATGAGAATGCCACACAATTTCAAATTGGGTCTTAAATTAAAGAGCAGCTAAGGAAATTAAAAATGAATGCCATTATGTTCTGCTTGTTGCCTGTTTTTATTCACCAATTCTAATAGGAGGATAGGTGTTGTTGACATCATGCAATTTCCTCCATGGCAGCTTCTTTCATGTACTTCAGCACATGTAAGTGCAAAGTTCTACATCCACACACAAAGCCTAACAGAGTAACATTTGTGTTATAAATGACAGGCAGCTAACATGTGCTACAAGGTTTAGTTCTTGTTAATCTCACTAAATCTCACTAAATCTTCAAAAGATGCAGGTAGGTATGAATTACATCAGCTAGACTGAGGCAGAGCTGTTTAAGACTGATCCTAGACTACTTGCAGACTCCCTGCTGACTTCACTGGAACTCAATGCAGTCTTAATGAGTATGCAACTCTATAGACTTCGAACAAAAAAGTATATACAAAAAATATATATACTGATGCATTGAACTGGTTATATTTCTTAAGTGCAATAGAAACATTACAGAAATTGGCAAGAAGAAATGTTCAAAAGCAAACAAGACCATCAGCCAACCACAAGATTGATTGTTTCCATATATGACTTTCACTGCCATGACATAACCATGAGAGAGAAAGTCGGAGAAGACTATCAGAAGCACACTGAAGAAACACCTCTTTTACCTCTTAATGGCAAACAATTATAGTTAGAGATATGACTGACTGTTAAAAGAACAATGGATGATCAAGAAACCCTACCTATTCGTGCAAAGGACTAAATCTAGAGCAGATAACACAAACCACTTTGTCAATAGGAAGCACCAAAATAATTACAAACCAAAAGTTAATTGTAAGAAAAGCAGATCCTACCTTTATTAGCACAACGTCATTAGCTGTGCTGATAGCTCGCAGCTCACGTCATATTGTACTTTGAAGTAGCTCTAAACAGGTTTCACTTTAACACAAACAGCTAACGTGGCTCACTGCTGTCAGTTTAGACCAACAGATTGAGAAGCTCTACACAAAATAGCATGGATACTTTGAAAAAATGTCCAGAAAATCTCCTTATTTAATTAAACAGTATGTTACCCCTCTGTTTCAAAACATGGATTCATGGATATCCATGATTCATGGGTCACCTGGAATTAGATAAACTCCAAAGAATCACATCCCTGATTTACATGATGACATATCTCAAAGAGGGATGCACATCAATATCAAAATGTCATTGGATGATCATGGCTCTGAAACTATATATCTGTATCTAAACTGAATGAACAATTCTGTTGATATTACAGGACGATAAAATGCTGACATAATCCCTGCTGCTGTCTAATTCAGATGATCTAATCCCATCCTCTAGACACACAGTGGGTGAAGGTATGCGCCTTAAACAATGTTACAATGTATCCTGGCTAAAGGAGTTTTCATACTCCTCCAAGCATAAGTGTACTTTTGAAAAGCTTTGTGAACCTGCCAATGTACTGTCACAACAAGATTATGCATAACAACGTATTAATTCCACCACAGCGGAGCTCGATGTTCACTGCAATTAGGGGGGGACGAATATTGGCATGTTGCAAAAACAGCATCAGCACCTTGCTAAATGAGTTGGAAAACATTGGGACATTGTCAGAGCAGCCATTACTGTGTACACCTACTTCTGTTGATTTTTTTATAGTGGGGTTGACAGCAAATACTTTACTTTGGTAAACTGCATACCATACGAAATACAAGCTGGATATTTAGACAAGATATGTAAACATCACGCTGTTTAGGCCGCTAGTTGGATAAATAGATCAATCAATCTGATCCATTAATTAACTGTTTTTCTCTAATCTGTCAGATAAAAGTGAAAATTACTACACCAAGCCAAAAGGTCACTGATTTTTTATAAGGATTATGTCATGATGTGTGTTTAGTATACGGTAGGTTGGATAGATAAGATTATTGATTCATGACGGGACGACAGACCAGAGAAAGAAAAGCATTATGGGACAAAGTTAAAATCATAAACATAACATGTTTCCCAATGTGATGACTCAAAATGTTTGTGGTTGCTCCCGTTGAGCTTCGTCAACACAAGTAACCACAGAGAGGAGAGGGAGGATTTATGATAAACTGGTCTGTAACTCTGCCTGCTCTGTGTAATCCACAGAGACGAGATGTGACTGAAGGGCAGCTACACTGAGAACAAAAGGTTTATAATGGCTGATTTAAACTGAAGAGAGAGAGAGAGAGAGAGAGAGAGAGAGAGAGAGAGAGAGAGAGAGAGAGCGAGAGAGAGAGAGAGAGAGAGAGAGAGAGAGGGTGGGTGGGTGAGAGATGTTGAGGAAGGACACAGAGGAGGTATGAGGGGAGTAGGAAAAAGATCAATGGCAACGACAGGAAACTATTTGCTCTAATCACACCTGTGTATCCGTCTATTTACCTGCACTCAATGAAAAACAATGACATCCGCAGACTGTATTTTCACAGTGATCATGTTAATTAAGCTTTAGCTGCCTCTTTCTCATCTAACGAAGAGACTCCCACTTTTAAATCCAATTTGCACACAAATGAAATCATTAAAACAAGCTTCCCTTGAGACGTTTACCCCCGAGTTATTAACTTATCTCTAAAACCACAAGCCCCAGATCCCGCTGGAATTAACCTGCTTTGTGTTTTCTGTGTGTTTTTGTCGTGAGTCTTTAGAAAAAGAAGGTTATAAAGAGTAAATTGTGTGTGTATGTGTATGTGTGTGTGTGTGTGTGTGAGCAAGCCTGCAGGTCTGTGTGAACAAATGATACAACAGTATCAGCATACATGCAGGTATGCAGGGCTGCGTAGGTGAGTCAATTAGGGGACAAAAGAGAGGAGAGCACAAACGCCGGGAAGAGAGAGAGTGAAAGACAGACTTGGGAAAGAAAGAAAGCTCCAACTATGCTGCTCTCCTTTCGTTTCCCTTCACTGACTTCCCCCTGTTTCGGCTCCCACACAGCAGGAATGCATTGGTTACAACGGGTGTGTGTGTGTGTGTGTGTGTGTGTGTGTGTGTGTGTGTGTGTGTGTGTGTGTGTGTGTGAGAGAGAGAGAGAGAGAGAGACAGAGAGAGAGGGGTGGGGGGTGGGGATGGGGTCTTTATACAGGGTGTCTTCTGGTAAGTTTCATTAATGGAGACAATTAGAAACCACGGCTGTCAAGCGGTTAATTATTTTACTGCTGTTTGCAATTTATTGCAGGATTAGTTAACTAACGATTAATTGTGAATTAATCTAACTTTTTATCACTTCTTAATGTTCCTTAAAGGGATATTTTTTAAGTTTCCCATACTCTTATCAACATGAAGGTGTTCAAATGTGCTTGCTTAATGCTTATGTATGTATTTCATTATTGCAACAATCCAAAACAATGACAAATACTGTCCAGAAAATTCTCCAGATTAACCTCAAAGGTACTGCATGCTCCAATAACATGCTGTAAATATAAGATGGCAAACTGAAGCCCAACATCAGGAACAGACTACTGACCTGAATGTAACATAACTTAGTAACACTAACACAATAAATTGTCCAACTTAACATGTTTAAAGTTAAAAAGCAAATAAAAATTAGGCCTACATCTACACTATCGCCTGTCTTTAAACCTGAAATACATTTTTGAGTTTCAAACATTTCACATAGGAAACAATATCACATCATATGTTTGTTTTTCTAGATTTTGTTTTGAGTCTTATAATATTGTTACCCGTTCTGATCTTGTTTCCTCTTGTCTCTTTCTTTGCTTGTGTTGTTCTTGTTCTCGTCGCTACGTCGCTTTGGATAAAAGCGTTGCTTTGGATACAAGCGTCTGCTAAATGACGTTTTAACATTGTAACATTGTAATATCTTGAGTTCAGTCTTATGATACAATTTTTTTTAACTTGGAGCCATATGCCACATTTCAAGTGTCTAGAATTTGTATCAGTTGAAAGATCAAAATACCCATCAAAACATACAATTTTAATACGACACAAACAACACTCTTTAAAACGACTCAGATTTTACAAAAGCAAAGAATTCAAATTAAACTTTTGTCATGATTCCCCTTATTTATCTAGTTACCAAATGGAAGGAGAAGAACCCCTCAGTCAATAACAACTGCGCCAAGTTACTGAACCATATACAGTAAGTAAAAATGAATCCCCACCCTCAGCCACCTATACAGCCTTCAAGTCCTCTTGCCCTGGTTGCTCCAGTGTTGACTATCTTACAATAAATAATGAATGAATTAAATGGGTCATTTTAAGTTTCTGTATCAGAGATAGATGAATAACAGTAGAGTAAACAGAGACACGTAAAGACTTCAGCAGCTACACCGGAACATATTTGCATGACGGCCACACTTTGCATGCTGAACCTGATGCCCTGAGAACAAGCTGCCTGAAAAGAATTTCACTGAGTGAGAAGTGCTTTTTTCACCTTGATGCATGCTTACTGACCAAATGACAAACAAACAACAACATAGTGTCTCAATGTCACTTCTGAGCCTTGCACTTTGGTTAAGATTTTATACACTGGTGTTCTTACTTATCTGCTTGTAACATGTCAACCATCACCACAACACAATAAAAGTGAAAGGAATGTCAACTGTGGTGCTCAGAGCATGAAAGATTGCACTTCAGATACTCAGATACAACAAGGTGTCTCTTCAGTAAGAATGATGATTACTCTTCACAAGGAAAACTGTTGAACTGTCTGAAAGCTGAGCTGAAGCCAACATGTACTAACTACATATGATAGAACCAGCATTGAAGCATTTTATTTCACAATTTAAAAATAGGTACTTGTACAACCATTTGATTGTGAACAGTTTTGGGTGCTCATGCCACGCTCAGGAAATGATCCTGCTTTTTTATGTGTTATTTTTAGATTTCTTTAGCAAAACACAATATTGGCTTATGATTCAGGTTGCAGATTCAACAACAAAAAAAGATCAAATGAGTACCACCTCAGCTTTTGTTCAGTGTTGCATTTCTGGACATAAAAATGAATGCAGTACATTTGTCTCTCTTTTTTAGCTCTGTTTTGGGTCTCCACCATTCCCAGTGGGCAGCATATAGCTCATTATTGCTGCTTAAACCTCCACTTGCAAGTCTCAAACCTAGTCAACCAGTTATTCGGGGCGAAACAGAGAGCAAACATGATGCTGCTGGAAACAACCCTAAAGAGAGTCGGTGAAATTGAACCAAAACGGTTAAGTTACTGATTGTAAGAGTAAAGCTGGCAGACGCAATACTCCATTGAACCGAGGGGAACAACAACATCCAGTGATATCTTTAAATTGTGGCATAGGTGTTCAACCATTTCAATGACTAGAGTACTTCTTCAGCTGGATTAAAAATTACATTTAAAGAAACTATCCTCTGGTTACATTATGTGTCTTTAAAATTAGGAAACCTCAACCTCTCTAAATTTAGAATACATAACTTGATACAATGCTTAACTTTTAAAATAAGAACCAGAGTATTTCAGTTATCATTCTTATTGGCTGATATTCTGAACATCAGACAAAAGTTCCATATCTATCGACTGTATTTGCCTTTTTCATGCTGTGAACTCTCTGTATAAACTGGCATCAGACTCAGCATGCGATAGCCAACACAAATATATTAGAGTCATATCTATGCAAACACACAAGAAACAGTCACCAGGAATGACAAGTGACAAGCCAACAGGAACAAAGTTGGTGCACCCGTCTGTTCACACACTCTCAGCTTGATATGTGAGTCTTTCCCAGGATCAGTCAGTGATGGCCTCTGGCAGTGAACCTGACCATGAATGAGTTTTAACACTTGACATGAGGATTATAAACTGCGGGGACTTCATGCTAACCGTATTTCTATAGCACCTATCACATCGCCATTAGTCACATGTCGTTTTGACAAAAGAGCAGGTCTTAACCGGACGTGATGAACTACTTCTGAGTGTCAAAAGGTCAGAAAGAACTCATATTTTAATCCCAAATTGTCTGATGAATAGCATTACACTGCATCTATTGGAAAGGCACATCAAATAAACCGTAACTAGTGTATTCTTCACTTCTGTGAAATACACAGATAACTGAATAGTCTCTCTTGGCAGTTCTCTCTGTTTCCCATCGTCATCCAAACAGAACCAACAGTGAAACCACCACAAATGGCCTCGCAGTTATAAAGTCTTTGAACTTTTCCCATCTCCACAGAGGCGCCGCCGCTAAAACATCCATGACCACTGAGTGTCTGTGATTCTTGCACCAGGGTTAAAATGAAGCCACGTCCCTTAGATGATCTGTAACATTACTGATTACTCAAGAATTTGATTTCCAAACCAGACCAGGAGTACAACTGAAACATGGTAAACCATCCTCTCCCCTTGGTGAGCCTTTAGTTTCAACTGGATCTCACAGACATGGATGATTTACCCACACTGTTTCTAAATGATGTGAGAACTCATATACTCTGTTAAAGTCCAGCACATGACAACACAAATATCAGTCAAGTTCCTTTGAATCATACTGGAATAGTTTGACAATAACCATTAATAATCACTCTCATGTCTGAACAAGGTGAACAAGCTAAAACTAGCTAAACCTTCACTAAAGGAGGAACAGTTAACTGGGCTTTGTCAAGTGTTAATAACAGCCCACCAACTCTAAAGCGAGGTTAAAATAATTTATCTTGTTTGTCAAATCCCTTCACAAACAGATATGAGAAGTTATAATTGTATTAGAAAGAGTTGGACTCTCTGACAAACAAAACTTTACTTGTCTGCCTAGCACTTCTTCCCTGACAAATAATTCCAAGTCAGTCAGTTAGAAAAGACAAGACTAAACATGTTTTTTTTTTATGTTAGCTTAACTTTGAAAATGCAGACAAACTCATTTTGAAGGGCTATGCAGAGCTAGGCTTACTTTTTTTCTTTGTATTAGCTAACAAGCTTACAGTTGATGCTAGCGTCTGGCTGAATACTCAGACATGAGAGGGATGCTGATCATTTTGAACAAAAAAAAACTGTCTCAGTGTGCAGAGGCCTTGAGAGTTATTCATACATTTGCCTAATAAGGGGCACTGCATGACATCCAGGTGCGTGCATTGTAGCTGTTTTTCATAACCATAGACTGTATATAAAGGACAGCTTCGCTCCGCCTCCCCGAGGTCCTACAGAGTTTCTCTCTACAATCAAAGCAAACCCGGATGTAAAACCCCGTTTTTAACCTCTGACAACTAAGGAAAAATAAACTTTTCAGAAAAACGAGGCCTTGAACACAAAACAGTTAAATAATAACTACATATCACCACAGCATACGGATGTGAGAAACGTTTATAAGATGTGTATTTATTTTTTGAAGTTTGACCGCAGCCACATTCAAATGAATAGGGGAGATGGAGTTTTGGCCCATACTGTAGCCAGCCACTAGGGGGAGCAGTTTTTGTGGCAGCCTCACTTCGAGCCGAGCAAGAAGATATCTATATTTAAATACAGTCTATGGTCATAACGCTATAAAGCCTGTCTCAGCTTCAGCTCTTTGCATGTGTTTAGGTTGAATGATTCAGCTTTTCAAATATGAAACCTGCTATAGCCAATGAACTTACAAACATCTATTCAGAAACCAACAAGAGATGTCACAGAGACAACATCCATTTAAATAGTTTATGGATTACATGTTAGCTTAATTTTAAAAATGTAAATCAATTAACTTTTAAGCGCAGGACAGAGCTAAGGAAGGTGTTTTTCTCAGCATTAGCTATCCTGCCAACAGCTTCCAAGCACTCAGACATGAGAGTGATGCTAGTCATCCCTAAAACTCATAAAGAAGAGCTTGTTTCAAAACAAAAAAATTTAATAATATTTAGAATTATAGAATATAAGAATACTGAGCATGTTGTGATATTTCAACTAAAAACTTCTAGACATTTTAAAAGTGGCTTAAAATTGAATTTCTTGGTGTTCCCAACCATCATAAGAACCTCTGGATTTATTGTCAGAATACTACATGCACAGTGCTCCTATGAGTACGTGTACCACAAAGCCTTACAAGGTCATTTGGAATTAAAATAAATGGTATGTTACACATAATGTGCTGTTAGTCTCAAGTGTGAACCTTTTTTCCATTTCTAATTTAAGGTAGAGCGTGACCCCACTAAAGAAATCAGAGCAGTGATGCAAGCTCCCCTGAATTAGAAAGGGCATCTTTTGTTTCATGTTGGGACAAAAGTTTTCCAATTAAAAGTAAGTTCAAGAGAATAACAGAAACTAATCTGGATTACAAAAACTGTCTGGTAAAAATATCAGCACATGTCCGGAGAAATCATGCACAGACTTACTGCGGCCTTACGGGGATGAAAACCTCCCAGCAATCATAATGACAATATTCACAAAACAAACACCACACAAAAAAATCACATCAACACTCTTATTCATAACCAAATACAGACCTCCCCCCCCCACACACACACACACAAAACTGCTCACACACACATTTCCCTGAAGAGATTAGTGGAAGAAAAAAGAAAGAATGACTGAATAAGTGAGGGAGGGCAGGAGACAGAAAGAGAGCTCACCTTTCCCTCATAATGACTTCGCTCACCTGTTCATCCCCTCACCTGGGGCAGGGGGATCACTCTCTCTCTCCCTTCCTCCCCCTTCCCTTCCTCCCCCTTCCCTTCCTTCTCCACCCTCCACCACACAGAGATGGTCAGATAAAGCGAGTCTTTCAGCTTGAGATGCGCTGTTGCTAACTCCTATGAGTCCCACCCCTCTCTCTCTCTCTCTCTCTCGCTAGCCACAGTCCAGCTTCGCTCGCCCCACGGCCCATCCCTGAAACTGATCCAGGTAGACTCTCTGACGGCAAAACTTTCTCACACTCATAGCTGCCAATCACACACCTCCCCAATGTATAGGATAAGGGGAAAAAACAAGAAACGTGTGACACACTCATGCAGTTTGCATACAGCACACACACACACACACACACACACAGACAGAGAGAGAGAGAGAGAGAGAGAGAGAGAGAGAGAGAGAGAGAGAGAGAGAGAGAGAGAGAGAGAGAGAGAGAGAGAGAGAGAAACGTACTGTATACAGATAAGGGAGGATAATTGGTTCTGGGACATAGAGTCTCACAGGTAAATGGGCTGATACTAATCACAAAGAAGAAACCCAAGCCAGCTGTGTGTTACATTCTTGTGTGTGTATGCACCCAAGTGTGGAGGCACTTAAGAGTGTGTGTAGTCATGTCAGTGTGTTTACAATAAAAGTGTTCATCAGTGTATCTGAAAATACGGCTGGGTTTTTTTCATATCAGACAACAAAATATAATCATGAGGCCTTTTTGTTGCAATTTCTGTCATACTTTCATTAAAGTAAAACAATGCTTGGGCGATCAAAGGAAGAAAAACAGACTGTAAGAGGATTTCTTTCACTGAAACTCAGAAACAAACAAAACCTCTGCAATCCCGAGAAAAAAAAAGTAGCTCACTAGTTTGTGTCCTTGCCAAGTCTTTTAAAGCTTTAATGGCGTAAAAAAAGAAGAGGCTATGAAAGAGGGGACTAATGGCTAATGAAGGAGGCTTAGATTCTCAGCAAATGACTCAGGAAATAAGATCTCCATGAAAGTCATTTTTCATTATTTGTGTCGCTTAGGACTGTTATAACTCCTTCAAACAAATGACCGTGAATTGTGAAATGCTTGATTATTTTCTTTGTCCTCTATTTGGTCATTTATTTTCTTGATTATTCACATAATGTTTCAGGAAATTCCGAAATCTGTCCATCATAATTACCCAGAACCCTGGTCCATAAAGAAGAAAAACGAAATTCATAATGTTTAAGAAGCTGGAAGAGAAAGTTTTGTTCCACTTTGTCCCAAAATTGACTCATAGTTGACGGACAAATCATGATCGTTTCAGCTGTAATACTTCATAACTTGTATCAATAATATAAAGATGATAGCACAGAACAAAGCAAACTGAACTGAAACTCAATTTTCCTATCAAGGCACTTACAGATGAAAAACAAATCATCCCCATGCCTTATATTTGTGTTTCTCTTTGTTTTCGCTCTTTCTTACATAATGTGTAAAAAACTAGAAAGACAGGAAGGCAGGAATAGAGAAGGAAAGACAAAGGTGGATCAAATCAACAATCAATATCTCTTTCTTGGCCACACTCACCAACTGCTGTGCTAATGGCAGATTAATTGGTCTGCTCTTTAATGAGGACGGAGATTGAGAAGCAAGCAGCGTGATGTTTGATCGTAAAGCAGATTGCTCGATATACACTTAAGATTGCAACGATAATACCTTGAGTTTGTTACACAAGGACAAATGTTTAGTTTGGATGAAAAGAGGAGTTCAGAAATATGCAGGAGGACGACAAATAGAAGAACAAACGGATGAGAAACTATTCTGAAGAAGTGAATAAACCCACAGCAAGCCACTTAAGTCTCTAACACTGTTGCATCCTTCTTTGATCGTCTGTAATCACATCATGGGATGTTTAGCTAAGGTGGTAAGGCAAACAGATAATGTCACATCCATAACCTTTATGGCTTTAATTAATTTTTACAACAGAGTGTATGATCCCATGAGGATTGTCTCATGGTGAACACAGGATGTGAGCAGTTTGACCATGTATCCATTATCTATAGGCTACTGCATGTTCAACTTTCAAACACAAGACCAAAACTCAGATACCAACTTTTCACACACATCCAAGTGATGTCTACCCTAGTTTTTTATCCCTCTCTCTATCATCAAGCAGTCCAAAGTGATGGACACCATCTAGCTGATTTAAAATTTGCCCTTAGTGTGTTTTTTTATTCCAATTTTCAATCGCAGACAGAGAAGGGTGTAAAAGCATGGTCATCTGAACTCTGAGTGTCATTGTTATTCCACTCAAGCCTCAGTTTGAGTGTATTGTTGTACTTGAAGCTTTGCCTGTTCCCTTGGAAACCATACTGATAACCAGCACTGCCCCTGTACTTACTGGCCAGGCGTACTTGAAGGGAATGACAATGTGTCCATTAGTCCCATCCTCGCCTCCTCCTCCTCCTCCTCCTCCCTCGTGTCCTCGGTGGTGGAGTGACTGAGAGTTTCCACCCAGAATCCCTGTGCTGCCTGACCCAAAGGTGCAGGTTCCAGTGGGTGAGACCCGGGCCTGGTACTCCTTGAGGCAGGCGTGGAAGTATGTGTCACATTGGTCCCTGGCAGAGCAGCGCTGCCCCCCAATGGCTGGGAGGTCGCAGCAGTCTCCATTTTGCAGGATTCCGTGCGGGTTCCGGAAGTGACGGATCTGAAGCTCGAACATCCCGACAGCACAAACAACCTGAGTCCAGAAAGAGAGGGAGGAGGGGCAGAAACAAAGACTTACATTAATGTCTGAACTGTAATTACACAAGCTGGCATGGAAAGACAGGCCATTACAATGTTTTGGTGCAATGTAAAAGTTGTACTAAAATTCAGGTGTTTGTCTTCTTTGAGGAGAAAGCTCCAATTGGAGCTAAAGCTGGTGATGAAACTGACTGGAATTAACACGGATGTGTCCTTATGACCTATAAAAGCAGATGAGACCATTAGGAAGAAAACTGATTACTTCTATATCAGGATTTTAGATACCGGTCAGCTCTGTCGTGAGGTAGGAGCCAGACAAGGAGATTTCTGAAACAGCACTTTGTCTATGCTATCCAAGGCATATTCACAATGAGTCAAAAATACAACTCTTTTATAAGGACAGACAAGATTTATCATGAGAAAACACTACTTCTCGGCTCTCACTTTCAAATAATCTAGGGCAATATGGCAAGACTTGGGTTCCCCTTCTTAAATATATTGAATATATTGAAAAAAAATGAACTAAACTAATTACGATATATAACATTAATGGCCTCCTTTGGAGTGGCAGGAAGTAAAGTCCCGACAGGGTGAGTGGGTATGGTGGAGGTGGGGAGGGGTGGTTGGTTTTGAGTATTATTTTTCCTCTATGTTGTTGTTGTTTTTTTTCTTTTAGTGTTACTCACTACATCTGTTGACTTGTATGTTTGTTTGTTATTTTTGTTTTTCTTCATTTCATTGAAAAGGAGGAAAATATCTGTAACATTAAAACATTTAAATCAAATAAAACACTACTTCTGTATTTAAAATAAAACAAATCATAGGAGCTTTGGTGCACTGTTTTGTCCAAATGAAAACTTACTCACTGGAGCTTTAAGTGTCATTTCCTGCATTAATTCTAAATATCCGAGGAAAACACTTCTCTCTCACTCTTCTGATCTGACTTTTGATAAGGTTGTTTCAGCTATGAGGACCAGGGTGATTTCATGATGCTTTCTGAAAATGGACAGGATAACTTAGCTCATCAGAAATACTGCTTTTGACCCACACTGCAAGGACAGTGTGCTGCTTACACAACCAGGAAACTACATCAAATTTTTTATACTAAAATCTCAACTGGCAGTTTGGCAAGTTTTCAGAAGAACCATGAATATAACCTGAAAAGATACAATTAAGCAAAGTTGTCAATGAGAGATGAAAAAGACACAAAAGTTACAGTGAGAAAGATGCTCTTCATAATATCATCCTCTTCTGTTCAAGCCAGCCTGTCCAATTTCACATTAAAAGTGTTTTAAATACATTTCAGAGCCGCCTATCACGTTTCCGGCAATTTACTGGTGCCACTTCTGTAAACCTGCAGCAGTCTCTTTGTCGCCTCTGCATCATCTGTTTATCAGTGTGTTACCAGACTCAGACATCAAACAGCAACTTTGATTCCCACAAGTTTTCCATCTGAACTGTGGAAATTTACCCCCTCACCCCTGCCATTTAATACTGTTTATCTCCCCACTTCCTTGTCTTTCTTTCTTTCTTTACTCTTCCTATGTGTCACCACCACTCCCTTCTTACTTCTCACTCTCTCCTCCCAGGGGACAAAGACACTGAGAACCTGCTCACACTCTTCCTCCATCACCTCCCCCCTCTCCTCCTCCTCCTTCTCCTCCCCTCTATTTTCTCTATCTGGGAACGAGCTGTATTGCTCCTGTCATTTCTCTTTCTGTGGCCATCAGCTCTTTTCTGCATTGTTGCCCTTCTCCTTTTCATCTGCCTCTCTTTCTTTTCTTTTGTGTTCCCTGCCTGTTTAAAGATGGGCGGAGGAGTCACACACACAATCCCTTCCCACACACACACACACACACACACAGTAGAGTTAACAAGACCCCCTGAGAGTCTCAGAGCACTAGGGTCAGGTATGTGCGTGCATGTGTGTCTTTATGTCACAGTAGCAGACGAAATAATGACTTTGACGTCTGAAAACACAAAAATAATGCCACTTTTATCTCAGTTCGTCATGAAACCTCCACTGGTGAATAAATTAGAATAATTCCATCCCTATTTTGGCTTTTGTTCGGACCAAACTGGACTTAATGATTGCTCATTAAATCCAAGAATCAGACTCATGGTTCCCCAAAGTGGAGTAAAGATCATGGACAGAAATCACCAACAACCAACAAGCTCTGATGTGTCCGCTGTCTTTCGCAGAACTACGCTCTGAGTTGCCCCTTTGTGTGTGTCTGTGTGTCCCTCTTCTGCCCCTGTCCCTGCCTGCGAGAGGGCGAAGGGGGTGAGGTGGGAGGGGTAACAAGGATGGAGGAGGAGGAGGGAGAGGGGTCAAACTCCTCTACATCAAAAGGTTTGTGGAGATACAGTGGCGCTCATCACTCTACATCCTCCTTTCTTCCTCTCCTTCTCTCGCTGCCCAAATCATTCCAGGAATACCAGCTTTTCAGCGCCCAGTCCAACCAGAGAGAGAGAGAGAGAGAGAGAGAGAGCGAGAGAGAGAGAGAGAGAGAGAGAGGAGAGGAGAGAGAGAGAGAGAGAGAGAGAGAGGAGAGAGAGAGAGAGAGAGAGAGAAAGGGACCAAGTGAGGCTCTGACAGTCTGTGCAGGCGATGGTTTGGTTGCTAAAGGATCATTTCACCCGAAAAGCTGGGTGGCTTACAATAAATCCTCTACACCTGAAGACTTAAAGTATGGTTCAGAATCTGAGCTGTGTTTAAGTTTGTACGGCAGGTGAGACTTTTAACAAGTTGGAGAGGTGTTGGATAAAGAGTACAGAGTTTAATAGTGAGTTAAAAGTCAGGAAACACAACACTAAAGCATCAATCAGTTAAATAAAGTGCTGAAGGATACTTCACATGAGCGGATAAACTGCCATACTTGGCCAGGTCTGCCTTGGAAAAGACATTTCCAATCTAATTGAGACTAACCTGGTTAAATGAAGGTTAAATAATAACAAAAATAACAATTTATTTGATCATGAAACAGATTTTCTTCAGTACACCGTGATTTGAATTAATTTCCTTATTTATGCTGGGACAAATAAATGCTCTATTTCATGTAAGACTGCGTTTGCTTCAAACTGTGGAGATCTCACAACAAAATGAAAGGAAATACAGTTTTTAAATCCAGCCCAATCTAATAAGTCCTCAAGAACAGGAAAATATGAAAATTATAATTCAAAGCAGAAAATTCACATGATAACAGCATCTCCAGCCTCATTCTGTGTCACAGAAAAACTGAAGTTAAATGATTCTCTCTCTTCTCCCCATTTGCAGATCCCCTCATGAACATGCTCCCTTATCTCCTGCATTAATAACCATCATCCACCCCAGAAGCAGTGGAGAATCCAGAGTGTGTGTGTGTGTGTGTGTGTGTGTGTGTGTGTGTGTGTGTGTGTGTGTGTGTGTGTGTGTGTGTGTGTGTATGTGTTTCACACTGCAGTGCAGTCAGTGAGCGGAGGGAGTGGAGTGTGTTGTTGCTTAGCTGTGCAGGGGTTGCAGAGGTGCAGAGAGAGACACGCAGAGCTGCCTGATCGCTCAACATTCACACGCCCCGGAGTTTATTCTGCTGTGGCCCTGGGCTCCACACACACCCAGGACTCACACATGCTGGATGTGAGCTCAGTGTTCAGAGATCACAAACACACACACACACACACACACACACACACACACACACACACACACACACACACACACACACACACACACACACACACACACACACACACACCTGCACACATGCACACTGTGGAGCACCTCTGGGCCTGTTCGAGCGACTGCTGGGTCCTGTCACACATCATAGGCATCATGATCAGCAGCTGCTTGACAGCTCAGAGGGCGAAAAGGGGAAAAATATGGTTTTGCACTTCGGTGACCAATATTTCTTGCCACAAATGCCCATGATACTAAAAGCAGCGTGTCAGAATCATTTTTTACAAGTTCTTGCATAGGATTATTTTGCCAAGCTGTCATTTATAAAGACCATATAAATAAAGCACAAAGGAAAGTGTGTGCATCCTTTAACCAAAGATTCAAAGAACACTGCTGGGAAGTGGCAAAGAAGCAAAGCACCAGCAGGAAAACCTTCCAAGATGGAGATGAAGAGGAATGCAGATGCATCCATCCTTTAAGGAATGGATGCTGAACAGTGGGCATGATGGGTAATAAATAAAGGTGGTCTTCATCCTACATTATTTGATTTAAGATCCACTTAAGCCCCTTAAAATATATTTTCCTGGATTTATTTTCGACAAAAATCCACAAATAAATCACATGCAGCAGCTGTGAGCAATTATTGAGCTTGATTTGTTATTTTGTCTGCCTCATTTCACTCTTTGTTTGCTATACAAGTAGTACTATAAACAGTCACTTCCTCACAAGGGTTAGAAATAAGATTTTGCTTAAACACTCCCATAATGAAACATCTTTTTGCCCTGGTATTTGTTTCTAAATCAGGATTACAGTAGTTCTCTGCGTGGGCTGACAGACACCAGCGGGCTGAAACAACAGGTGGGCACAGCGCCATGGAGGAGCAGAATGAGGGCAGCACAAAGAGGGATTGGACAGTGTGTGTGTGTGTGTGTGTGTGTGTGTGTGTGTGTTTGTGGACTCCATCATTGACTGTTTGCACGCAGCTGTGATAAGAAAAACAGGCTGAACCACAGTTAAAAGTCAGCTTCGGGGGTTTAAGGGCCCAAAATAGCACTTAATCGGAGGCTTACCTGCGGTTGTATAGTGAGCGCAAGGAGAAAAATCACAGCCCGCCGCAGGTGGAGGTGTCCCTTGGGTGGGTCACTCATCATGGCCGTTGATCCAGTGATCTTTCCCCTCCTGTTTGTCATATTCAGCAGAGTTTTCCTGTGCGCTCTCGTGCTCTCCATCCCTGCGTCAAGGGACTGGGGACCGTGTTGTGCGCTTTGGCGATGCTGGTGTCCCCCTCCTCCTCCTCTTTCTTCTCCTCCACCTCCTCCTTCTTGCTCCCTGAGTCCGCCCGTCTTTCCAGCTATCCTTTTCGCCGCTCTTAAATCCAGGAACTCCCACAGAGCTTCTTCATCGCGTCCTGGTCAGAGAATCCATAACTACCTCTGTCTCCTCTTGGATTTACCCCCTTGCATCCACCCATACACTAAACACACCTGATCACCCCCTCCTTTTGCCGCTGTGTCCAGAGTGTAATTCCACTGGGAGTGATACATGCACACAAACACAATTCAAACACACTCCCCTCGTGCTGTATTCCGCCCACCACCTGCGTTAAGAGGCTTTAAGGGTCCAATCTGCCGGCTCAGTTGACTTGAACTCTCATCCTAATTAGCTGGCACTCTCTCTTCTTCTCTTCTTGTGTCTCGCATGCAGAAAATATGAATTGCATCTGAATTCGTCCTCTTTTGCGATGCGCAAAGCTGCCTTGACGAAGCTGCCACTAAAGTTGCGTCTCTCCAGCGGAATGACTTCACTATGCGCTCTTCTCATCCAAGCAGCTCGCTGGTCATTTGTCAAGCCGATACGAAGCCCAGCGGCGACAGAGCAAGTGTGGGAAACAATGAGAGAGAGAGAGAGAGAGAGAGAGAGAGAGAGAGAGAGAGAGAGAGAGAGAGAGCATGGAGGGTGTGTCCTGAGGCAGAGAATATCCGTCTTTCTGCTGTTGTTCGGACGGTTCCCAGCGCGCACCGATGCCCCCATCCCTCCCTCTCTCCTTTCTACGCACTTCTTGTTCAACTCAAAACTTTTTTTTCTTCATGTAGGCTTTGACACATTTACACCCGGGGTATCATGAGTGGATTTCTATTCGCCTCTCAATGTTTTCTGTTACATTTCTCTACCTTTTTGTCTGCGCCTCCCATGCACCTCTCCTCATATTTCAGTCCTCTTTCTACTTCAAAGCTCCCCCGCCCCAATTAACCGTTTTTTTTTAGTTTTCACGTGCTCGGGTGGCCCCTGAATGAGAAAGTTTCAGTAGGCCAGCATAATTAAAATACCGCTCGTGCAACGGATGGTGACCTTGAAGTTATTCACATTAAGAAATCGACGCAAAATCAGCTTTGAAAGGTGTTCTCCCTTTGAAGTGATCAGCCACTACGCGCATGCGTTTGGCACACGTGGCGCAGGTGCCCAAATACCTGCACACCAGTTTCATTGGAAATGGGATGGTCAAAAAAAATAAGATGAAGCTTGTTCCAACAGCTGCTAGCCTGTGTGTGTGCGCACATGCCGCTGCTTAATGATGCCGCAGGCTGCAAATAACCGGCTGAGCGCGTGAATATAAAGGGGAACTGTAAGCTGTGGTGTATATGCATCTATTTAAATAGGTTATTGGCACCGGTCACATGGCATATTTTCCACATCTTACTCCCAGAGCTCCTCTTCTTGGACTTAAGACCTCCGCACAATGTAGACCTTCTTCATCAGAGGGAACCTAATGAGATGCTGCCTCCTCCTCCTCCTCTATCTTAAGGTCTTGTTGCTCAAGAGCTTCCCTGACAACCACTGGTGTTTCTGCGGCCCGGCGCTCGGCAGTGACCCCGGAGCAGAACAGAGGGCTCTTGAGGAGCAGAGAGGTGATTTGCATAGAGGAGCCAGTGACCTCCATACACGAGCTGAATTCTAACCAACCAACCGGAAACGTAGAGACGTCACTACACTGGGTGAAGTCAAAAGCAACGTGTGACTGTGTGTGTGGATCACCTGAGAAGTCACAAAAAAACCTGAAACTTCGACACTATGGGTCTTCTTTCCAAAATATAAGTGTTGTGTATTTAGCGCCATCTAACGGTCACATGAGTAATGCTTAGCTGAAGATTTACGACTCATGTTCACTTTTCACTTGATGGAAATATCTCCCCACGATTTCTGTGTGCACATCAGCTGTAACGCCTCAGGTTCATTGCCAGTGGTTAAATAAAAAAAATCATAATAAAGTATTAGAGACGGCTGCTAAGAAGTTGGTTGCCACTAGAATCTAAATTGTATTCTAGCTTTATTTATCTGTTTTTATTTTTACTTATTTTATTTTATTTTTATTTTTATTTTTACTTATTTTTACTTATTGAAACTTCTTTCTTGATTGTACTTATGTCTGGGTTGCTGTAACAACTGAATTTCTCCCCTGGGGGATCAATAAAGTAATATCTTATCTTATCTTATCTTATGGAAACACCCCTTACTGCTTACTCGTAAACAATGGTTAACGAGTAAGCAGTAACGTTTCTTGATATTGTGTATTTGGAACTGTCTACAGCTCGCATCCATGGAGCCAAAGAGGACATAACTCAGCTATAGTGTGCTACAGTGGACGATCTTAAGAACTTGCTGAACTGAGCAATCCCCCTCACACAATTTCTCTTACATGCCCACAAACACACACCTACATCGACATAACTTTACCACATTACTACAACATATGAATTTTCTTCCTTCTTCTGGACCTGTTGTTTTGTTGTGTGTTTTGTTTTTGTTTTTGTTTTTTGTCTGTTTGTTTTGTTTTTTTATTCTGTTTGTTCCTTGTTAATCTATGTCTGTATGTAACTGCAGAAATTACAACAAAAATTTGATCACAAAAAAATAAAGTATTAGAGATATTTCCTTTAAAGATAAAACACTTTCAAATCACACAAATATTTATTTCAATATAGAGAAATTTCGTGAAACAGAAACAGTTTATTGATCAGTTGCTGTTACTTGGGTCGTGAGACGTTTTTGTGATTTGTAAAATATTTTGACATTTTTCAAAAAAAAAAATTTGCATTTAATTGAATATTTTTAACTTCTGTGAAATGTTTCAGTGGTTCATAAAATATATATATTTGTAGATTTTTTTGCAATGAAAATATTCATGAAATATTACATTTTCTAAAATGTAAATGTAATTGTAGATTTTTTGATTTTTCAAATGTTATTGGTATTCAGTGAAATGTTTGTGCAGCTGACCTTCAGGGCTTAAAAGAGTCTAAAAGGGATAAATTAAAAGAAGTCTATCAATGTTCATTATGAGCAAACAGGAGCTGGCACAAACTAGACATCCGTAACATCAACTCTCTTCCCATTTTCAAATCACATCTCAAAACACATCTTTTTAAACCGTCATAGTCACTCTTATTGCACATCCTCACTGCACTTCATCTTATCCTGTTCATTTTGTCTTTATTTATTGTTTATACTGCATCATGCTATGTTGATTTTATCAGCCTAATTTTTATATTGTTCTATTTTAAACTCTGCCCTGTACAGTGACCTTGAGTGCTGAGAAAGGTGCCTTTAAATAAAATGTATAATTATTATTATTGTTCGGGACAACCTTCTCCAATAGCACAGGTGTACAACCCTGATTCATTAAGAGTTGGGATGCTGTGTAGAATGTTGATGGGAAAAAATGTGATGGTTTGCAAATATTTTAAATCTATACTTTTTAAATATGTTTCATTTCTCTATCTTGCCCTTTATGACCTGCTCGTTTGTCAGATTTGAAACTGAAAATTTGATTGTTTTATGAAAAATATATGCTCATTTTAAGTTTGATGCCAGCAACATGTTTAAACAAAGTTCCGACAGGGACAACAAACACCAGAAAAAATTGTACTGGTGAAAAAAAAACACCTGGAGAAACATCTCTAAACTGATTAGGTTAATTTGCAACAGATTATTACCATGACTGGGTATAAAAAGGGCAAATCCAGAGAGTCTCTCAGAAGTACAGGTGGGAAGAGATTCACCACTCTGTGAGAAAACAGTTCTGGAAATAGTTAGTATAATGTTCCTGAGCATAATATACTTTATTATAACTTTAGAGAGACTGGAGTAATCTCTGTACAATCTCTGTAATCTCTGGTACAAGGCCTGACAACAATACTGGATAGGCCACAGGTGGCACTGCATTAATAACAGACATGACTCTGCAGTGGAAATCACTGCATGGGCTTAAAATCACTTCCAAAAACCATAAATGCAGGTTAAAAGTGCACCATGCAAAGAGGAAAACGAATGTTAACATAATCCAGAAATGCAAGCGTCATCTCTGTGCATAAGCCCATTTAAGATGGACTTAGGCAAAGTGGCAAAATGTCCTGTGGTCTGACAAATACAAACAACCCAAACTGTTTTTTATGAACATTTGACTTCACTATTGTTACGGAATAGGGTTGTAGACGTGCCCATCCCTGCAAATCTGCACTGTTTTACCCTGATGTAGTCTCAGGTTTAGTTTCTGATCTTAGACACAACTCCCACTCATAGCCTGAAAGTTGCATTCCAGTCCCAGTCCCAGTCCCTGCAACTGAAAGATCACTGTGTTGGTGAATGGCAATGCACCAGGCAAGTTGCCAAGAGCATGCAACACTCATTTACACACACTCACATACACACTCTCACACACACAAACGGCGCCCTGGCGGCTAAGGTCAGCGCTTTCTCAAGGCAAAATAAGGGAGCGCGGAAAGGCTTGGGAATCTACAGAAGAATGCACATTTCTGTGTACACTGCTGAGCTGACCTGAAGACAATTACTCAGGGCACAGTTTAAGTCTACAACAGGGAGGCCCCTGTGTGCCATGGGTGCAGTTGATAGTGTGAGTCTAAATTAAGCTTTTCAGGCCTAATTCACACAGAACACCACCCAAACACTCATGAATCAGCCTTTGAGAAGATGAGGTGGTCGTAGTGGTCTTTACTGGCATCTAATTACTAGACAAACCAAGTGTGTGTGAAGACTGCCAGGGGCCTTTGAGGATTCGTGCAAACACAGTCGACATTTGCTAATTGGCACACAGAAGACAACTGTAAACATGGCAGTTATTGTACCCATTTACATCCATTAAATATTTGTTTGAATACTGATTGCTGACAGACTTCTCATTAAATGAGGACTACAGCAATCAACACTTATTATGTTCCCGAGAGACAGTGCAGATTTAAGTGTAAGAACCTTTTTGTTAGTGTAAAATTATAATTGAGCTTTACAGTTAATCTACCCACCCATTTACCAGCAAGTTAATTATTATAATATCAAAAAGCTATGGTTATGCCCCAGTAAATTATAAACCATTGACCATACCGCCAGCACACTCTTTTTCTGTTTATAAAACTGCATTGTACCAATATTTGATTCATTACCATTCATCTTTGATCTATTAGCACTTCTTCTGCCACAAGTGAGAAAGCTGTCATAAAGCTCAGTATGAAGCAGCTCATTTGTTTTCTTGCAGTCTTACATGTGAAAGCAACATGGATTAGATTAAAATCCCCAAAACCAGAAAAACAAAGGATAGTTATTTTTCTAATAAAGTTGAATCAGCTGCGGTGCTGCAGGCGTGTTGCCATGGCTGAATTAATAAATTCCTGATTAAATGATCTTATTCAGAGTCAGTCACAGCTCAGGCAATTTCAAAATGATGACTGATGAAACCTCTAAATATTTGTTCTCAGATTTAAGAATTGCTTTCGGGACTTAAAAGCTCTTTGGCCTTGGAATTAAATGGATGGTTGAAATGCTACAACAAAGAACTAAAAACATGTAGAGCATGCTGACCCAAGAGTAGCAGGAAAATGATGTCAGCTAATATGTTGTGATTCAAAAAATACTAATCTGTGTGTTTCTTGCACTGGGCAGCTCACAAAGGCCATAAACAGTTAGAAGTGGTTTGTTGTGGTATGCACTGTGGGCTTCAGAGAACAAATTGAAAGAGACCTCAGCTGGTTTGCTGCAGAAGCAGAAAGGACATGACGTTTTAAAGAAAGGCACCCTGCTTTCTGATTTATCTGATGGCCGAATAAATCCGACTTCTCATTAAGCAGGAGTTTCGAGGATATTTTTTTTCCAGTCAAAGCTTTTTGTTGCCATGACAACCTCTCTCCTCCCGATCATGTCCTTTCAAATTCCACTAATATAGACGGCAGGTCTGATCAGTGCTGTTGTTCTACACAGGGGTGAGGGTTGGCTGCTTTTATGGCATGAAGCTACTTCCCCTAATAAATGACCACATTTTAAATACACAGGTTTGGTTTTAACAAAAGCTTTAAAGTCATTGTGGTATCTGATGGTCTGATGCGCAAAAATAAAAGAACTTTTCTCTGCTAATTTAGTTTTGGGAAAACACAGGTAGACAGTCGTTGGCACAAGAGGTAAAAATCAATAGGAAGGATGATCTGTTGGGTTGCTTGAAAACAAGTTAACATTCACCTCATCTATGCATCCCTTGACCTACCACCATGTAACAAACCTGAACAGCTGAGGTAGGAGAAATTAGGTTTATAGCACCATCTGTTGGGCCAATAACTCCCACTGCAACATAGACAATGATGAAGTGAGGCACAGCACAGTCTCATAGTAAAGGTTTAATAAAAAGAAAAAGCTCCAGGTACAGTGTCTGGCAGACCAGACTCTGGGTGCAATGCTTTATGACATAAAATCACTAAAATAGAAAACAAGGCATACAGAAATTTGGTGAAAACTTGAGTATTAAGCCAGAATTTAGAAATCATGTAGGATGCAGAGCTGCTGGATAAAATCCAGAAGGTTTGATGCAAAGAGTGTATACTTACATGTAATCCTGAGAGACAATTAAACCGTCCATGCTGCAATGAACAGCAAGCGTCAGTTTCTAAAATGTGTTTCTTAGTCCGGGTCAACAGAAAGATTTTAATAAAAAGCCTCGGTGTATGTTTGTGTGTACACGTAAGAAAAAGTCCTGAACTGTGTTATTTCTTGGCAAATGAGATTTTCATAGCATTTGCTTGTGTGATCTTAAAGCCTTGCAGGGCGTCGCGTGCAGCACCGGCCTGCACTTCATTCTCAAACTCCACAAAGGCGATGTCGTGGCGACCCGGGACCAGACGCACCTCTTTGAACCCAGGGAACCTGAACACACATTGAAACAGTCAGGTTCAGCATTCGATACATTAGATGAATAAACAAGTGGAAAATCTCATGCAGAAAAACAGTGAGTACTGACTGGTTGAAGAGCATGGACAGCATGAGCTCGTTCGTCTCCTCTGGTAGGTTGGTGAGGAAGAGGATGTGGTTGGGAGGATTTTCTGCAACCTGAGGATAAAAGTTAGAGAAGTTAGAAAATGATAGCTATGATTTGATGAAGTGACAACATGCTGTGACAGAAGGCACAGTACCTGCTGGGGCATTTGCCCAGGCATCTGTCCAGGCATCATCTGGCCAGGAGGCATGGCACCAGGGGGCATTTGACCGGGGGCCATGCCTGGAGGTGGCATCATGCCAGGAGGGGGCATGTAGGGCGGTTGTCCTGGCATGTGCATCATACGAGGTGCCTGGCTCATGGGTGGCATTCCCTACAAAGTGAAGTATAACAGTCACGAGAAGTTGACCACTTTCTCCATTTACCATTATACGCTAAATCATCAATGACATTCCTCCTAATTTTGGGAGCATTAGGCTGCATAAATATCTGGGATGTAAATGTTACTCCTTATTGTTTTCTTTTAAAACACACTTGTAAAGACAACAAGGGTCAGTAAATATATGTTTTGGGAGTTTCTCTCTTATTGTGAATCTGTCTACAGTTGTATATGATAAACTGAACACTAAATAAATCTTGTTATGATGACTACTGCAATAGAAGTAGAAGTGGAAGTAGCATTTAGTCTTCCATGAAAAAGATCCACAGTCCAACTTACAGGCATGGCAGCAGGAACCCCAGCAACCATGGCTGCAGCAGCTCCCGGTACACCCTTCTTGGCTCCAGTTGACTCAGGCTTAAGCTTCTTTTTCTCTTTTTTGCGGTCCCGCTCCACATAAGTTCCTTTCATTTTAGCTATGATGTCTGAGTCTATCTTGGCATATTGGATACGCTGTGAGAAGAAACAGATACCTTAAGGACCAGCAGGCACTTAATGGTTTCAACGTAGCAGAAATTGCATACATTTTACAAGTTCTGTTCTCTGGAAAAGTGGTTAGTGATTCTTACCATGGGTTTGTCATAGAAAGGAAAGCCTTGCATGGATCTCAGAGCATTTGAGGCGCTGTTAACCTCTTTGAAAATAACAAAGGCTTGACCCTTCATTTTTATGTTTCGTGCAACCAAAATGTCCAGAATTTGTCCAAACTGTGAGAAGATAGCGTAGAGGGACTTCTTCAACTCTGCAGAGAACACGTACACAATGCAATAAGTCAAAAGCATCTTATGTTTAACTGGGACCAAAAAAAAGAAGATTAGAAGCTGCAGATAGACTTACCATCTTTTTTTATTTTCTCATTCAAGTTGTTGATGTAAATTGTATGGTTAAGCCGTACGTCCGCCGTGGCCATCTTTTAACCTGTGAGGTAGGAGCAATACAAGAATAGTTTTAAAGCAGCTTGGCACCATTATTTTCAAACTAGCTACAAAACGTTAGCAACAGCAAGCAGCTTGAATAACGTGGGGTGTACGTTAGCCTGGAGGCTAGCTGAATGTTAGCTGTAGTTTAGCTAACCAACTGGTATCAAAACCTAACTCCCTTCATTGCCACAGACATATATACAGTTCGATAACACAGCACACAGGTTGATCGCAACACTGCTCGGCAAAAAGAATAAAAGGTAGAGCTTATAAAGCTTGATGTGTAAGAATACTCACCATGGAATGATGAATGAAAAGACGAAAACGCAGTCCTTCACAAATCCCGCGAGGCCACGGTGTTCTCGCGTTATGTGCAATCATAGATACTACTTCCGGTGCTCCACTTGCTTCTGTGCACCTTTAGGTTCATTTAAACCATTTAGACCAGGGGTTTTCAAAGTGGGGGCCGCCAGAGGGCATTAGGGGGGCCTCAGAAAATTGCAGAGGGAAGGGAAAAAAATATATTCTATTTTTTTTATTTTATTTATTTATTTAGCTATTTTAATAACCATTTGTCCTTTCTTGGGAAAGTATTATTGCAGAATATTTCCTTGTCACCTGTGATAGTAATGCTAGGGGACTTGACCGACTTGAAGCTCCCCTCCCAAAGCTTTTAAGGTTTTGTGAGCCTAGCCATTACAGCTGCCAAGAAATGTTTTACATCTAAGTGAAATCATGTAGACCCTCTA